>NC_053390.1:127975952-128575952 GCF_905171765.1 Bufo bufo
GGCCAATCGCAGCGCTCAGCTCATAGCCTGAGAGGTTTTTTTTCTCTCAGGCTATGAGCTGAGCGCTGCGATTGGCCAGCGCTACAGCATGGGAGAAGGAGACGCCGGCAGGCTCCACTGGGTGGAACCGAACATGTGAAGATACCGAAGCCTATACCAGGAGAACGGAGCGGCGCCCATGGATAATAGTAAGTGCAGGGAGATCCCTGGGCGCCGCTCTCCATGTCTGTGTACTTAGTTTAAATTTTCTATTCTGGTGAAAGGTCCTCTTTAAGTTTCTTGACTCTAATGTAGAAGGTTTTGAGTTCAAATCCTGTGAGAAACTTTTCAGAAATAGTTTCTGCCGAGAGTGTAAGTGAAGAGTTTGCTAATACTCATGCTCTGTGGTCACCTGCCTGCTCTCACAATGCTTTGGATCCTGACGTACACACATCATCAGGACATTTTAGTTCACTGACGCTGCTGCTAGGCACTGATGGCTAGGAGGGGGAGTGTGTCAGGGAACCATGGGGGCCGTTTCGCATAGAGTTCGCAGGCGCGAGCGGCGGGCGCAGATAGTTCCTCCTGACAGGACACCTGACGTCAATGTGGCCAGTGCGCCTGCGCGAGTCGGACGCCGGGTGCGCGTGCGCGGTACACAAGCCGCACGAGCGTGTGCGGGGATACGAGCGTAGAGCACATGCGCCATTCCAGATCACAGGTGCTACTCAGGCTGGGGGAGGGCTTCAGCCTCCGTCACCGCCCTCAGCCTTATGATTGGCTTCTGACTAGGAAGCCTCCTGGTTGCCCGGCAACCAGGGTGGCGGTCCTGGGTTCACTGTGTACTTAAAGCCAGTCAGAGCCTTGACTCATTGCTGAGTTATTCAACCTCATGGTGAACACCCAGCTCTTCCCTGTGAATCCACTGTTTATTCTGACTTCCCAGCTACAGACTCTTTGACTGTTTCCTCGATTACGATTTCTGCTGCCCGCCACGACCCGGAACTGGAACTGACTACCCGATTGGATTGACCTTTTTGTACTACGCTAATTTTTGGGATTATTTCGTCCCTGCCAAAGGATTCCATACCTGATCCACTATTCCAGTCCTGACATAATAACTCAGCCATACCATGGAATCCGCGGGACCTGCAGACGGTGCCCCTTCTTTGTCTGAACAACTGACGATGATGGCACAAGCCCTTCAGGACATGCAGGCCAGCCATGCACATCTATTAGGGAGAATGAGTGCCCAGGAGCTGCGCCAGGCCCAGTTCACTACACTACCACCCTCACCTCCTCCAGCTCCACGCACCTCACTAGAAGTGGTGAACAGTGAACCAGCCGTAGCCCTACCAGAACGCTTTTCTGGAGACAGGAAGAAATGCTGTTCGTTTATTATTTCCTGCGAGCTACTGTTCTCCTTGAAACCCCGCACTTACTTCTCGGACTACGTCAAAGTACGGACAGCCATCTCCCTGCTCACGAGACCCCCACAGACCTGGGCCCATCAGCTCCTGCAAACTGATAGCCCAGTGCTGTCCTTTTGGGGCTCCTTTGTTTCCGCCATGCAGGCACTCTTTCACGACCCCTTGCGTGCTTCCACCTCTAGGGACACTCTCCGTTCCCTGCGACAAGGAAGGCGTCCAGTGGAGGACTACATTACAGAGTTCCGGGAGATCGCACCAGATACCGGACTCAATGAAGTGGCCCTTATCGACCAGTTCCGGATTGGACTGTCGGACCAATTAAAAGATGAACTCGCTCGTATCGGGGTCCCGGAGGTCCTGGAAGGGCTGATGAGCACGGTTACCCAACTGGACCGCCGTTTCTGGGAACGAAGGACGGAGAGACAGCACGCTTTGCCTCCTCCTGCACGGCGATCCAATCCTCTTCCAGTTTCAGTCCTTGGGCAATCCTCCACAGTGGGAGACCTCACCCCGGACGAACCAATGCAGGTCGGAGTAGTCAGGGGTCCACTCTCAGCAGTGGAGAGGTCCAGAAGGTGAACTCTCAATCTCTGCCTCTACTGTGCCAAATCCGGGCATATGTTGAGAGACTGTCCTGTCAAACCACCTACAGGTAGGACTGTCAGTTCCGCTGTGTTCTTGAACATACCTGTATACCACGGTTCTTCACATCTAACTCTATGTGTTTCTCTGCAGCTGAACGGAACTGGCCATGAACTCACGGCCTTAATCGATTCGGGCGCAAGCAGCTGTTTTTTTTATTCCAAACTTGCCACGCAGCTAGGAATACCCTTGCACCCCAAGGAACACCCATCCCGACTCCACATGGTGGACGGCAGTACATTAAACACCGGACCTGTCTCTTTGAAATCACACCCTCTTACCCTTTCCATTGGTCGCCACCACCGTGAAGAGATCGTGTGGGACATCGTACCCTCTCCTTTGTTTCCTGTTATCTTGGGCATTCCATGGCTTAGAAAGCGCAACCCCCAAATAGACTGGGCCCTGGGACGTGTCACATTTCAGTCCTCTTATTGCATCTCCCACTGCATCTCCTCCGCTCCTGGCTCTCTGCTGGTCCTGGCCTCATCTCCTCGGGTATTACCCGCTAAATACGAAGAATATGCAGATGTCTGTGAGAAAGCAGGGGCAGACACCTTACCTCCCCACAGACCTTATGACTGCCCCATTGACCTACTCCCTGGGGCCCCGCTGCCGTACGGACGGTTATACAACTTGTCTGAGCCTGAGACCCAGGCGCTGAGGGATTACATTGAGGAAAGCCTGGCAAAGGGCTTCATCCGGCCGTCCACCTCCCCATTCGGTGTAGGTATCTTTTTTGTGGGGAAGAAGGACGGGGGTCTTCGGCCCTGTGTGGACTACCGGAGCCTTAACAACATCACCAGGAAAAATAAATACCCTCTCCCTCTAATCCCTGATCTCCTGGACCTAGTGAAGGATGCTAGAGTGTTTTCCAAGATCGACCTCTGGGGGGCCTATAATCTTGTGCGGATCCGTGAGGGCGATGAATGGAAGACGGCTTTTAGTTCCAGATTTGGCCATTATGAGTATCTGGTGATGCCCTTTGGGCTTTGGAACGCCCCAGCTACCTTCCAAAGCTTTATCAACGATGTCTTCCGCGACCTTCTGGACACATATGTGGTAGTGTATCTGGATGACATCCTTATTTTTTCCCACACACTCCAGCAGCATGAGAGACATGTGAAGGTAGTCCTCCAGCGCCTTCGGACACACCGACTCTATGGGAATCTGGAGAAGAGCATCTTTGAGGTTCCTTCTATTGAATTCTTGGGATACATACTGTCCCCCGGAAAAGTGGAGATGGACCCCAAGAAGGTTCAGGCCGTCCTAGAATGGCCTATCCCACGAAACCGACAAATGGTCCAACAGTTCATCGGTTTCGCAAATTTCTACCGTCGCTTCATCCGGAATTTCTCGGCCATATGCGCTCCTATTACGGTCCTAACCGGGAACAACGTTCCATTTGTATGGACCCCTGCCGCTCATAAGGCCTTCCAAACCCTCCAAAGGCTCTTCACACAAGCTCCCGTACTGGCGCAACCTGACACTGCTCTTCCCTTCTACATGGAGACAGATGCATCAGAGAAAGCCGTCGGGGCAGTTCTCTCCCAAAGACAAGGGGAGAAACAACTCCTACACCCAGTGGCGTTCTACTCCCGCAAGTTAACCAAGGCGGAACGAAACTATGATGTGGGCGAGAGGAAACTACTGGCCATAAAAAATGCGCTGGGGGAGTGGCGACATCTGCTGGAGGGAGCCAAGCACCCGTTAACTGTCTATACTGATCACCGTAACCTAGAATACATTCGTACTGCTAAGAGGTTACAGCCCCGGCAAGCCAGGTGGGCCCTCTTCTTTTCCCGCTTCATCCTCCAGATAACATATCGTCCTGGATCAAAGAACGGGAAGGCCGATACCCTCTCCCGTCTTCACGACTCAGATGCCGTGTTTTCACCTCCAGAGACCATCCTTCCAAGCACCTACTTTTTGGCCACACAACATTCATTACTCGAAGAGATCCGACAAGCCAGCGTGACTGTACCGTCAGAAGCAGCACACCTGCCACAAAGGCAGGGTCTACGTTACCATCAGGGAAAGATCTACATGCCTACTTCCCATCGGGTGCCGATCCTGCAACATCATCACGACCACCAAACCGCAGGTCACTGGGGAATACGCAATACCTTAGAGTAGGTGCAGAGGCAGTTCTGGTGGCCTTCCCTAGCAGCGGATGTACGGTCCTTTGTGGGCTCATGCACTACCTGGGCCATGCACAAGAGACCCCACACCCGGCCAGTCGGCCCACTACAACCTCTACCCGTGGCAACGGTGCCCTGGATGGATCTAGCCATGGATTTTGTGGTGGATTTACCTCCTTCACAGGGCCACACTACGATCTTGGTTGTAGTAGATAGATGCACCAAGATGGCCCACTTTATTCCAACTACCGGCCTTCCAACAGCCCAACATACCTCAAAATTGTTTTTACAGCACGTGTTCTGCCTACATGGACTCCCCTCCTCTATTGTGTCTGATCGGGGTTCGCAGTTCACCTCCCGTTTCTGGAGCCAATTTTGCTGCTGCCTCCACATCCCCCGCAACCTGTCCTCTGCTTATCATCCCCAGTCCAATGGCCAGACGGAGAGGACGAACCAAACCTTGGAGCAGTATCTCCGCTGCTATTCGTCATACCTACAAGACAACTGGGTGGACCTTCTTCCTCTGGCAGAATATGCATATAATCAACAGCAGCATACCTCTACAGGACTCTCACCCTTTTATGCGAATTACGGGTACCATCCCTTGACGCTTCCAGACCTTCCGGTGGACATCCCGTACCTGAAGTGGCCCAGCGCCTCTGTCGTCTCCGGGGTTTGCTATGTACCCTAGTGCGGAAGCTCTGCACTACCCAGCAACAGCAAAAAACTCAGGCCGATCGAAGACACACCGAGAGCCCCAAGTACAGAAGTGGGGATAGAGTATGGTTATCTTCTCAGCACCTTAAACTGACCTGCCTGTCCAAGAAATTGGGCCCTCGCTATTTGGGACCATTCACCATCGCCTCAATGGTCAACGACGTCGCGGCGAGACTAAACCTGCCCACTTCATTTAACATTCATCCGGTGTTTCATGTATCACTACTGAAACCCTACCGTGCCAACACCCTTGTGGGCAGAGTGCCGGTGCCACCCGCTCCCATTCAGGTGGATAACAATGATGAATATGAAGTCCAGGGGATCTTGGACTCCCGCAGACGCCGTGGAGTCTTGGAATACCTTGTCCACTGGAAGGGATATGGGCCAGAGGAGCATTCCTGTGAACCAGCAGGTAACCTTCATGCAGACGACAAGGTCCGGGCATTCCACAGGGCTCATCCTGATCGGCCATCCCAGGTTCGCGTCCGACGGCCTCTCCTTGGTGGGGGGCTCTGTCAGGGAAGCAGGGGTGCCTTTTCGCATCGGGTTCGCAGGCGCAAACGGCGGACGCAGATAGCTCCTCCTGACAGGACACCTGACGTCAATGTGGCCAGTGCGCCTGTGCGAGTCGGACGCCGGGTGCACGTGCGCGGTACACAAGCCGCACGCGTGTGCGCGGGGATACGAGCGTAGTGCACATGCGCCATTTCAGATCACAGGTGCTACTCAGATGGGGGAGGGCTTCAGCCTCCGTCACCGCCCTCAGCCTTATGATTGGCTTCTGACTAGGAAGCCTCCTGGTTGCCCGGCAACCAGGGGGGCGGTCCTGGGTTCACTGTGTACTTAAAGCCAGTCAGAGCCTTGACTCATTGCTGAGTTATTCAACCTCATGGTGAACACCCAGCTCTTCCCTGTGAATCCACTGTTTATTCTGACTTCCCAGCTACCGACTCCTTGCCTGTTTCCTCGATTACGATTTCTGCTGCCCGCCACGACCCGGAACTGGAACCGACTACCCGATTGGATTGACCTTTTTGTACTACGCTAATTTTTGGGATTATTTCGTCCCTGCCAAAGGATTCCATACCTGATCCACTATTCCAGTCCTGACAGAGTAAAGGAACTGATGGCAGTGGGGGGAGCTGGTGGCATTGGGGGAGGAGCTGATGGCAGTGTGAGGGAGAGCAACTGATGACATGGGGGAGCTGGTGGCATTTGAGGGGAAGCTAATGGCACTGGGTGGGGGAGAGCTGAAGGCACTGGGGGAGTGGAGCTGATGGGACTGTGGTGGGGGAGAGCTGAAGGCACTGGGGTAGGGGAGAGCTGATGGCACTGGGGTGGGGGAGAGCTGATGCCACTGGGGTGGGGGAGAGCTGATGGCACTGGGGTGGGGGAGTGCTTATGGCACTGGGGTGGGGGAAAGCTGATGGCACTGGGGTGGGGGAGAGCTGATGGCACTGGGGTTGGGGAGAGCTGATGGCATTGGGGTAGTGCTGAAGGCACTGGGGGATAGTGGAGCTGATGGCACTGGGGGGAACTGATGCACTTGGGCTGATCGCACAGGGGGGAATGAAGGGTGTTGGGGACTGATGTCAGGGGGTCTGATGAGTTTTTATAAAGGAAAACAGTCTATTAATTCATTTTTTTCTTATTAGAGTACTCGATTAATCGTAAAAAAAAATCGGTAGAATACTCGATTACTAAAAAAAATCGTTTACTGCAGCCCTAGAGCCGGCAGGGGGTGCCTGGTTTAATGCTCGGTTTCTCCCATTGACTTCCATTGTGCTCAGGTGCTCTGTAGATCACCCGAGCATCGCAAAGTGTTCTACTCGAGCACCTGAGCACTTTGGTGCTCGATCAACACTACACAGCATTACACTTCTCTGAGTGAGACATGCAAACCAGTTCTCCTTCCAAAAGGATAAAAACACTAAGGGGGTCATTTACCAACTGATATTTGACAGTTTTATGGCGTATATTTGTTGCAGATTGTGGTGAAAAAGTGCTCACACCATGTCTAAATAAGGAGCTGTGGAAGGGGGACGGAAGGGAAGGGGGCAGGGCTTCAGGCCCATATCATTTATCATGTTATACTCCTGTTTTAGGTATAGATTTAGACCGACTGTAGATGTACTGAAGTTATTTAGAGGCCAGCACCTCTACATACCTTTGGCGGATCCACCCCCAGCGCAGAGGTTATTAAGATGTAATTCATTATGTATTTACAGTGCCTTGAAAATGTATTCATACCCCTTGACGTTTTCCACATTTTTTCACATTACACCATTACACCTACAAATTTCATTGGAATTTTATGTAATAGACCAACACAAAGTAGCAAGTATGTGTAACGTGAAAAGAAAATCGTACATGGTTTTCAAAAATTTTAAAAAATAAAAATGTGAAAAGTGTGGCGTGCATTTGTATTCAGCCCCCTGTACTCTGATACCCCTTAATAAAATCCAGAGTGACCATATGCCTTCATAAGTCACCTAATTAGTAACACCTAATTAGTTACACCTGTGTGTAATTTATTCTCAGTATAACTACAGCTGTTTTGTGAAGGCCTAGGAGGTTTGTTAGAGAACATTAGTGATCAAACAACATCTTGAAAACCAAGTAACACATCAGATAGGTCAGGGATAAAGTTGTGGAGAACTGTAAAGCAGGGTTATGTAATTCAAAGAACGGGGGCACATCAGGAGGATTAAGGAAAGAATGCCGGCACACGGTATATAATACACAATGGGATTCAAAAAAGGAAAAGAATACCGAGATAAAAGCCGCACATCTAAAAATTGTATCAAATTTATTGAAAGCAACAGACACGACAAGAGACAAGTTAAAATTATTGTATACAATATATCAGGGCCATGTGAATCAATTACACATGCCACACTGACTCACCACAAAAGCATGAACATACCCCCACATGAATAGATGTATAACAGTTTAAAGTGCATGAAATCCATCAACAAAGTAGAAAGCTGTAATACTTAGCATTCAAAGTAGCAAAAGTGGGGGTGTGCGTGGCGGTCAGGAAAAGGGCCCAACGCGTATTGCCAGGCTCTGCTGGCTTCCTCAGGGGTGCCTGTGCCTAAATGGCACATAAACTAGTATATATGCACATGGTAACTAATTAACAATCATTTTCACCTGTGTCAGAGGGCGTTTCCATGGAGTATGAGGGCGGCAACCTTAAAGCAGGGTTATGTTATAAAAAAAAATCCCAAGCTCTGAAAATCCCATGAAGCACTGTTCATTCCATCATCTGAAAATGAAAGGAGTACGGCACAGCTGGAAACCTAACAAGACATGGTCATGCACCTAAACTGACAGCCCAGGCAAGGAGAGCACTAATTATAAAAGCAGCCAAGATGACCATGGGGGAGAAGCAGCGATCCACATTTTAGGTAGGAGAATCTGTACACAGGACTACAATTAGTTGTGTACTTCACAAATCTGGCAAGAAGAAAGCCATTTTTTGAAAGAAAGCCATGTGAAGTCCTGTTTGCAGTTTGTCATAAGCATCACAGGTATCTTCAAACTTGTAATCAATGAGTCTGCCCTTATAATAGGGTTAATAGGTCAACGTTAAGGCATCCCTTTAGGACTACCTTGGGCCTTATTCACACATCAGTGTCTGTGATGAAATCCACAATAATAAGGTCAGTGCACAAACATCCTTATTTACTATAGCCTATGGATGGCCATCTCTGGATACTTAGGGCACTTTCTCCTATGGGAGAGTGCCTGAGCAATAGGTTTTCTAGTACCTGCAAAGGTGTGCTCTATTGGTCTGTCTTCCAACTTCTGTAACAATTTCTGCCTGATTCCTAGATTTTGAACCTCTGCTGCCTGACCTGTGCCGATCCTTCATACTGACCCTTTGCTGTCTGCCCCCTCAGTGCTCCACAACAGTGTCTCTGACCCCAGTAGGTCAGCTGTCAACCACACAGGGACTACTCCAGAAGGTAGGGAGGGGCCTGGTTGTCCTCTGCAGTGAAGTCCAGATCCCTGTAGAGGGGTTAAATGGTGATTACCAAGGGACTGCCAAATCTGTTGGTTGACACACTGGTTCAACACACCGGCAAATGGGAAATAATGAGGAAAAAATGACAGGTGATCATCACCTATAGGTACTGACATACATATCATTTTTGAGGTCTTGATTGGGCATTCTTTTTTAACTTTAATAAATTCATACATTCTGTTTTCTGTTAGGGTAGAGTTATCATTCAAGGATATTCATTTTTCCATAGTATGGCACTAAAAAGAAAGTTGTTAAATTTAGTGCCATAGTATGGCACAAAAAAAAATTTCTTTCGCCAACTGCTTGCAATAAACTTTACAGTACAGTTGTTTTTTTATTTTCTTACTAGCCCATGGTTTCAGTTGGCTTTCCAAAAGGGGTAGTTTTTCTTTAAGCCTTAATGTTAATGTGAAGCAAAAGTTATTGCATTAACTTAAGTCTGATTACAGAAACAATATACCTAAGTGCTATTGCTGATTATTTAGAGAAGAGATAATGAGGTGTACAGTAAGTTTACACAGTGTGGGGGAAATAAGCAGGTGTGAAAACTTTCATAGACTAATAATGTCTGACTATTTCACTGTTTGGAGATGGAAAGTCTAATTAACAGCTGTATTTATATGCTGTGTCTTAGCGCACAGTAAGGTATTTGTGCATGCAAGGTAGCACAGATTATTGGCAATGAATAATTTGCCAGCATCCTGTTCCCATAGTAGCTGTGCTGCAGGGAATAACAACCCAAAGGCAAACTGTAATAATCTCTGTCTCCCAGGCTCCTAACCGTATGAATCTTAAATGATTATCACTGTCATCTGTGTATACTTCTTTCTAACATGGCAGAATACGGAGAGCACAATTACCCACAAAAAAGTTATAAATAAAGGCAAATGGTAATCATGAGAATAAAAAAGCATGTTCTGGTGAAAGTTTGTGAATTCAAACAAATTAAAATGAGAAATATTTAACAGAGACATGATGCTGTCATGACAGGATCAGACAGGAGCATGTTTCATTGAGCACACTACTAGGAATTTTTTAAGGGGTTACCCAGGATTTTTTTTCTTGAATTTAGGTATAGCCTTACATGCTAAAAAAATATATACTTTTCTAAATTTATTTTATAACTTTTACATGTTTCAGACTGTACCAAATGACCTCTCTTCACTTCCGCCTAAATAACTTGTACATAATGCATCATACATTGCTAACATGATCTGTCCCCACTGCAAACACCACCTCCTATGTACGTGTTATCATCAATGACACTATGTATATGGGGTGGGATCGCACTCGAGGACATTTTGAATTTTCAGATATTTTAGCCAGAAACCCAAGGGAAATTTCCAAATTTCCAAAGAAATAACAGAGTAATTTCCAAAATTAACAGAGATAATGGATGCTTAAAATACAGGATCATTTTTCTGTTGTTTTGATGTATCAGAAGAACAAACAACTAAATGGTGATGTGAACCTGGCCTTAGTTTCCTTATCAAAAAGAAATCAGTTTCATACCAAGAATCCAATTCTTTCTGGGTAATTACCCTTTAACAGAGCTGAGCAAATAAACTTTGATTGGCTGCCTGAGAGGCCTTGGTTGGGGTACTATTTATTCTTATGGAAGATGCCGAGCATGCATGATTAGTATTATAAGACAGTCAACATTCCTCTGGGTTTCTGGAAAAAATATCAGAAAATTTGTGCATCTTACATCTGCTGGCATCTTAGGAAAGCTAATTTCAATATATATCCCAGAAACTTAGTGGGATATTGTTAGTAATCTGTATACTGTAACATCACTGGGGGAAATTTATTAAAACTGTTGTAAAGGAAAACTGGCTTAGTTGCCCAAAGCAACCAATCAGATTCCATATTTCATTTTCCAAAGGAGCTCTGGAAAATATAATGTGCAATCTGATTGGTTGCTATAGAAAATAGTATGCCAGTTTTATGTTATACCAGTTTTGATAAAATTTGTACACCATAGACTTTTTCCAGGGCGTGGGTGACCACAGAGAGGGCTATGAGTGCCACCTCTGGCACTTGTGCCATAGGTTTGCCACCATTGAGGGGTTTACAAACAACATTTGACCAGCGAGACAATTCAGCAGGCAATTGTTAAAAGGAAGAGTTCCTTCCCAGCAATCGCCTGCTTGTCAGTGACTGCAGCAATCTCCTCCACAGTATGGGGATCAGCGATCACTAATGACATCGCTCTTTTACCTACAGACTTGTTATTTGCCAACAGCAGAGCGTGGTTAGACAGCACGAACTGCAGCCGGCAAATGATAATTTAGGTGCCTACTCAAACGATCCATTTACCCGACGAACGAGCGTTTCGCTTGTTCATTGGGTAATCGTCAGCATCTTTACATTGCCAGATAATCAATGATGAGCATTCCTATAAACAGCCCATGTAAAGGGCCCTTTAACAAATGAGATGTTGAGGTAGATAAGGAGCAGACTTTTGTATTTCACGCATGAGAATCATTCTATTCAACCATCTGTGAGTTACATCTTACACTGAACAAACACGCAATTGGGCCCTTGCTGGAACCCTTGGGATAGATTCACATAAACAACTAGCGGTCAGATGACCAAAAATTCCCTTTAGGGGTCCTAACTTATATTTATATAAAACAACATCCTTTATTGTTTACATTAAAACCATTCACCATAGAAATGGGCGTAGCTGGAGAAAATTATATATATTCACTGATGATAGCAGCTATGGAATCAGTGCATTATATTGTAACACTGTGTTGTTAATAAACACTTTTTTGAGGTCAATTGTGTGGTGTTATTATTTAACCTCATAACTTTCATACATTTGAACTTTTTTAATATATATTTTCCTTATCTTTTCTGTTTTATCTCACAGTATATGTTAGCTTGTAGTATAGGTTTCCTACCTATCAACAACAGTGCACTATAGAGATGAGGAAGGAGATAATTTAGCCTCTATTTCTGAAAAGTTTCTGGCGGGATTCGAACTCACAATCTTCTACATTATAGCCTAGAATGTTAACCACTACACTATAGAGTAAAGTAACTGGCCATGAAGCTCTATAGTGTACTGGTTAACATGCTTGGCTGTAATGTAGAAGGTTGTGGGTTCGAATCCCTTCAGAAATAGAGGCTAAATTAGATTTTAATACACTGACTCGAACACCGCGATGCTCGAGACGAACTGGTGTTCGGCCGAGCATGCTCACCCAACACTAGTGAAGATATATATAATTCTCCCCTGCTACGCCCTGATAGTTTTAACTGCACATTATTTTTCTTTTCTATGGTGAATGGCTTTAATATAAACAATAAAGAATGTAGTTTTATATAAATATAAGTTAGGACCATTAAAGGGAATTTTTGGTCATCTGACCTCTAGTTGTTTACATCTTACACTGATAACAGGTGATGTGCTGCCACAAAAAGTGCGGTATGGGCACAGACAGTCATAGAAATGATTATTCAATCCCCATATAGCAGCAATGTATGATTAGGAATGAACATTCCTCTGAACGTTCATTCGCGAATAGAGTTGAGCAAACCCGAACTGTAAAGTTCGGGTTCGTATCGAACTTTAGGTTTTTCGGCACCCGGACCCGAACCCGAACATTTATGTAAAAGTTCGGGTTCGGGTTCTGTGTTTGGCGCTTTCTTGCCGCTTTTTGAAAGGCTGCACAGCAGCCAATCAACAAGCGTCATACTACTTGCCCCAAAAGGCCATCACAGCCATGCCTACTATTGGCATGGCTGTGATTGGCCAACTGCAGCATGTGACCCAGCCTCTATTTAAGCTGGAGTCACGTAGCGCCGCCCGTCACTCTGCTCGGATTAGTGTAGGGATAGGCTGCAGCTGCTGTGAGGAAGAGATCAGGGAGAAATCTTATCAAGAACTGTTTTTTGTACTCAGCGATCTACAGAAAAAGTGTTTTGTGGGTGCAGTGCACAATTTTTTTAAGCCTGCCCTGAGCCAAATACTACTGAAATTAAACTTTTTTTACTTCAGTTAGTCAATATCAATACATAATCAGCAGCATTTTATGCAACAATAGTGCACCAGCACAGGATATCTGCATGTCTGCAAGTCCAGAAATACTGCTTTGAGACACGGGGGTTAGAAAAAACCTTTTTTTCATATAGTGCACATCTAGGATTAGACGTGCATAAGTGAGTGTCACATTTAGGCCAGAAATACAGCTTTTTGCTTACTGGGGTGAAAAAACCCCCATCTGTTTCATATAGTGCACATCTAGGATTAGACGTGCATAAGTGAGTGTCACATTTAGGCCAGAAATACAGCTTTTTGCTTACTGGGGAGAAAAAAAAAATATCTGTTTCACATAGTGCACATCTAGGATTAGACGTGCATAAGTGAGTGTCTATTTAAGCTGGAGTCACATAGCGCCGCCCGTCACTCTGCTCGGATTAGTGTAGGGATAGGCTGCAGCTGCTGTGAGGAAGAGATCAGGGAGAAATCTTATCAAGAACAGTTTTTTGTACTCAGCGATCTACAGCAAAAGTGTTTTGTGGGTGCAGTGCACAATTCTTTTAAATCTGCCCTGAGTCAAATACTACTGAAAACAAACTTTTTTTCCTTCAGTTAGTCAATATCAATACATAATCGGCAGCCATTTTATGCAACGATAGTGCATTAGCACAGGATATCTGCATGTCTGAAAGTCCAGAAATACTGCTTTGAGACACGGGGGTTAAAAAAAATACCTTTATTTCATATAGTGCACATCTAGGATTAGACGTGCATAAGTGAGTGTCACATTTTGCCAGAAAAACAGCTTTTTGCTAACTGGGGTGAAAAAAAACCCATCTGTTTCATATAGTGCACATCTAGGATTAGACGTGCATAAGTGAGTGTCACATTTAGGCCAGAAATACAGCTTTTTGCTAAGTGGGGTGAAAAAAAAAACATCTGTTTCATATAGTGCACATCTAGGATTAGACGTGCATAAGTGAGTGTCATATTTAGGCCAGAAATACAGCTTTTTGCTTACTGGGGTGAAAAAAAACCCATCTGTTTCATATAGTGCACATCTAGGATTAGACGTGCATAAGTGAGTGTCACATTTAGGCCAGAAATACAGCTTTTTGCTTACTGGGGAGAAAAAAAACCCATCTGTTTCATATAGTGCACATCTAGGATTAGACGTGCATAAGTGAGTGTCTATTTAAGCTGGAGTCACGTAGCGCCTCCTGTCACTCTCCTCGGATTAGTGTAGGGATAGGCTGCAGCTGCTGTGAGGGAGAGATCAGGGAGAAATCTTATGAAGAACTGCTTCTTTACTCAGCGATCTACAGCAAATGTGTTTTGTGGGTGCAGTGCACAATTGTTTTAAGCCTGCCCTGAGCCAACTACTGCTGAAAACAAACTTTTTTTCCTTCAGTTAGTCAATATCAATACATAATCGGCAGCCATTTTATGCAACGATAGTGCACCAGCACAGGATATCTGCATGTCTGCAAGTCCAGAAATACTGCTTTGAGACACGGGGGTTAAAAAAAAACACCTTTTTTTCATATAGTGCACATCTAGGATTAGACGTGCATAAGTCAGTGTCACATTTAGGCCAGAAATACAGCTTTTTGCTTCCTGGGGTAAAAAAAAAACCATCTGTTTAATATACAGGGAGTGCAGAATTATTAGGCAAGTTGTATTTTTGAGGATTAATTTTATTATTGAACAACAACCATGTTCTCAATGAACCCAAAAAACTCATTAATATCAAAGCTGAATATTTTTGGAAGTAGTTTTTAGTTTGTTTTTAGTTTTAGCTATTTTAGGGGGATATCTGTGTGTGCAGGTGACTATTACTGTGCATAATTATTAGGCAACTTAACAAAAAACAAATATATACCCATTTCAATTATTTATTTTTACCAGTGAAACCAATATAACATCTCAACATTCACAAATATACATTTCTGACATTCAAAAACAAAACAAAAACAAATCAGTGACCAATATAGCCACCTTTCTTTGCAAGGACACTCAAAAGCCTGCCATCCATGGATTCTGTCAGTGTTTTGATCTGTTCACCATCAACATTGCGTGCAGCAGCAACCACAGCCTCCCAGACACTGTTCAGAGAGGTGTACTGTTTTCCCTCCTTGTAAATCTCACATTTGATGATGGACCACAGGTTCTCAATGGGGTTCAGATCAGGTGAACAAGGAGGCCATGTCATTAGATTTTCTTCTTTTATACTCTTTCTTGCCAGCCACGCTGTGGAGTACTTGGACGCGTGTGATGGAGCATTGTCCTGCATGAAAATCATGTTTTTCTTGAAGGATGCAGACTTCTTCCTGTACCACTGCTTGAAGAAGGTGTCTTCCAGAAACTGGCAGTAGGACTGGGAGTTGAGCTTGACTCCATCCTCAACCCGAAAAGGCCCCACAAGCTCATCTTTGATGATACCAGCCCAAACTAGTACTCCACCTCCACCTTGCTGGCATCAGAGTCGGACTGGAGCTCTCTGCCCTTTACCAATCCAGCCACGGGCCCATCCATCTGGCCCATCAAGACTCACTCTCATTTCATCAGTCCATAAAACCTTAGAAAAATCAGTCTTGAGATATTTCTTGGCCCAGTCTTAACGTTTCAGCTTGTGTGTCTTGTTCAGTGGTGGTCGTCTTTCAGCCTTTCTTACCTTGGCCATGTCTCTGAGTATTGCACACCTTGTGCTTTTGGGCACTCCAGTGATGTTGCACCTCTGAAATATGGCCAAACTGGTGGCAAGTGGCATCTTGGCAGCTGCACGCTTGACTTTTCTCAGTTCATGGGCAGTTATTTTGCGCCTTGGTTTTTCCACACGCTTCTTGCGACCCTGTTGACTATTTTGAATGAAACGCTTGATTGTTCGATGATCACGCTTCAGAAGCTTTGCAATTTTAAGAGTGCTGCATCCCTCTGCAAGATATCTCACTATTTTTGACTTTTCTGAGCCTGTCAAGTCCTTCTTTTGACCCATTTTGCCAAAGGAAAGGAAGTTGCCTAATAATTATGCACACCTGATATAGGGTGTTGATGTCATTAGACCACACCCCTTCTCATTACAGAGATGCACATCACCTAATATGCTTAATTGGTAGTAGGCTTTCGAGCCTATACAGCTTGGAGTAAGACAACATGCATAAAGAGGATGATGTGGTCAAAATACTCATTTGCCTAATAATTCTGTACATAGTGTAGTGCACATCTAGGATTAGACGTGCATAAGTGAGTGTCACATTTAGGCCAGAAATACAGCTTTTTGCTTACTGGGGAGAAAAAAAACCCATCAGTTTCATATAGTGCACATCTAGAATTAGACGTGCATAAGTGAGTGTCTATTTAAGCTGGAGTCACGTAGCGCCGCCCGTCAATCTGCTCGGATTAGTGTAGGGATCGGCTGCAGCTGCTGTGAGGGAGAGATCAGGGAGAAATCTTATGAAGAACAGCAAATGTGTTTTGTGGGTGCAGTGCACAATTGTTTAAAGCCTGTGTCAAGGTCCACCTAACCACAGATACGTGGACCAATAAGCACGGCCAGGGACGCTATATCTCCCTAACTGCACACTGGGTAAATGTAGTGGTGGCTGGGCCTCAGGAGGAGAGCTGTTTCGCGCACGTCCTTCCGCCGCCAAGGATCGCAGGGCATCATTCTTTGCCTCCTGTTGCCTCCTCTTCCTACTCGGCTTCCTCCTCCTCTTCTACCACCTCCTCATCCGGTCAGCGACAGACCTTCACCACCAACTTCAGCACAGCCAGGGGTAAGCGTCAGCAGGCCGTTCTGAAACTGATGTGTTTGGGAGACAAGCCCCACACAGGAGTTGTGGCGGGGTATAAAACAACAGACCGACGAGTGGTTTCTGCCAGTGAGCCTCAAGCCCGGCCTGGTAGTGTGCGATAATGGGTGAAATCTCGTTGCAGCTCTGGGACTAGCCAGTTTGACGCATATCCCTTGCCTGGCGCATGTGCTGAATTTGGTGGTGCAGGAATTTATTCACAACTACCCCGACATGTCAGAGCTGCTGCATAAAGTGCGGGCCGTCTGTGCGCGCTTCCGGCGTTCTCATCCTGCCGCCGCTCGGCTGTCTGCTCTACATTGTAACTTCGGCCTTCCCGCTCACCGCCTCATATGCGACGTGCCCACCAGGTGGAACTCCACCTTGCACATGCTGGAGAGACTGTGCGAGCAGCAGCAGGCCATAGTGGAGTTTCAGCTGCAGCACGCACGGGTGAGTCGCACTGTGGAACAGCACCACTTCACCACCATGCGAGACCTGTGTGACCTGTTGCGCTGTTTCGAATACTCCACTAACATGGCCAGTGGCGATGACGCCGTTATCAGCGTTACAATACCACTTCTATGTCGCCTTGAGAAAACACTTAGGGCGATGATGGAAGAGGATGTGGCCCAGGACGAGGAGGAGGAAGAGGGGTCATCTCTAACACTTTCAGGCCAGTGTTTTAGAAGTGGCTCAGAAAGAGGATTTTTGCAACAGCAGAGGCCAGGTACAAATTTGGCCAGCCAGGGCCCACTACTGGAGGAGGATGAGGAGGATGAGGAGGAGGATGGGGATGAAGCATGTTCACAGCGGGGTGGCATCCATCGCAGCTCGGGCCCATCAATGGTGCGTGGCTGGGGAGATACGGAGGACGCAGACGATACGCCTCCCACAGAGGATAGCTTGTCCTTACCTCTGGGCAGCCTGGCACACATGAGCGACTACATGGTGCAGTGCCTGCGCAACAAAAGCAGAGTTGCCCACATTTTAACGTGTGCTGACTACTGGGTGGCCACGCTGCTGGATCCCCGTTACAAAGACAATGTGCCGTCCTTAATTCCCTCACTGGAGCGTGATCGGAAGATGCGCGACTACAGGCGCGCACTGGTAGACCAGCTCATGAGAGCATTCCCGACTGACGCCGGGGGACAAGTGGAAGCACAAGGCGAAGGCAGGGGAGGAGGAAGAGGTCGCCAATGCAGCTGTGTCAGCGCCAGCACCTCAGAAGGCAGGGTTAGCATGGCAGACATGTGGAAAAGCTTTGTCACCTCGCCGCAACAACCGGCCCCAACTGCTGATATGGAGCGTGTTAGCAGGAGGCAGCATTTGAACAACATGGTGGAACAGTACCTGTGCACACGCCTACACGTACTGACTGATGGTTCTGCCCCATTCAACTTCTGGGTCTCTAAATTGTCTACATGGCCAGAGCTTGCCCTGTATGCCTTGGAGGTGCTGGCCTGCCCTGCAGCCAGTGTACTCTCTGAACGTGTATTTAGCACAGCAGGAGGCGTCATTACAGACAGACGCAGCCGCCTGTCCACAGCCAATCTGGACAAGCTCACGTTCATTAAAATTAACCAGGCCTGGATCCCACAAGACTTGTCTGTACCTTGTGCAGAATAGACAGTTCTAACAGCCTCAACCATCCATCCTTGTACTCAAGTGCACTTATTCCTTTTTTTTTTTTTGTATGTCCCAATATTTTGGGGGATACCCCTATGTAAAAATGCAAAATAACACATATCTGTGTTGGCTACCTATTCCTCCTTCCCCGCCGCTTCCACCTAGACCGCCAATTGAGCCTACACGGCCACATCCACCCATTCACCGCCTCCTCAACCTCTTCCTCCTACATCATTCCAAATTTTTTTTTTAAGGTCTTTCATGGTTTATAAATTCATTTCCCTATCCACATTTGTTTGCAGAGCATTTTCCATGCACTTAAGCACATTTTGCTGTCTTTTGCAGCCCTCTAGCTGTTTCCAGGGCTATTTTAGAGCCATTTTAGTGGCCAAAAGTTCGGGTCCCCATTGACTTCAACCCAAACTTTTTTTTCAAGTTTGGCCGAACCTGCCGAACCCGAACATCCAGGTGTCCGCTCAACTCTATTCGTGAACATTGCCCACTCAATCTGTCCAAGTAATAGGACATTAGCTCTGCTTAGGGCTGATTCACATCAATGTTTAACTGATAAGTTCAGCGGATCTGGAATAGCCAGACACAGCCATGCACCGCAGAACCTCATTGAATATAATGGGATCCAGCAGTGATCTCGCCACTTTCCAGCTTAAATGCTGGCTTTGGCTGGACTAAAAGACCTGCATTGACAACTTTTTGTCCAAAAAAAGGAAAACCCAACAAAAACAGCAGTAAGACAAAAAAGTCATGTGTGGGAACCATAATCGCCTAACCAAACTACAAAGACCACACATACAATACAAAAGCATTCTTTATTGTGTCATTCCAGCAGAAATACAATACATATAGACTAATATATGAAAAGCAGTGCAGATGAGCGCTGTGGCGACTGATGTCCCTAGCGGTCTCCAGACCTGTATACATAAATTGGTCACACCTGGCCCTCCTGGCTCCTGGTCTGTATGTCTCATTTATTCAGTGCTTTCTTTATTGTTTCTTTGTTCCCTCCTTTATTATTCTCATTAGGAAGGTTATCCTGATATCTGGATGATAATATTTGTATTTTTGTTGGATCATATCCCCATTAATAAACTTATGTTTAAGACAATATTGCAATATGTTGGGGACTGGATCTCAATAGTATTTTTAGCACTGGTAGTAGTGAGCGGTATAGTTCACACCTGTGGACCATTTATTGGATTATTAGTACTACTGGTTTTATACATTTCCAGGTGTGACCAATTTATGTATGTATGGAGTCCGGTAGGGGCATCAGTCGCCACAGCGCTTATCTGCACTGCTTTTTATATATTAGTCTGTATGTATTGTATGTCTTCTGGAATGACATAATAAAGAATGATTTTGTATTACATGTGTGGTCTTCGAAGTTTAGTTAGGACTCTAAGAGCTTTTTGTAAAACTAAAGCTTGCCCTTTTCCAAAACGAGGCTAGATCACCACTGGATGCTATTATAATCAATGGGGTCTGGTGGTGCACGGCTATGCCTGATCTGGAGAACTCCAGCAGGTGGTTCCTCTTCTGGAATAGCCTGCCGGATCTGTTAAACGCAAACGTTAATCAGCCCTTACATGTTGATTAAGGGATTTATGGTGATCAATGTTTGGTTCAGTCTGGCCGTACACTTTAGAAAGCTGTCAGCTGAATGCATGTTAGGCCATTAGCTATCTCTTCCGACCTCCTCAATACATACAGTATCAACACTGCACTTGGTTGATTGTGTATGTCTACACAATGGGGAGAGGGGAGTAAGATGCTGCCAGACCATAGTGATGATTTCATCCCTCAAGAACAAAGTGATTGGGCATGCTGAAATTTAACTGCTCAAACCTTCTCTCCACTGCCAACTACCATTAGGGTAAGGATGTCCATTTTTTAAAACTTATTTTAGGCACATATACTGACACAAATTTAGTTTTTATTACCCGTTTACTAAAACCTATTCAAGTTATAGTTATATAATGGACCAAAAGTAATTGGACAATTGACTCAAAGGTTGTTTCATGGGCAGGTGTGGGCAATTCCTTCATTATTTCATTCTCAATTAAGCACATAAAAGGCCTGGAGTTGATTTAAGGCATGGTGCTTGCATTTTGAAGATTTTGCCGAGAATTGAACATGCGGTCAAAGGAACTCTCCATGCAGGTGAAACAAGCCATACTTCATCTGCGAACACAGAAAAAACCCATCCAAAAAATTGCTACACTATTAGGAGTGGCAAAATCTACAATTTGGTACGTCCTGAGAAAGAAAGCACTGCTGACCTCAACAATGCAAAAAGATCTGGACGCCCACGGAAGACAACAGTGGTGGATGATCGCAGAATAATTACCATGGTGAAGAGAAACCCCTTCACAAGAGCTAACCAAGTGAACAACACTCTCAAGTATATAGGCTTATCCATATCCAAATCTACCATAAAGAGAAGACTACATAAAAGTAAATACAGAGGGTTCACTGCACAGTGCAAGCCATACGACTCAATAATAGGAAGGCTAGATTGGACTTTGCTAAAAAACATCTTAATAAACCAGCACACTTCTGGAAGAATATTCTTTTGACTGATGAAAACAAGATCAACCTCTACCTGAATGATGGAAAGAAAAAAGTATGGCGAAGGCATGGTACAGCTCATGATCCAAAGCATACCACATCATGTGTAAAACACGGCGGAGGCAATGTGATGGCTTGGGCATGTGTGGATGCCAGTGTTTATTGATGACGTGACACAGGACTGAAGCATACACAAAGCTTGAGAAAGACCGATGAAGGTCGAAACGTCGCATCACCATGCTGTTTTGTGAATAAATCACTACTGGATTTACTATACTGACGAGTGCTGCGGATTTTTGCATTTCCACAGGACTGAAGCAACTGGATGAATTCTGGAGTTTTCAGAGACATACCGTGTGCTTAAATCCAGCTCAAATGCAGCCAAACTGATTGGTCAGTGTTTCCTAATACAGATGGACAATGACCCAAAACATAAAGCCAAAGCAACGCAGGAGTTTATTAAAGCAAAGAAGTGGAATATTCTTAAATGGCCAAGTCAGTCACCTGATCTGAACCCAATAGAGCATTTCACTTATTAAAGACTAAACTTCAGACAGAAAGGCCCACAAACAAATAGCAAATGAAAACCGCTGCAGTAAAGGCCTGGCAGAGCATTAAAAAGTAGGAAACACAGCGTCTGGTGATGTCCATGGGTTCAAGACTTTAGGCAGTCATTGCCAACAAAGGGTTTTAAAGCAAGTATTAGAAATTAAAATTTTATTTACAATTATTTAATTTGTCCAATTACTTTTGAGCCCCTGAAATGAAGGGATTCAGTTTAAAAAATTGTTTAGTTCCTCATATTTTTATGCAATCATTTTGTTCAACCCACTGAATTAAAGCTGAAAGTCTGAACTTCAACTGAATTGTTTTGTCTCTATCCTACTATATATGGACCGAACTGTATATAGTGCTGCTGTATTCCCCAGCGCTTTACAGACATTAGCATCAAGCTGTCCCCAATGGGGCTCACATTCTAAGTTCCCTCTCAGTATGTCTTTGAAGTGTGGGAGGAAACCGTAGTGCCTGGAGAAATCCCATGCAAGCACAGGGAGAACATACAAACTCCATGCAGATGTTGTCCTTGGTCAGATTTGAACCTAGAACCCCAATGCTGGAAGGCACCAGTTCTAGCCACTGAGCCACCATGCTGCCGATTAGATTGATGTCTGTCCCTGCTGAAATAAGCAGGTTTGGCTAATATTAGTCTAATGTGTATGGTCATTTTATAACTGCCATAGAAGTTGCATAACTTCACAATACCAAAAGTAAACTTTAATTCTATACTGTTAAACTGCCTATTTTAAAAGTAATAATATATAGAGCTATGGGTTGTTGTCTTTTCTTACTATCTGGTTACTATGTAATTGTTTTTGGGTTAATATGTTTTACATATTTTTCACCTCTTCTAAACTCTGCTAAACTATGCAAACCAATTGTAAGTTGTTCAGATGTCAGTCAGGCTATTTGGGTGTTCATGTACAGTATTAATGAGCATCAGATTGATGTCTGTTCATTCCCTGGTTATTCACAAGTCATAATATGATCTGTCAGCATGGTTTGTTCCCTCCTGGTAATGAAAGCAAACTGAACTGGAGCAAAAGTTATATGGAAGATACAAGACAATTGTTGGCGGTACAGAGAAAGGGAGAAACTAGGGACTGGTGCCGAACCTTTAGGGGAGCCTAATGAGAAGGCTGTAGAGCCAGGAGCAGTGATCACCAGTTCGCCGTGTTCGCCCGCGAACACATGCGGGCTGCCATCTTAACTCACAAGTCCGGCGATGCACAGATAAGTCCTTACCTGTGCCTGTGCGCGAGTCGGTCTGAAACAAATGCGGTCACCGGGAGCAGGCAGTTCCGAGAACAGCCGCCGGGGGCCTTCATCGGGTGTTCTCGGAACTGCCTGCTCCCAGTGACCGCATTTGTTTCAGACCGGCTCGCAGCACAGGCACAGGTAAGGGCTTACCTGTGCATCGCCGGACTTGTGAGTTAAGATAGCAGCCCGCATGTGTTCGCGGGCGAGCACGGCGAACTGGCCATCACTGGCCAGGAGACAGATCAACCTAAAGAAGGGTTCAGCTGAGCATACATAACAGGTGAAATAATACCCAGCTATGATATATTAGATTTGTCATTTACTTCCCACTCCTTTTAGTAAGTTAAAAACAACGGGGAAGATTTATCCTCTCCCTGTGCCATTTTTCTGGCATTAAAAAGTCCCAAACACTGTGTTTGCAACTTCTAAACACCACTTGCTACAAATTTAGTTGTAAGTGCCATTTTTATGCTGTCCTTAGTGTCTGACTGGGGTGCCTTATCTGTGGCTGAGAGACAGAGATTAGATAAGCTCATTAAGAAGGCCAGCTCTGTCCTAGGTTGTCCCCTTGGTCCAGTGCAGGACGGTGGGTGACAGAAGAACTTTAGCAAAATAAACATCACTGTTAGACAATGTCTCCCACCCCATGTATGAAGCGGTTGTGAAGCTGGAGAGCTCCTTCAGTGACAGACTGCTGCATCCTAGGTGCATGAAGGAACGTTATTGGAGGTCCTTCCTCCCAGCAGCGGTTAGGATTTATAACCACCACTGTTCCCAAAAACCCAATAGTGAATTTTTTAAGTAAATTCTGTGTTATGTTTTTTCTTGTATTTTTACTCTTTAATTTCTAATTACTCTTATTTTTGCTCCTGTTGTGAATGTGATTGATGCTGTTATGCCAAAATTCCCCCACTAAGGGACAATAATGGGATTTTCTTATTCTTCTATAAAATGCAGGAAAATGCTCTCCTGAAACTCCCTTTTTTGAGGTGTGGAGGCACGGACAGAAACACCGCGGAAGCACTCCGTAGTGAATGGCTCTGCATCCATGATCCGGGGAGCATACCGGGCATCGGCCGTGTGCATGAGGCCTAAATGTGATCTCATGCTGATAGTTCAATTTGAAACCTAAGGTGAGCTGTCAGAATACTTTATTCTTGCCTCCAGTTCAGCTTTCTCTATTCCGTGACGGTTCTAATGAAGTGCTACCTTTTATCTAACATTGAGTAATGATACAGAATTGTGTAAAAGAAAGTTTGCCTTTGTATACAGATAAAATGCTTTCATGTGTCTTAGCATAGTCCCAATTTCTCTCATACCTTTATACACTTGCTTAGTCCCCACCACACAAGGCTATTTGCACACGCTGTTGATTATGTAGGGTCTTACCACACAGATTCTCATCCTGAAAAACCACAGCATAATACAATACCAGGAAAGTGAATGAGATTAGACAAATCTCATGTACACTTAGCTTTTTTCTTCCATGCAGAAATTGACCCGGCATCTGGATTTTGAAATCCATAGCATATCAGTTGTTTCTGAGGAATTTTAAGCAGATTTCACTTTTGGAAAAGAAATTGCGAAGGGTAAGATCGGGAAAATTGCATCACAAACAAAAACAAAATCCACAAGTAACACTTGGGGGGGATTTGATACGAAAATACTGAAAAAACACATGGAAATCTGTGCAGAATTTCTGTTTTCAAACTGGCAACAGTATGCAGGTAGCATAAAGCATTTTTATAGAATAGATCCCTTCACAAACTTAACTACAAGGCTCCCGGAAAAACATCATACAACAAAGATTTGAAAAACAAAACATATAAAAAAATAAAATAAAATCATCATAGTCATCAAATTATTAGATAGGAGGGATTTATAGTTGAAAGGGTGTCTTACTATGCTGGCAGTGGATTCCATTAAAGCCATGAGGACATTTGCAGAAGTATCCAATAAATGTATCACCTCGATATGCTGCACTTATTTCACAAAATCCACCATTATGGCAGGGGTTTGGATGGCAAGGATCTGAAACAAACAAAAAAAACTGGTTAGAAAAAATACTAATTTCTCTGATGTCGATATGCTTTGCAGATAATTTAAGAATTAAGGCTAGTTTCACACTTGCGGCAGGACGGATCCGACATGCTGTTCACCATGTCGGATCCGTCCTGCGGCTATTTCGCCGTGCCCCCGGGCCGCCGCTCCGTCCCCATTGACTATAATGGGGACGGGGGCAGAGCTTCGGCGCAGCACGGCGGTGCACGGCGAAAGCCACCGGACTAAAATTACTGCATGTCAGGTTTTTTAGTCCGGCGGCTTTCTCCGTGCACCGCCGTGCTGCGCCGGAGCTCCGCCCCAGTCCCCATTATAGTCAATGGGGACGGAGCGGCGGCCCGGGGGCACGGCGAAATAGCCGCAGGACGGATCCGACATGGTGAACAGCATGTCGGATACGTCCTGCCGCAAGTGTGAAAGTACCCTTAGCGATAAAAACTTCAAAGCAAAATAAAAGCTGTAAATGACGACCTTGCCCCTGATGTATTAAATGCACAGAAGAAAATTTTTACTAAAGAAAACTTTTATCACTGGCTAAAATTATGGGGGTCATTTATGAAAGCAGTTACAGTGTGTCAGATTTGTGGTGTAAAAAAGTCACAAGTCATGCCAACTGTGACATTTCCATGGCAACTGCAACATTTTTGCAACTTTTCGTGTTCCTTGTCACTTTTCACAGTTGTCTATTTTAAGAACTAAAAGTGAGATTAGACCTGGATTATGGCTAGTTTAATATGCAAAAATTGCAAAAAAGTCACAACTCACCAGGCAGCCCCCTGGTCTACTTTTATAACTAAAGGTGTAAACCATATTACACCCACGCCACATATATTATTAAGGTGCATCAGTTTATAAATTTGGTGCAGGCACATAAAGCAAAGCCAGATTTAAAACTGACATAAAAACAAGCTTAAATGATAAACGACCCCCATAGTGTTTTGCTAATGCTTGTCAGATATATTATCATCTGTCAATGAGCCATTAGCTCGCTTTGGATTCCGTGACCAGCTCCGCTATTTTAAAACATTCACAACACTCCGTTGTTTCTAACGTCCATTTTAACAATTAATAAAAAAAACTCTCTTCTCAATTACACCCCTTCAAGTAAAAAAGTTAAAGGAAAAAACTAAAAAAAATTAAACATTAAATAGTTTGAACTGAAAAATGGAAGAACTCGGGGCACCAGAGTCTCCCATAGGAAATGAATGGGAGAACTGTCTTGCGGTCAACTTCTGGGTTCCTCTTGAGATAGAAGCTTCAAAAGTTTGTTGTGTGTGACATTCAAGACCGAGTGACATAATTTTCCTTTTTCTCTCTTTTCTCCAACCCTGATTAAGGTGGCCACTGGCTTTACCCCAGAAAGCCGGACCTCACAGGCCACGCCCATCTCCATGAAGCCACGCCCTGCCTCCATGAAGCCACTCCCCCCATTGCCAGCCGGAGAACAAAATCGGGGGGAGGAGAGGGAAGAACTTGCTGAATGAGAGAAGCCTCAGTCAGTTGCTACAGCTCACGCTCACACAGCGCAATGCTGCTGTCTGAGCATGAGTTACTGAAAGGGTGGACATCCTGTGTCCGTCCAGGCCCTGCGCCGGACGGAGCATAGGGAGCCAGAAAACCGGACTGTTGGGCCTAAAACCGGACGTCTGGCCACTTTAACTCTGATCCTTCTTTTGAGTTGAATATTCCTCCACTATTTCTTTAATATAGTGTCTGTCATCTTCAGGTAAGGTAGATTCCTCATTACATACTGTACGTATCTTACATTCAAATTGTACAGTTTAATACAGTATCAGTTTCCATTATTTTATTGCTGGAGGGGAGGATGACATCCACTTGTAATATATAAGCTAGCTATGTATATTATAGCTATGCAGCTTTACTTCAGGTATAGCTTTGATTGCTTGTCTATGATACACAGACTTATGATAAATTATCCAATATAAATATGTTTTTTTCATATTTTGTACTATAGATTTTTTATTCAGGATTTAATGATTTAATTAATAACATTCCAGTAATTGTTTTATATCTTCAAATAACATGTATGCAGTGGTGTACCTTCCATATTGGCAGAGCAGGCAGCTACTATGGGGCCCGTGAGGAAACGGGGCACGCAGTGGAGGGTAGGCCCCACCATCTTATTGCTCCCATCTATCTTCCTAAATGATGTCATTACAGGTCCTGTAAGGGAACTACACAGTGTAAAGTGTAGTTCCCAGGTTAGAACACTGCATCTGCCAGGACCTGTGATGACATCATCTTCAGGTCATCACAAGTCCTGCAGGATCTAGCAAAGGAACTGCATCAAAAATGGTGTAGTTCCTAGGTTTGAAAGGTACATCTGCCAGGACCTGTGATGACATAATCACAGGTCCTTCAACCCCTAACAGCAAGTATTAGAAGTTCACAATCAGCTCTGCATTGGTCCACACAGACTGGAATGTAGTGGTAAGAGGAGGTCCTTGACTTTTCGTTATTTATCCCTCTCCCATGCCCTGTGTGCCAGGGCTGTTTTGTGATCCCAATCCGGCCCTCATGGCATACATTATAAAACGCAGCAGCAAGAATAGTTCATGGAACAAAGGGAGAGGCCTGGAATAGGGTGCACAATTTAGATTCTTGCTATGGGGCCCAGTGATTTCTTTGTACGCCCCTGCATGTATGGAAAGTAAAGTTATCTTTGTCTTGCATTGGTTCTGCTTAAGTGTCTGTATCCCTGTCTGTATCCCTGACCATTACATTTTTCTTGTCATTGCACCTGGTTCTGTGTTCTGTGTATAGCACATTAGTTCAGCATCAACTTTGATCTGCCCTCTGCAATCTTAACTTTTGCTAATAGTATGAAACTACAAGTTTATACCTATGGAAACCCACTGCAATCTCCAGTCCACCAGAGAGCAGACCCTAGTATGCATCTGCTCTTGTTTAGACTCAAAGGTTAAAGGTTCTGCAAAATCTTTAACATGAAACCCCTCCCCCCACCTCTTTTCCTTCCATGTGCCATTTGCAATTCTGGTGACTTCTTATGATGCAGCTGTGCTTTTCAGTGCCCATATGCCCCAAGTACTGTGAACAACTGTTACAAAAATAATATGCATCCGTTATTTTTCCCTTCAACGACTCAAAATTTTTGTGTCTCATGGCAAAATGTTCAAATTGCTATAGCACTGCTTTCAACATTTGACTAGCCATAAACTAAGACCATTCTGACATTGTAGTATTGGAACTAGAGGTGAGCAAATTTCCTAAAATTTATGTTTTGTTTACAATTGTATCAATTCAGCCATCAGATTCAATTCAATCCAAATAAATTTGACCAGAATTCGACCAGCCCCAATTGCACTGAAAAGTCTCAGATGAGTAATGACAATGTGATAACAACATAAATGACTATGGGTAAACACATGGCTGCATGTGGTAGCTATGGTGTAGTTATGGCGGTATAGGAAGAATCAATGGCCTATTTTTTAACAGACAAACCAAAAATTATCCCTTTTTGGGGCAGATGCCTGCTGGTGTTTAGACATACACTGGTATAGGAAGAAGCAATGGCTTGTTGCTTTTAACAAGCAGTCGAAAAAACGATCTCTTTTTGGGGAGTAGCAACAGGTTTGGTGTTATTTTAAAGAAAATATATATCATCCTGGAAAGTGAAGATACAATGGCTTTTTACAAAAGCAGTCAAAATGATCCCTTTTTGGGACAAGTTTCAGGTTTGTTATAATGTGTATGATAAGGTTCCCAGCAGTAGAAGTATAGTATGGAACATGATGGACAGGGCAGGAGATGTGTGGCTGTGTGGGGCTTGTAGTAGCAATACAGTATGGAACATGAAGGAAGGTAATGTACTACTTTGTATTGGTATATTACATATTTATACAATATTGACACATGGCCATTGACATGGATTTAACATTGGAGGACATTTAATCAGATAATCATAGTTACAGTCAGAAGCTATTTACATCTCCTAGGTGATGTCTAGAGGTGAGACAAGAGCCTTTTTTTTTTAAATCAAATGGAAAAATGTGGACCTCAGGGTTTTCTAGGCCAGCTGAGACTCTCTGGCTGTGAGAACAATGGATAACAGTTTCTGTCTAGAGGACCTTCTGTTTACAGTAAAAGGGACTATTGTATGTCACCTAGAAGTGGCCGGACAAGAGTTTTCCCTCCACATTTTAAGTTATACAACTGCCACCACTAAAACAGGATTAGACAATCAACCTATCAGAATATCAGTTTAGTTGAAAACGGCCTATAGACTTCTGATTAGGGTTGGAATTTGGTACTAGCCAATTAGATGTCCTCCACATGTAAGTCAATGGGTAAAAATGGTATAAGAAGGGGGAATGAACTGAAGGTTATGTGGAATGAACTGAGGAGAATGGACTGAGAGGCATGAACTGTGATGGATGAACTGAGGTAACATAATTCTGGGTATAAGTAGGTTCATTCATCTTAAGAGCTATAACCTTGTGTATCTTGGCCTGTTAATCGGAATAAAGCTTCATATCTGGAAAATAACTAAGGATTGCTGCCATCATCATTCATCATTTTTCATCATAATTCATCGTAACAACAATTTGTAACACTAGTAGTAGTGGCAGTAGGAACAGTATTGGCTACATCTGCAGCAATTTCATCACCGGAGCGCTGATAAATAGCCAGTCCCCACTGTCAGCAATGGCAGATCTATTCATTGGCATCAGCTGGAGGTGTGTGAAAATTCTCACTGATCCTTGCTGCCTGATTCATTTTCGCAAATGTAATGTTTTCCAATTTTGTGGAGGACAATTTTGTCTGCTTGGGTGTGATGACGTGACCTGCCACACGTAATACCCTCTCTGTCAGTACACTGCGGGGTGGATAAGACATGATCAAAATGGTCCACTATGAGTAACAAAACACTATTATAGGCTGCATGCTCTGATGTAATAATTATTTAATTAATGTTAACTTTGAAAAGTTTTTAAAAAAAGGTCAGTTTGACAGAGTCCCACTGTCTGCTTGGCACATCGCAGGGTTCGGCCGAATATCCCGTGTGCTCGAGCGCGATGCTCGAGTCAGTGTATTTAAATCTCATTTAGCCTCTATTTCTGAAAAGTTTCTAGCGGGAATCAAATGAATGCATAATATGTAGGAAACTACTACTGATATTTAGCCATAATTTATTTACATATATTATAATATATTATATATTCTAAATATAAAATAATATATGTAAATATATTATGGCTAAAAACTTATGTATATGTTTCAAATAAATTCAGCCTCTATTTCTGAAAAGTTTCTGACAGGATTCAAACTCACAACCTTCTAAATTCCAGCCCAGAATGTTAAGCACTACACTATAGAGCTGCATGGCCAATTACTTAAAAAAATAAAAATGACACTTCTGCTGTATGGGAATGCTTACTACTAGTAAGTATTCCTATACAGCAGATGTCTCATATTTATGTATTTTTTTTTATTTTTTATCCAGAACTGGGCATGCAGCTCTATAGTGTAGTGGTTAAGATATTTGACTGTAATGTAGAAGGTTGTGAGTTTGAATCCCGCCAGAAACTTTTTATAAAAAAGTTGTTGTTTTATTCAAGAAATAAACATTTCATTTTTATTAGTAATAGCTACAAATATTATAAAATAAGTAAAATTAAAAACAATTTTGCATAAAAATCGATGCCTCAATCTTTCTGAAGTAATCTGATAAAGGCCTGGCTTCACTGAACCTGTATCTACAGTCAGACTGAAGAGTTTAAGACAAGGTGGTTATACGAGAATGACAACTTAGCAGTTACCAGTGGATAGGTGATGTGCATGATCGGTGAGGGACAAAATTTTTTGAAAGTTCATCGGATGGGCTTCAGGGTTTTATCAATGACCTTAATGACAATGGATATAACAGCCACTTAACCTGCAACTATGATTCTAAGACAGTTGATTTTCTTGATGTTACGATTAAGGTTGATGATTAGTGATGAGCAGCAGGGGCAATATTCGAATTCGTGATATTTCGCTAATATTTGGGCGAATATTCGCCATATATTTGCGAATTCGAGAATTCGTTATCTCAGTCATTGTTTTCTTGATTGCATAAATCGGCAATTGAAAAATTTGCGATTAAAATTTGCAGTATGAAAATTCGCAATCAACACTACTCCTAAAGTCAAAGATATTGCAGCATTCTCATTTGCCTACAAGCAACAAACAGAGGGGGATCATGTACTCTTTAAAAAAAAAATCTTGTATAGTCGAAATTACAAACATATATTACTATATTCTAAATATTCGTGAATTCTCGAAGTGTCGAATATTCGTGATCAACACTATTGATGATTATGGTTATTTACAGATGGATGTATACAGGAAAGAGACATCTGTGAACGCGCTATTACATGCATCATCGTCACACCCAAAACAGACCATTAGAGGAATTCCAACTGGCCAAATCATTAGGATAAGAAGGATTTGTTCCAACAATGTTGATTTTGAGTGACAAGCTGATATTCTGAGAAACCGGTTCCTTGAAAGAGGATATAGTAAAAGACCTATCAAGAAAGCCTATAACAGGGCCAAGAATACACCACGGGAGAGCTTGGTGCATCTGAAATTAAAGAACTAACCCGCTGAAATGCCCACCCAGTTTTTGGTTTCATGCCTGTGTGGTCTTATCCTTTGGTGACTCCAGGAGAAATCCAGGAAGCAGGACATATTGAAAGACCATTGGCTGCTTGGCATTTTTTACCTTTTTAACCCATTGTAGCATATTTTGTTATGTCACCTGTTTTTTTATACTCCGCCCCTAATTTTCAATATCCAGTATTTCTTATGTTATCAAAACATTTTGTATCATTAGTTTTTGTATCATTTACTCTTTGTACCATATATCTAGTGTATGTTCGCCATATGGGTTTCTTTAAAGGCTGTTTGAACTATGTCTCTGCCCTGTTTGTACCATTACATATACTAGCATCCATGTACTATGGTTTAAGGACCTTCCTGTGGGAGGGGTTGACTGGTCGTGACGCAGGCGGGCACGTGACAGGCCATCACGTATCCGGCGCGTCATGGTGGTGGGGTTGTGTGCGCGATCGCCTGACTGCCCATCGGGCGGCCGTGCGCGCTCTCCCATCTATTTCCTGGGTTGATGACCTTCACAAGCTGCGCGTATAAAAGCGCTTTCTTGCATGATTATGACATTACATACAGGTGAGATGGGTATTTTAAAAGGAGCACACTTACAAGGAGAGCCGCACCCCCAGAGGAAGGCATCGCCGAAACGCGCGTTGGGGTAAGTAGGTCTTTCCTGGGGTGGATATCCTTAATATGATGAGTATGTGATAATACAGTACTATGTACTACTGCGAGGTTTAAGCTATTAGTGTTCTGATTGTTTATAGATTTGATATACATTACTCCAGTCTTGGCTCTTAATAGATTGTTCCCCAACATATATACTTGGGCTATTTTGGTAGCCTTATTGTTATGCTATTGGCGGCTACTTTTTGACATGGAGACATAACTGATAATATGCACTTTCACTTTAGTCCTGCTGGGTGTTACATATGCATATATATTCATACATGTCAATTGTGGACATAGGTGTATATACAGTATTGTGCCAGTTTATATGACTTTTTTATCATTTCTGCTTTCTCCGCCACATGTATACCTTGTAATACCTCCTCAAGTGTAGTCCACTTTTTTCTCTCATGTATCATGTTCTCTTTTTTATCTATATAATTTGTATTCAATAAAGTATATATATATATATATATATATATATATATATATAGAGAGAGAGAGAGAGAGAGAGAAGAAAACCGGACAGCACTCCAAGTAAAAAGCAAATGGTGTTTATTCACCCATGTGGAAGGCAATGTTTCAGCTCATACAAAGAGCCTTTCTCAAGCAATGAACACAAGTGCATCATGGGGTATATATAGTCCAACCCCTATCATATCACAATAAACATCAATTAACACATTATACAAAAATGAAGTGCAGACAGTGTCTAAAAAATTCATAAATTCATACAGAGTGCATACGGTCCAAGTGTTGGACAAATTGCATAAAAATTCATTATATGTATGACAATCGATCACCTGAGTCTCACACGCCAGCAGCCGCCGAATCCAGACGAGCAAGAGGAAGTGACAGTGATCAACCTGTCATGCAGGTTGCTCACTCCAGCTCAAGTGAGTGTTCTGAACAGGGGACTATCTTTTTGTCCAATGTCTTCCTTAAATTGGTTTGAGCTAGATGCTGATCTGCATGCATTTTTTCGCAGGATCAAGCTCAAGGTTTGGTTCAACAACAGGACACAGACCGCGGCGCCCCAGGCTAGTGAGTTCTCCCTGGGATGCCTCGATCTGTCCTTGAAAAGTCATTTCACTCCATATGTCAATGAGTCCTCTGTGGATGCATTTATTACAGCTGTAAAATCTGATGTAGCAATATATAAATCGAGATGTAACAACAGTGCACTCAAACATCCTAACCTCTCTAGGTTGGAGGTTGAGGCATTGGACCAATTAAGAAGGGATCCCCTGCTGACAGTGAAACCTGCCGACAAGGGGGGTGCAGTGGTCGTCATGGACACCAGTAAATATGTAGCCGAGGTCAAATGTCAGCTTGATGATACAGAGGTATACTCTGTCCTTCAGGCTGATCCTAAGTTTGACATTGCAAGGCTGATCAAGAGGTGTCTGGTGGATGCAAGAGTGGCGGGCACTATTGATGATGATTTGTGCGAATTTCTCACTGTTGACCATCCGGTCACGCCTGTTTTATACATACTCCCTAAAGTGCACAAATCACTCAGTGACCCTCCTGGACGCCCGATCGTGTCCGGATCGGACTCTATCTTTAGCAGCATTGCAGTGTTTCTTGATAAAGTTCTGCGTGACTTTGTAATGGGGGCTGAGTCGTATATACAGGATACGACTGATTTCCTATGCAAGCTGATATGATTGATCTCACTGGTGTCCATGACATCCACTTGGTATCATTTGATGTAACCTCTTTGTATACCTCCATTGACCACAATTTGGGCATAAGTGCCATTGAACGTATGCTAGATGATTCAAGTTACACTGTACCTGCTAGGACATTTATTATCGATTTATTGCAAATCATTCTGAGATATAACTATTTCCTGTTTCAGGATGTATTTTTTCAGCAAAAACGAGGCGTGGCTATGGGGTCGAACGTAGCACCGACTTATGCAAACATCTTCATGAGGTGCTTTGAGGAAGATGTCGTCTATCTGTCCCACCACCGCAGCCATGTGCTGCGGTGGTGGAGACATATCGACGACATCTTCCTCATATGGACTGGCAGCGTTGTTCAGTTGACAGAATTCCACACATTCTTGAACAGTGTGAACAAAGATTTACAATTCACTCTGGTTCATTCAGAGACTGAATTACAGTTTCTGGACACTACTGTCAAATACAGCGAGGGCAGGTTGCAAACACAATTGTTTACAAAACCTACAGATAAAAACACCCTCTTATGTTTTAATAGCGGTCATCCGCGCAACATGATAAAACATTTACCCTTTTCTCAATTTCTCAGAGTCAAAAGAATTGTCTGAACCAGAAATTGTGGATTATTCCCTAAATGCAATGGCAAAAAAAATCCAGAAAAGGGGATATCCCTCCCAGCTACTTGATTCCCATATAGCCAAGATCCACACCTTGGATAGAAGTAGTATTTTGGAGAGGAGGGGGATCAACAAGTCTCGGACCAGGATCCCCTTTATCTCCAAATATACTGAACAGAGTGAGGACATCAATTGCATTATTAAACGACATTGGGGGATTCTGGGAGGATGTTTAAGCGAGGTCCCTGAATTTAGATCTCCTCCACTGTTCTCATACTGTAGATCAAGAAATCTACGGGATCAGCTAGTAACAGCGGATATTAGTCCCAAATCCAGACCGACACAAACTGCTTTGACTACACTTGGCAAGTGAAGTTTTCCCTGCCTAAGTTGCGTCAATTGCAAGTTGATGTGTAAAGGTAGAGCCTTTGTCCATCCAGTAACAGGAGTCTCTTATCCGATTTGTTTCCATCTCACATGTAACTCTAATTTTGTAGTGTATGTCTTGACCTGCCCGTGCAGATTGTTATATGTGGGGGAAACGTCTACCGATATACTATACGTAAAAAAAGACAAGATCTTCCAGTCCCTAAACATTTCATTGATCTCAAACATTCTGAAAAGGATCTCAAATGTTGGGCCATTGACCACGTTCCCATGCCTAGACGTGGGGGCAACAGAGTACTGATGTTGAAAAAGAAGGAGCTATTTTGGATATACACTCTGGATAGTCTGAAACCAAATGGGCTCAATATGGATTATTATCCGGGGGTGTATTCTTAGAGAAGTGGTTTGCCCTGCAAAATGTGTGTGTGACACGGTCGTGCCCTTGGGTGCACATAGTGAATCATGAACACAAACAAGCCATTTTTGTTCTTTTTTCTTATATTTTTTTCTATATTTTCACAGATGGAATGGATGCTGAAGACTTGAGAAGTGGGACGTGCCCTGTTTATGAACACTGTGTCCACATGCCTATGTTAATATATATCATTGTTAATATTTCTGCTACTCTCCAAGTTTTGTCAAATATGCATTTTTATTACAGATTAGCCCTTTACTATTTTGGTTCATTTTGTGCTCTCCATTTGGGGTGGTTATTGGAGGTTCATGGTGGACTGTGTGGAGGTGGGCGTGGCGAGTCCCGTCAGGCTCACAGACACATCATGTCTGCATGGACAGAGGGTCTGTGCCTCTGACGAGATACAGCCTTCCCGTTTTCTCCAGTATATCCATGACCCAGGACGCGGAATACACTCTGCGATGGCGCTGCCCTGTTTACATTATATATGGGCATGCACATATGGCACAAGATGCTTTTACCTATTGAAAAATGGCCGCCAGCATGGCGGAATATTGATGCGCATGCTCCCGAAACGGCACGTGGTGACGTCATGCCGTGGGCCTTTGACGCAACTTGGCGCTTGCGCAGTGACAACTTCCAAACGCCGGATTCGGCGGCTGCTGGCGTGTGAGACTCAGGTGATCGCGTGGGGTATGTCATCACTTTCTCTTTGTATTTCAGCATGGCATCACTCCTCCTACATTTATAACGATGCACAGATGTATCTAATTATTGGCACTTGGCACTGTATTGTGTATGTTTATTGTCATACATATAATGAATTTTTATGCAATTTGTCCAACACTTGGACCGTATGCACTCTGTATGAATTTATGAATTTTTTAGACACTGTCTGCACTTCATTTTTGTATAATGTGTTAATTGATGTTTATTGTGATATGATAGGGGTTGGACTATATATACCCCATGATGCACTTGTGTTCATTGCTTGAGAAAGGCTCTTTGTATGAGCTGAAACATTGCCTTCCACATGGGTGAATAAACACCATTTGCTTTTTACTTGGAGTGCTGTCCGGTTTTCTTCTCTATCATCACGGGGTAAGCAGCTATATCCCTGGACCTAGCACCCGCCTGTTCCTATTGTCCAGTGCCGCCATCGTGTTTCCTTCTTTATATATATATATATATATATATATATATATATATATATATATATATACACATATACACACATACATACATACATTTTGATGTTAAACCAGTTTAGTCTCAGTTCATTTTCGGTATAGATGTATTTATGTACACTGAGTGTTTTTTTTTTTTACTTTAGGCATCTTATCTTACATAGGCCCTAAGTACAGTATTTGTTGGTCTATGTGAACTTTGTATTTTGTAACCTGTATATATTAATCATTCTGGTTGCTGTGGTTCCCACAATTCTTTGGTTACAAACCCCATGGATTTGAAGGCAAGAGAACGTACTTGGCAATCTGATCTTGCAGAAGTATTTAGAGATGTGAATTCATCAGATTGTTGTGGTACTCGGAGAAATGTGAGTGAGCTTCAGGGCACATTGAAAACACAACTCCACCGTAGAATGAAAACATGGTGGAATAAAGCTTTCCTGGAGAATTATGTCCAACGGAAACTTATCCCCAGAGGTTTGCGTATCCAGGTGTTTCCATCCTTCCCTATCTCAGATGAAGGTCCTCATGTTGGTGGTCCCTAGGTATGATTTGATATAGATCACCTATGTCCTTGGATGCGGGTGTATTCAGTCTCATAATGAAGGAAGTGCATAATGTCTCTGAATGGCTTGGGCACGAGGAATATTTTTTATGGGTTAAAATTACGATGAAGTTTTTACTGAGATTAGGGTCATCACGTGTGCATTACGTATCATTTGTATATATGAATTTTTACCTATTCCATGTCCCTTTGTAGTTTTGAGGTGATGTGGTGTCTTGTGCAGCGATTGTGGAATATCAATGCATAAAAAAGAAAAGACCTCTTATATTTATTGCTCTCACTTTGTGATATCACTCACATCAATCACAATAGTAATATATTCATTCACTCTTATACTTATTTCATTCAGTTTTTCACACCACACACTTTTTATATTTTATTTTTGACACTTTTTATTTTAATTGTTTTCACGCATTTTTATATTAAAACAATTTTTCTTAATACACCTTGCACCTTATATGTTTTTCACTAACATTATTTAGTTTTGCTGTGTTCACGTTCATTCATTTCACTCATTTTCACACTAGTACATTTTAGTCATTTTGTTTTCTATGTAACTTTCACGTTTAGCACAAGGATATCAATATCTAGGCACAACATATTACCTCCATTTAAGGTACTATACATGCCGCCATATTGACATTATTGCCAACTTCATTGCTTTTTTGGCACTGCATATATCGATATATTGAGACTATTTCCAGCTCTGTTGCCTTCACCAAATATGGCTTTGTGGTGCGCATGTACCTCCAGCGCATTTGTCGGGTTGCGACAATACTCCGGGCTCTGTGAGGACGGTCGTCGTGCATAATCTCGCGTGACTCCCCTCCTACGGACCTCGTGCGCTCCCTGTTTGCATGGCGGGAGATCCATGCGCCATATAGTAAATGAAGCCAGTTAGTTTTCCACACCGGGTCAGTACATTTCTCTTGGTTATGACTTACTTACATGTTAGTCAGGAATTAAATTTACTGTTGTGACTTATTCACACATTATCTGTGTATTCAGCTTGATGAATTCCTTTTTGCCATTATATACAGCCTCTGTGGGGATTTCATGATATGTTATTTACAAATCTAGTCCTAGTAGTTATTGCTCACTGGTGTGATATATTCTTTTATTATTTATGTATGTAGCCTGGGCTTCCATTAGGCACTAAATTTGGCTGTAGATATTAAAATCTCATAGCATTTTTTGAGCTAGCTATATAGTTTGCACTGAGTAGCTTATTTACTGACCGTGATAAACTTGCACTAGCACTTTATTATCCTGTTTACAGTCATGCACCATCGGTCACTTTTGTTTTCATTTTGATTTAAATTGTTGTGTATTGTCAATCATGTGAACAGATATTATAAATTGATAATAATAAAATATATATTTTTTGATACGTATATGGTGTTGATATAGTTCTTTACATGGAGACTCGTATATCTTTGTAGGTTTTATAGCTGAGTGATATATGCGTCGTTTAATGTATAGCTTCTTTTGCAAAATCATTTTTGGGTTTTATCTTACATAGGGCCTAAGTACAGTATTTGTAAGTCTATGTGAACTTTGCATTTTGTAACCTGTATATATTAATCATTGTATACGCGTTTAATAGAGCGTTATTAGTGACAGTTTCAGGGATGTTCCTGAGTCTGATGTTGTTTCTCCTAGACTGATCTTCAAGGTCTGCTAGTTTTAGCTTCATAGCTGTGACATCATGGAGTTGTGTACCTCCTTAAACTCCTCCATTTTCTCTTCTAGATGGGCAGTTCGATCCCCAATAGCTATAATGTCAGCTCTAATGGTGCTTAGGGCTGCTTGTATGTCTGAGTGGATATAGTTCTTTAAATCTGCCATTAGGTCCTGCATGGTGGACAGTGCGATTATGTCTTCCCTTTCAGATCTTAGTACACTCCCAGTGCCTCCTAATGGCGATCTTTGATCCAAATCCCCACTTGAAATAGAGGATTTACTTGCCGGAGACGCTTGATCTGCTGTTCCTGAGGGGATCTGTTGTCTCGTGGTTTGCTTAGCTGTGGAGCCCAGCGCTTCTTGTGCTGCCTCGTGTGGAGAGTGGGCGCCAACTTGGATCGGCACAGAGGTAAAGAAGGAAGTGAGTTTGGTTGGAGGACCTGGGGTCTTCTTCGTCCTCATCATACTTGCACTCCCTTGTCTGCTGTGAAGTCTGTGGAGAAGGTTTGGGCAGCTTAGGGAACTCAGCGGTATCTTTAAAATGCTGTATTCAGCTGAAGCTGCCGCAGCTCAAACCGCGCGCGCTCTCAGCAGGGCATCAGGCCATGCCCCCTGCTTCTAAACTTCTAAGCCTTCTAACGTCCCCAAAAAAGAAAATGTCATTTACAAAATGATCCAAATATGAAGTAGACATATGGAAAATGTCAAGTAATAACTATTTTAAGAGGTATCACTATCTGTTTTAAAAGCAGAAAAATTAAGATTTTTTTTAATAAATAAAAATGAAATATTTTGACTTTAAATGTACCAGTGTCATGAAGTACAATATGTGACGAAAAAACAATCTCAGAATGGCTTGGATAAGTAAAAGTGTTTTGAAGTTATCACCACATAAAGTGACACATGTCAGATTTGCAAAAAATGGCCTGGCCCATAAGGTGAAAAATGGCAGGGTCCTGAAGGGGTTAAACAACATCCTGTATCTTCAGCCATAATTTATGTAAAAGGCCCATACTGTATATGATGCAGCTGTTAAAGAACTCCAGACAGCTTGGTGTTTAACACATTTAGTCGTTTATCCAGCACCATCTTTTCTTTCACTCTGCAGATGGAAATCACTCCACACAATCACCAGTCTCCGGCACATGGACATTCACAAAGAAGGATTTCGAAAGACACAGCTTGGTCTTTAAAGGAAATGTGTCACCAAAATGTTATCTGCCAGTTAAAACCAGATAGCAGCATATATCCTTTTTATGTAATCAGTTTTTATATCCTGATTGCAGATTTTTTCATTTCTATTTCCTCCCCATGATTACGGGGGCTGAGATCTTGCCTGAGCTGTTCTTAAGAGCATTTACACAACTTGTTTTTGCTGTCCTCTGTCTTACTGACATACTATCCTTCCAATGTACAAGCCCAGTAGAACATGGCAGATCCTGGCTGGAATCTGATATGGCGCTTATGACTGGTACACTGACTTCAGAGCTATAGCCAATCTCGATTGACTGAGGCTGATTGCAAGGCATTATGGGCATGTCGGCCAGGACTGGTTCATGTAATTCTCCTTCATCATCTCATCTTCCCTGTATTCTGATATGTAAAATGGTGGACACCATTTTGAACGATTCGTGAGGGACAAATACCAAAGAATTTTGGGGAAATTTACAGCAATTTCAATGAATTCAGGTCCCACCAAACTATTATGGAGCCTGTATAACTAATATTCAATCCCACAAAATAGAAATTCATCAGAATCTTCTCTGGACAAAGATAACTAATTATAATCAAATCACCAATAAAACAGCAATAATAAATGTAAAAAAATGCAAACCACAGAAAATATACACTTGCATAATAGACTATTTCGATATCATTTAAACTGAGACATCTTTTTGGGCTTCATGTATGTATATTTTTTCATTCAGTAGAGTGATTTGAGAGGATTTCTAATGTCAGCTGCACAGGCTACACAATAGTAAAGATCATGGTTTTTCAGTAGAGTTTCTCAATAGGTAGAAAAAAATACTACAATGAAAATGTATATTTATGTATTCCAGAGTACAAAATAACCACTAATGAAAGCTAATGTCTCCATTCAACAGTATACATGGAACATAGCAGTCATACTGTACTTTGCATTAATTGCTACACCCATAAATAAGTCTTTAATTCAAAAATAATTCTCCATTTTTTTTATCTCATCCATATTTTCTACAAAAGTTTTTCTAAAAGCAAATTATAATAATTCAATAAGCATATCATAAATATTATAGATTTTATAGATTCAAACTCAGATGGTTCTACTCATTTCTCTGAATGTGTAGGAGCTCTGGATGTCACATCTTTACGATAATGCCATCTCTTATTCTATCCAAAAGTAACACATATAGTATATCTTCACTATTGCTCTTGTACACATAGGACATGCTATTAAAAATAGTAGGTTTGCCTACATTTTGAAGCTCCTTAGTTGCAATGAAGAGATATTTTAATTACTGCATTTATTGTCACATCAATCAAATATGTCACTAATGTCCCACTGGGAATTTGTGGTATCTGGGACGTGAGGTAGTGATATCTGATAACATGTCACAATAACCTCATTGCTTTAGTGTTGAAGATACATGTTTGGGAATATTGCAAAGCTTAAATTTTCTAGCCACTAGACCACTGAACACAAATCTTTACAATACTCAATGTCATTTTCAGTGTCCCACAAGTCCTCATTAAAATCCGACCTAAGCCCAATAAGATGTTCAGTGGTATGTTTGACTTGAGGAATACCTCCTGTTTGGAAGCACATGGGATAACAAGCTACTGTATTGTAAGCACTCCACTGATACATGTTGTAACGGGATTAGCTCACGGGATCACCGTCTCCTGGGATAGACGGGCTCTGTAGGCACACAAAACACAGTCCAGTCCAAGCAAGTATGGTGCAAATGACCGCAGCCAGTTTTTATTTGGCTTTTGCCTGCAAAAATATTAAACAAAACAGTACAACATAAGAGAAATACCTGGCCATCTGGCCGCTACGTCTATACATGCAGCAGTTGCTAACTACAGGAAACTGAGCCTTATGCCGAGCACCATAAACCAAAACACACGGTTACTTTGTACTCACATCAGAGCTTTTCCCAGGAGCAGAGCCATCAGCTAGTGAGCTGTCTGCCCTTTTATAGCACACCCAGGTGCTCAGGCAGGGGCGTAGCTAAAGGGCTCATGGGTCCTGGTGCAAGAGTTAGGCTTGGGCCCCCCTTCCCTCAGTGCTTTGTGTGTCTTCTTATGCAGCACAAGGGTCTTTGGGCCCCCTCAGGCTCCTGGGCCCGGTAACGACTGCTACCTCTGCACCCCCTATAGCTACGCCCCTGTGCTCAGGTGATTAACCACATTTACCATGAATACCTGGAGTGGCTAATTGGAGCAAGGACCCACCCAACTCTCCCGGCTCCAAACAGCCAGGCCCTTCTTTTCTTTTCAATTCTCTTTTTATTAATTTTATAGTAAAGTCCGTAACAAATACGGAAAAACAATTGAACAATTGTGATACAAGATACAGAGTCAGAGATAGACTGTGATGTTACAACATCTGAGTATAAGTTGGACGGCCCTTCTAACCAGGTTTTTAATAAAACCTTACACACAGAAAACCTAGTTTTCTTTGCTGCTTCAATTCCCTGGCTGCTATTTAGAACGTATAAGACAGGAACCTAGGTGAAAAGTAGACTCCTTCTACTACTTTCCCCGTGGTCCTGTCACAATGTTCAGAAGTAGAATATTCAGAGAGAGGAATTCCTACTGGTTGGGCGTAGATCCCATCGATAAGCTACAGACCACCTTGGAGAAAACTGATGCTCATACTGCCATGCAAATCTAACTAGATAAGTGGCCTTTTAGGCTATGATATTTGTTGTTCTTGGTTCAGTGAGATCTGGAGAGAGGCAAGTATTAACTGGTTCAATAAAAATGGTCAAGTCAAAAGGTAGCTGTTAAACTGGTTGAGATGATATCATTTACACATTATCCTTGGAGCTAGAACAAGGGGTTGTAAAATAGATTTAAAGATGGGGAGGTAACCATAGCATTCTCCTTTCACAAGTGGTTAGGTGATTTTTACCAGCACCAAAGGGGGCTCTAACTTAATCTTTGCCATGGAGCCACAGTACCTCTGTATATATCCATGCAAGTGTATTAAGTCAACGTGTATGTAGATAAATGATTCAAGTGATGGAGATATTTTTGTGAAAGAAGGTGCATGTGTCTAATATATGGATAAATCTCTACTTTCTTTAAATTCTATGTGGTAAGGATGTCACATTTTAGTTTACGTCACATTTCGCTTTTTCATTTAACAAACAGATAGACTCAGTCAGAATGATCTACAAGGTTAAAGTTTACTTCAGGAACGTAAATAAACAGGTTTTGTGGGGATTCAATAAAAACACAAGTTTATCTATAACCAGAGTGAGCGAACATCCAATACCCAATTTCATTAGCTTGCCTCTTTTAAATCAGAAAACACAGATTATGAAAATGACTGACTGTGTTTTTCTTAAAGAGACAGTTTCTGCAGAAAGGAGTATTTTTAACTCATATTCCTAGGAAACATATTTTTTTAAATTTTTCGGATGTTCCACTTTTTTATTTGACAATACATTGCAACAGAAAATTAAATACCAAATATTTCCTTCTGTAGCAGTCAGTACAAATTATAATACCACTTAAATAGATAGTTAATCTATTGTTAGTTTATTACTGCTATGAGGGGGGATCTTATCTTGATCTTCAGTCAAGTGAATAGGAAGGAGCCATCCCATTGAAATTAATGGGATGGCAGAGTTGTAATTACAGCTTATCACCACTGCAGTTGCAACGGCGAGCAGATAAACAATGAAGAGCGCTGCGGTCTCTTCAAACAGCTGATCGCCAGGGTTGTCGGCAGTCGGACCCTCTCTGATCTGATATTGATGACCTATCCTGAGGATAGATCATCAATATAAAAAAAGAACAACCTTTTAAAGGGACACTGACAGGCCAAAACAGCATATATAGTTAGATATATCACATTACAGGTCTTATACAGTCTTTTAAAAGCATATAAGTATCCCCCCTGTCCACCTTATAAAGAGCAAAATATAAAGTTTTATAACCTGCTTCTCCTGTCAGCAATCTGCCCAAGGGGCGGCGTTTCATGTGAAAATGCGCCCAGCCAGCCTTCCCAACTGCCGTTCTTAAGCCCCGCCCAGCTCATCATTATTCACTTCGCTGGGCGGCGGCTAGAACTCTCCCCAGTCCCGATCCTGCGCCTGCGCAATTCAATCCTCCGGGCATCGTTCATGCCCAATCTTCTGCGCCTGCGCCCCGCCGTGCCGTTAGATCGCGCCTGCGTACACACACCAGCCTGCGTCTGCCTCGAAGACGCAGGCTGGTGTGTGTACGCAGGCGCGATCTAACGGCACGGCGGGGCGCAGGCGCAGAAGATTGGGCATGAACGATGCCCGGAGGATTAAATTGCGCAGGCGCAGGATCGGGACTGGGGAGAGTTCTAGCCGCCGCCCAGCAAAGTGAATAATGATGAGCTGGGCGGGGCTTAAGAACGGCAGTTGGGAAGGCTGGCTGGGCGCATTTTCACATGAAACGCCGCCCCTTGGGCAGATTGCTGACAGGAGAAGCAGGTTATAAAACTTTATATTTCGCTCTTTATAAGGTGGACAGGGGGGATACTTATATGCTTTTAAAAGACTCTATAAGACCTGTAATGTGATATATCTAACTATATATGCTGTTTTGGCCTGTCAGTGTCCCTTTAAGTCAGAAACAGTAGACACATTCATTGTAGCCTCCAATAAACTAAACACATCAGTAAAAGAAACAATGTAGCCATTTAAAATGTACTGCATGCTGTATATTCAAATTGAAAAGATATCAAATATAATGATCTACTAGGTCATAAAATTTGTGGCAAGGGCTATGTGCCTAATTCAAACAGACAGGGGTGTATTGGCCTAGAAACATCACATATTTGCAATTACCAGTACTTGTAATGGTGATATGAGAGTAATGTGGCAGAAATCGACATTATTTAGATTAGATTAATGGGGTTTTCCAGGCACATTGATGATTTATTCTCAGGATAGGTCATCTATATCTGATTGGTGGAGGTCCAACACCTGATACCCTCACTGATTCGCCATTTCCTGCAGCCTCTAACTCCAGAACAAGCACTATGATTAGAGCCTGAAAAATAGCTTTGTTCAAAATATAGTGGTCATGTTGGGTTACTGCAACTCAACTCTCATTCAGTCGAATATGAACAATAGACCTTATGACATGTCCTATGCATGCACTTATAGTAATGCTTGTGATGCAATCAAAAGAGGAGATGCACATGTTCTGTATAGATTGAGGGTGGTCCCTCAGAATCACTGCCTCCAGGTGGCCCAGGGAACCTCAGTCCAACACTGTTGATATCCTACTATGGACTATATGATAGGGCAAAGAGTCTTTGTAGCAATGAGGATATCTAATTCATATTTGATCATTCTCAGCTAAAAGGAATGTAGAATTATCCATTAATTGGTTGAGCAATAATAGATTACAGGAATGCATGTAGATGAACATTGCTGCTACAGCAAATTGTACTGAAGTTCCAGGAAATTGTCTATATGATTTGAAATGAACAGCTGTTATCAAACTGTCATTCTTAGTTTTCATTGATTTGTGTGCAAAATATATAACTCTGTATTAGAAAATGTGGAAAATTTTCCAAATGTTGCTAAAGTGTCGCAATCTGGGGATAAACAGGTCTCTAGCCTGTGCAGTTCTATCCAATGGTCTATTTGTCTGAATACTTGTATCAGATCTAATCTATAATGTCATAAGACAACAAAATTTTGTATCTCAAATTAAAATTGTAGTCAATAAAGCTATTGTTTTCATAAGGATGAATTTCTATTTTGTTTATATAGCTTACAATATACACTCACCTAAAGAATTATTAGGAACACCTGTTCTATTTCTCATTAATGCAATTATCTAGTCAACCAATCACATGGCAGTTGCTTCAATGCATTTAGGGGTGTGGTCCTGGTCAAGACAATCTCCTGAACTCCAAACTGAATGTCAGAATGGGAAAGAAAGGTGATTTAAGCAATTTTGAGCGTGGCATGGTTGTTGGTGCCAGACGGGCCGGTCTGAGTATTTCACAATCTGCTCAGTTACTGGGATCTTCACGCACAACCATTTCTAGGGTTTACACAGAATGGTGTGAAAAGGGAAAAACATCCAGTATGTGGCAGTCCTGTGGGCAAAAATGCCTTGTGGATGCTAGAGGTCAGAGGAGAATGGGCCGACTGATTCAAGCTGATAGAAGAGCAACGTTGACTGAAATAACCACTCGTTACAACCGAGGTATGCAGCAAAGCATTTGTGAAGCCACAACACGCACAACCTTGAGGCGGATGGGCTACAACAGCAGAAGACCCCACCGGGTACCACTCATCTCCACTACAAATAGGAAAAAGAGGCTACAATTTGCACGAGCTCACCAAAATTGGACTGTTGAAAACTGGAAGAATGTTGCCTGGTCTGATGAGTCTCGATTTCTGTTGAGACATTCAAATGGTAGAGTCCGAATTTGGCGTAAACAGAATGAGAACATGTATCCATCCTCTGATGGCTACTTCCAGCAGGATAATGCACCATGTCACAAAGCTCGAATAATTTCAAATTGGTTTCTTGAACATGACAAAGTGTGTACTAAAATGGCCCCCACAGTCACCAGATCTCAACCCAATAGAGCATCTTTGGGATGTGGTGGAACGGGAGCTTCGTGCCCTGGATGTGCATCCCTCAAATCTCCATCAACTGCAAGATGCTATCCTATCAATATGGGCCAACATTTCTAAAGAATGCTATCAGCACCTTGTTGAATCAATGCCCCGTAGAATTAAGGCAGTTCTGAAGGCAAAAGGGGGTCCAACACCGTATTAGTATGGTGTTCCTAATAATTCTTTAGGTGAGTGTATATTATATAGTACATGCCCTCAGCAATCAGGCTATTTCCATTGTCATATCTACATTTTATTTCATGAATACAGTAGACGGTAGCAAGAAAAGATGTAATAGATGAAAATATGATGTGCAGACGACAGTCATTTATTGTAATGCAAATTCCTAATATCAACCAATTGAACATTTTCCTGACAATGAATAATGCATTATCTTTATTTTAAGAATATCAGTATAACATAAAAAAAAATCTATATACATGACAGACAATGATGGGCGATGAAATGACTTTGATGAAATATAAAGTTCTTGTAAATATTTAGAACTGTATTAATGCAGTTCTGTGCGTATAGATAAAACATTGTTCCTGAAATGTAAATACTGTAAAAAGGATGATTATTGTAAAATATGGATTTTGTTTGAGAAACATAGAAATTAATTCAATGTTCAGTGACATGGTTTTGAAGATGTGTTAAAATGGCATCTAATGGAGCATTGCCAACCAATAGATTGACAACTGTCAATTCTATGACACTTGGCATGAATGTATGATTCTGACATATGCCAACCTGTCAGATGTATAAGAGTAGCAATTGTTTTTATATTTCTTCATGGTCAAACTTTCTTTTGTTTAAACTCTAGTCACTGTTGAGTTTTTGTGGCATGGGAATATTCCGCAAAATAAGAAAAACTTCACTGTGCATCTTGTGCCTGCCGGTCGAATTACAAAGATCTGTACTAGAGATGAGCAAATTTTTAAAAACTTTGATTCGCCGGTTCGGCGAACTTTTTTGAGAAAAATTTGGTTCGATCCAAATAAATTTGCGGCAAATTACTTAAAAAAACTTCTATTTCCTGGCTGCTGAGAGCCTTTATAGTGGTGTAGAACACTGTGCCTTGTATTAACTCGCATAGGGTGTCTGTTTTGGTAGTGAAATACTGTGAGTCCATATGAAATGCAGATGACAGGCGTCGCTCTTAGAATCACTGCACACTTCACTTATTAGGGCAGTCACGGGGCCAAAACTGACCAAATAACTCAAGTGTGAACTCAGCCTTACTGGTCAATGTTAGCGCCAAGAAAAAGCACACTCCTTTTACATCGTCGTCAACTGATTCCACATAGATGTTTACAGAACCTGTTCTATTAAACACTTCTACAAGTAGAGCCCCCCGGACAGAGTCACTGATTAATATGCCCTTCCTCTGATCCATCAGAACAATAACCCGCAAAAAACGGATCCTGTCTGTGGAACATAAGCATGAGGAGTCCACAGAGTGGCAAGGTGACATAGTTTGGAGGTGGTGGCAGCTTTAGGAGGCCACAGAGTGGCAAGGTGACATAGTGTGGATATGGCAGCAGCAGCAGGATACCACAGAGTGGCAAGGTGACATAGTGTGGAGATGGCAGGGGCATGAGGAGGCCACAGAGTGCCAAGGTGGCATAGTTTGGAGGTGGTGGCAGCATCAGGAGGGCACAGAGTAGCAAGAAGATATAGTGTGGATATGGCAGCAGCAGTAGGATACCACAGAGTGGCAAGGTGACATAGCGTGGAGATGGAAGCAGCAGCAGAATACCACAGAGTGGCAAGGTGACATAGTTTGAAGATGGCAGCAGTATGAGGAGACCACAAAGTAGCAAGGTGAGATAATGTGGAGATGGCAGTAGCTGCAGCAGCATCAGGAGACTACAGAGTGGCAAGGTGACAGTGTGGATATGGCAGCAACATGAGGAGGCCACAGAGTAAAAAAGTGACATAGTTTGGATATGGCAGCAGCAGCTGCACCAGGAGACCACAAATTGACCTGGTAACAGAGTGGGGCGGTGGGTGGCAATACCAGTAGCCGCTGACGAAGGTGGGTGCAAGAAGGAGCACTTAGCATCAGATGTGTGGCATCATGCGGGTTGCAGCATCAGAGTAGTAGCTGAGGCAGGTAGTCAGAAGAAACCAGTCTTTTATCAAAGTGTTGGTGTGGCACCGTGGATGATCTAGTCTGATGCATCAGGAATTGTTGGATGGAAATCCTGGCTGATCCATGCCTAATTCATCTTGACAAAGGTCAGTCTCTCCACATTTTGGGTGGACAGGTGAGTTCTCCTTGGGGTAACTATGGCCCCCGCCACACTAAACACCCGCTCTGATGCCACACTACTGGCCGGGCAGGACAGTTTATCCATGGCAAACTCTGGTAGTTGCGGCCACAAATCCAGTTTGGCTACCCAGTAGTCCAGTGGATCTTCGATGTGGGGTGGCATGGTGCTGTATAAGTATGCCACTACCTGCTGGTTCAGGTCCTGCTCCAGGTCTACGTGCTGCTGGTGAGTAGTTTCTTCACTATGCGGGTGAAGAAAGCTATTCATCAGCGACTGTAGACTCAGGCTGCTGCTGATGGAGCTGGTACTGCTCCTGCCACCCCACTCCTCCCCAGCAGCCATGGCAGTGGAACGTGAGCGCAGAGGGCCCCCCTGGTCAGACCTGCGAGAGGATGGATGATGGCGCAGATAGGCAGCGGCCAACTGACTTTTACCACATATAACTGCAGCGCTGAACACTGCATGAAATTTGTTTTTCCACCGAAATAATTCACAAAAGATTTTACCGCATATAAGTGCAGCGCTTAACACTGAATACAATTTTTTTCCCACCAAAATAAGTCACAAAAGATTTTAGCGCATTTAAGTGCAGCGCTGAATGCTGAATAAATCTAATTTTTCCACAAAAATACTTCAATAACAATTTTACCACATATAACGGAGCATGGAGATGGAAAGCGTCTTCGGATTCCCCAAGTACTATACGTACATCTCAGAAATCTATTTGCTCCGCTAAAGGATTCTTTTGAAAGTGGCATAAGCCACACAAGGGGCCCCGCACTGCAGATTTATCATGGAGATATCATGGAGATTTAGGCCTCATGCACACGACCGTATTTTGTTTCCGTGTCCGATACGTTTTTTTTTGCGGATAGGATGCAGACCCATTCATTTCAATGGGTCTGCAAAAAACGCGGACAGAACACCGTATGCTGTCTGCATCAGTATGTCCGTTCCATTGCTCCGCCAAAAAAATAGTGCATGTAATATTTTTTCCTAGTTTGCCGACAAGGATAGGCATTATTACAATGGATCCGCAAAAAAAACGGATCTGCAAAAAAAAACGGATGCCATACGGAACGTCATCCTTTTTTTGCGGATCCGCAATTTGCGGACCGCAAAACACATACGGTCGTGTGCATGTAGCCTTAACCGCATATAACCGCAGCGCGGAACGCTGAATAAATTTTGTTTGTCGACCAAAATGCTTCAATAAAGTTTTTACCACATATAACCACCGCACTGACTGACTGCTACCGCCTCTACTTCTATGAACCCCTGCTACTTCCCGGGCAGGTAGGCTGCTGCGAAGCAGGTGCTCTACCCCGGGCACGTTTGGCTCCCGACCTCCCACTGCTGCCACCCTGCTGACTCCTAGGTATGCTTTCAACACATATAACCGCCAACGTGAACTGAGAATATATTTTAGTAAAGTGCATATATATTTTTCTTTTTATACTGAAATAGGCCACTGAACGCATTTGTCACAAATAAGTACACCAGTGAAATGCCTATATATTTTTCTTTTTTTAATGAAATACGCCCCTATACGCTTTCACCAGAAATAACTGCAGAAGTGACCTGAGAATATATATTTCTTGTTGGAATGAAATAGGCCACTATACGCTTTAACCAGAAAACAATTAAATAGTGCAGTGCACATATATTTTTCTTATTTTACTGAAATACGCCCCTATACGCTTTCACCAGAATTAACTGCATACATGCACTGAGAATATATTTTTCATGTTGTACTGTAATACGCCCCTATATGCTATCAACAGAAATAAGTGCAGAAGTGAAATGCGTATATATTTTTCTTGTCGTACTGAATAATATACTAAGATATAAGCCACTAAAGGCTTTCCAATATAACACTTGCAGCCCAATAACAAAAAGCTGGAATGATAGAGCTGTCTAATGACTATTTGGATCCCCAAATAATCGTTCCCTGCACTTGTAAATCACTTTCCTATCAATGTCCCTAGCACCTTCTGATGTCTTTCCCTGCACTAAGATGCTGTGAAATGACCTGTCCCTGTCATCTGGGTCACTGCATCTACAGCTCCAATGCAGACCTATACAAAGTGTGTGATCTGATCTTGCAGTCATTTTCTTTCATCTTGTGCCTACTTCTTGAATTCTACCTAATGAGTGAGACAGGTGGAATCTTTAAGGGATAGATGGAGGGGAAAATGACTACAGGACCATACTACACAGAGTTGGCTTGTAGCCTGTTAACATAAAGACACATAGGGAGGAAGCCATCATTCTCCCTATGCTAGTTTATTGGCGTAAAAAAGCATTAAACCCCTTATTCGCAACTTTGTAAACGCCATTGCGTCTAAGTCTAGGTGCAAGTGCTGTTTCTATGCTACCCTCACCACCTTCCAAGAAGGGTATGTGGCAAGGGTGGAGAGGGAGCTGGGCCAATGGACTCGGCATGTTTATCTTTTCTTTTATACCATTTTACTGGAGTAAGAAAAGACTGAGATCCATGATAGCTACGAGCTGCTGTGGATTTTATTCTAGGAGCACGGACCACCAAAGGATGCGTCTAATGTATGACAATATCTGCGCCAGTGTAAAATGCCACTTTATGATAAATTTCACCAGATCTTCATAGAAACTGTGGAACCAAAAGGGTGGCACACTGGTGCCTTTTAAGGCAAACTATCATCTGGAACAAATGCAGTATACTACTATTATATAGTATAATATGTATAATATAATAGTAATAATATTTAGTTGTGAAGGTGAATAAAACCTTTAACAACAAAATCTAAGATACAGAACACTCTGAATAACTTTGACATTTTCTGTTTAGCACAAAAAAAAAATGTTTTTTTGGATCTTAAGCTATGTTCAGATATGTGTCAGAGGTCACATTGCAGATTTTGTCATACTTAATGTGAAGAATAGTACCCACATGCATCACTATTTTTCCTGTCATAATGCTGCACAAAACAGCTGAACCCATTGGACCCCACTGGAAGTCAGCAGAGTCTGTCGAGTGCTGGTGGAATCTGTCACACTACAGACTTGACACTAGGTTGGGGTTTCTGTTACAAATAAAAAAAAATAAAACATTAAGTAGATGTGAAAAATAGTGGAGTAGAATTTGCTTTGTTCTGACTTGGTATTCAATTGTTCTATTACATTTTTTCTTATACTGGCTGCAGTCCTCCATTATATTTCTTTAGCCGATACAACAAGCTGCATGTATGATGATAAATGGCTAGGTACATTATTACATTAATAGCATTCCTATTTTGAAGACTGGTGTAGCACCAAACCAATGTCGTTTCTTTAATGATTTCTGTTAAGAGTGTAGCTACTATAACTATAACTAATAAAAGTTCGAGTTCGGTGTTCGGCGCTTTCTTGGCGCTTTTTGAAAGGCTGCACAGCAGCCAATCAACAAGCGTCATACTACTTGCCCCAAAAGGCCATCACAGCCATGCCTACTATTGGCATGGCTCTGATTGGCCAACTGCAGCATGTGACCCAGCCTCTATTTAAGCTGGAGTCACGTAGCGCCGCCCGTCACTCTGCTCGGATTAGTGTAGGGAGAGGCTGCAGCTGCTGCTCTTCTACCACCTCCTCATCCGGTCAGCGACACACCTTCACCACCAACTTCAGCACAGCCAGGGGTAAACGTCAGCAGGCCGTTCTGAAACTGATGTGTTTGCGGGACAGGCCCCACACCGCACAGGAGTTGTGTTGGGGTATAGAACAACAGACCAACGAGTGGTTGCTGCCAGTGAGCCTCAAGCCCGGCCTGGTGGTGTGCAATAATGGGCGAAATCTCGTTGCAGCTCTAGGACTAGCCGGTTTGACGCACATCCCTTGCCTGGCGCATGTGCTGAATTTGGTAGTGCAGAAATTCTGTGCGCGTTCTCATCCTGCCGCCACTAGGCTGTCTGCTCTACAGCGTAACTTCGGCCTTCCCGCTCACCGCCTCATATGCGATGTGCCCACCAGGTGGAACTCCACCTTGCACATGCTGGAGAGACTGTGCGAGCAGCAGCAGGCCATAGTGGAGTTTCAGCTGCAGCACGCACGGGTGAGTCGCACTGCGGAACAGCACCACTTCACCACCAATGACTTGGCCTCCATGCGAGACCTGTGTGCCCTGTTGCGCTGTTTCGAGTACTCCACCAACATGGCCAGTGGTGATGACGCCGTTATCAGCGTTATAATACCACTTCTATGTCTCCTTGAGAAAACACTTAGGGCGGTGATGGAAGAAGATGTGGCCCAGGACGAGGAGGAGGAAGAGGGATCATCTCTAACACTTTCAGGCCAGTCTTTTAGAAATGTCTCAGAAAGAGGATTTTTGCAACAGCAGAGGCCAGGTACAAATTTGACCAGCCAGGGCCCACTACTGGAGGACGAGGAGGAGGAGGAGGATAAGGAGGAGGAGGAGGATGGGGATGAAGCATGTTCACAGCGGGGTGGCATCCAATGCAGCTCGGGCCCATCACGGGTGCATGGCTGGGGGGATACTGAGGATGCAGACGATACGTCTCATACAGAGGACAGCTTGTCCTTACCTCTGGGCAGCCTGACACACATGAGCGACTACATGCTGCAGTGCCTGCGCAACGACAGCAGAGATGCCCACATTTTAACGTTCGCTGACTGCTAGGTAGCCACGCTGCTGGATCCCCGTTACAAAGACAATGTGCCGTCCTTAATTCCCTCACTGGAGTGTGATCGGAAGATGCACGACTACAGGCGCACGCTGGTAGACGCGCTCCTGAGAGCATTCCCGACTTCCCGACTGACGCCGGGGGACAAGTGGAAGCACAAAGCGAAGGCAGGGGAGGAGGAAGAGGTCGCCAACGCAGCTGTGTCAGCGCCAGCACCTCAGAAGGCAGAGTTAGCATGGCCGACATGTCTAAAAGCTTTGTCACCTCGCCGCAACAACCGGCCCCAACTGCTGATATGGAGCGTGTTAGCTGGAGGCAGCATTTGAACAACATGGTGGAACAGGACCTGTGCACACTACTACACGTACTGACTGATGGTTCTGCCCCATTCAACTTCTGGGTCTCCAAATTGTCCACATGGCCAGAGCTTTCCCTGTATGCCTTGGAGGCGCTGGCCTGCCCTGCAGCCAGTGTACTCTCTGAACGTGTATTTAGCACGGCAGGAGGCGTCATTACAGACAGACGTAGCGGCCTGTCCACAGCCAATGTGGACAAGCTCACGTTCATTAAAATGAACCAGGCTTGGATCCCACAAGACTTGTCTTTACCTTGTGCAGAATAGACATTTATACCACCATCAAACATACATTCTTGTACTCAAGTCAAGTGCAATGATTCTTTGTTTTCTTTTTTTTTATTTGTCCTAATATTTTGGGGCTACCTACCCAATAAAAAATAATAATAACATTGTTGGCTACCTCCTCCTCCTCCTATGCTGCCTCCACCTACAACACCACATTCAACGCCACCTCAACCTCCGACTCCATATCCACCTCCTTTTCTGAGTTAATAATTTGTAATTTTTTGTTATTTTATTTCATTTTAAGTTATTTCCCTATCCACATTTGTTTGCAGAGCAGTTGCCATGCTCTTAAGCACATTTTACTGCCTTTTACATCCCTCTAGCCTTTTCAAGGACTATTTTAGAGCCATTTTAATGCAAAAAAGTGCCAATTTTAGTGCCCTAAATTGAAAAAATTCTTAATTTCAATTGTCGGGGGACATTTTACCATTTTTGGCGTATACAAACCTCTGCTGTGACTGGGTGACAGGGGCCTAAATCTCTCAAAATCCTCTGTTCTATCGCTGGGTGACATGAACCCGCTTTTGCCGTGAATGAACCCCTGCTATGCCTGGGTGACATGGGCCTAAATCTCTCAAAATCCTCTGTTCTATTGCTGGGTGACAAGAAACCCCTTTTGCCGTGAATGAACCCCTGCTGTGCCTGGGTGACAGGGACCTAAATCTCTCAAAATCCTCTGTTCTATTGCTGGGTGACATGAACCCCCTTTTGCCGTGAATGAACCCCTGCTGTGCCTGGGTGACAGGGGCCCAAATCTCTCAAAATCCTCTGTTCTATTGCTAGGTGACAAGAACCTCCTTTTGCCGTAAATGAACCCCTGCTGTGCCTGGGTGACATGGGCCTAAATCTCTCAAAATCCTCTGTTCTATTGCTGGGTGACATGAGCCCCCTTTTGCCGTGAATGAACCCCTGCTGTGCCTGGGTGACAGGGGCCTAAATCTCTCAAAATCCTCTGTTCTATTGCTGGGTGACATGAACTCCCTTTTGCCGTGAATGAACCCCTGCTGTGCCTGGGTGACAGGGGCCTAAATCTCTCAAAATCCTCTGTTGTATTGCTGGGTGACATGAACCCCCTTTTGCCGTGAATGAACCCCTGCTCTGCATTGCTGACAGGGAACTAAATTTAGTGAAAACATCTGTTACTGATCGGAAGATGCGCGACTACAAGCGCACGCTGATGATGGCATTCCCACCTGACAGCGGGGGCACAGTGGAAGCACAAGGCGACTGCAGAGGAGGAGGAAGACGTTGCCAACGCAGCTGGGGCACCGCCAGCACCTGAGAAGGCAGGGTTATCATGGCCCAAATGTGGAAAAGCTTTGTCAGCCTTGGAGGTGCTGACCTGCCCTGCAGCCAGTGTATAGTGTGAACGTGTGTTTAGCATGGCAGAGAGCATTATCACAGGCCACAGCCAATGTGGACAAGCATACCTTTATTAAAATGAATGAGGCATGGATCCCACAGGACTTGCCCGTACCTTGTGCAGAATAGACATTTATACCAGCCTCAACAATCCATTCTTGTACTCAAGTGCACTTATTATTTGTTTTATTTTGTTATATGTCCCATTATTTTGGGGGATACCCCAATTTAAAAATAAAAAATAACACAAATCAGTGTTGGCTACCTATTCCTCCTTCACCGCCGCTTCCACCTACAACCCCACGTCAACCTACACCGCCACATCCACCCATCCACCGCCTCCTCAACCTCCTACTCCTAGATCCAGATTGTTATTTTTAATTTTTCTGTATTTTATGTTATTTTAAGTCATTTCCCTATCCACATTTGTTTGCAGAACAGTTGCCATGCTCTTAAGCACATTTTGATGCCTTTTGCAGCCCTCTAGCCCTTTCCAGGACTATTTTAGAGCCATTTTAGTGCCCAAAAGTTCGGGTCCCCATTGACTTCAATGGGGTTCGAGGTCAAGTTCGGGTCCCGAACCCAAACTTTTTTTTCAAGTTCAGCCGAACTCGTCGAACCCGAACATCCAGGTGTCCGCTCAACTCTAGTTACAAATATTGGTAAAACAAATAGTTCCATTATTCTTAATACACATACAGATATACACTCACTGACAAAGAAAGTAGGAGTTGGAATGGAATGCAACTTTATACATGTGAATGTAATGACAATATTTGCATTGATTACAATATTAGAGTCAAAGGATAAGTTTATTGGAGGAGGCTCTAGTACCCTGTTGGGCCAACTCTAGCCTGGATACAAGATCAAGGTAAGATATGTTTGGGTTGGGTTTGGTTGGGTATGGAGGCATATAGGTTCTGTATGTTATCCTGTCCACAGATGTTGCAGCTGGGCCTTAGGTTGCTGAAGCTAGCATCTCAGCTGAATATAAATAAATGCTTGACTGTTGATAAATGTGGTGACCGGGCAGCCAAAGAAGTCCTGCAATCTGACAAAGACATTCAAGGGAAACCCTTCTTATGTGGATGCCCTGCCATGAGAGACAATACACTGTGCATGTGGCCGCAGGATGCCCTGAACATATCACTGAGCAATTTAAATTCCATTCCAAAAGAAAAACTGAGTGTCCCATATAGGAACCCAGCTCTTTTCGGTACCTACCCTTTAACAGAGCTGAGAGAAGAAAATTTGCTTGGCTACCTGAGAGGCCTTGGTTTGGGTACTATTTCTCTGAGTATGCATCAGGGGTACTGTAAGCCAGTCTATGCTCCTGCCTGCATCAGATAAACTTAGAAAGTAATTTGAATATATTACCCAGAATCCCAGAGTAGCATACTAGTTATCCCCCCAAAAAAGTGTTATACAGCAACTTTCAGAGTAATTGGAGCATATTTTATTTGAATTTCCAAAAATAAATTAAATTGCACCTGAAACAAATCGAACACCCCAAAAATGTGCTCATCTCTACATCACAGTTATTGAGTACGTGTGCTGTCAGACACATCTTTGATTTACTGACGTGTGAAAGAGGAGGCCTCACTAAAGCAGACATGCCTGGACAGATTGCAGGTCCTCTTTAACAGGCTATAACTTTATTACGGTATATTGAGTGGATCACTCCATTAATAAATCACTAATATCTCTAAAGTCATTAAAATAAATGTTAAGTTGTCTTTCCACACTGAATAAAACAACAGAGTAATACTGATATTCATAAAATTGCTTACCACGTAAAAACAACTAAAAGTTCTTACATAGACTAATAGAGATGACTAAAAGTCTAAAATAATGCAACTCAGAAGTACAGGCATTTTCATTGTGCCAATAGATTAATTTAATTAGCTTGTTTTCTGCCTTAATGATTCACTATGTTCTACTCTATGGCCCCACTGAATCATGCATTGTACTCTTACTAGAAATGTACAGCATAGAAATGTAATTTTGTTTCAGATGAAAATGATTAATGCTTAATTTATTGTGAACTGTAAGTTTTGTTTGTCTGGGTCTTGTCTTAATTTCTTGAAGTGAAAATCTGGGAAAAATTGAAAATATATTTCAAGCTTAATTTCTGACCTGAAAAGATATTACTATCAGGGAGTTCCTCTGGCCTCCCCATCATGGTCACATCATTGGGGTCTATCCAGAAGCTTGTCAGCATCAGTCTGCCCTCTATGAATAAAGAATCCATCTACTGGATCCTATATTACCTACCAGAGGAACTATTTATTATATCAAAGACTATAACCCATGTAGACTGAAGCTTGATTTGGTCTAGAGAAAGTCAATAAAATCCCTCTCGATCTCTATATCTTTGCTACTTATAATCACTTATCCTTTATTTAAAAATTATATGCATGTCCATCCTTAATTATATGAAAACCAAAGAAAAGAACTACCGCAAACAAGGCTGCACCTCTTATATAAAAATTATAATTTATTTAAAAAAAACACAAAGTCCCAAGACATCAAAATCATTGTATACAATTTACATCATTGTGTGTGGACTACCTGCAACAACCAGGTTCCAAGTAGGAACAAACATATGCCGCCAAAGATAATGCACAATAAAACATCAGATAGTACACAATACTTATCAATTGCACAATATGATGGACATGGGACACAGATAAGAACGCCCCACGGGTATCACCAGGCAATGCTGGCTTCCTCAGGAGTCAATGTGCTAGGGCAAAAGTGTCCAATATAAATACATCTTTAATAGGGAAACAATAGAAATCAACACAAATGCAATAGCACTCTGCAACCAGCACTCCGCCCTGCCTCCATGCTGGATGTTGAATGAGGCATTGGTGTACATTTTGGCCAAAGCGTAATAAGCCACTCACCACGTCAAGGTCGCCTCTATGAGTGGTCCCTAACACTAGTTCCTACCTGTTTATGGGCCATGATAGCCACACAAAGTCCAGGGAGCGCAGGTACAGTATGCACGCCAGGCACACTGAATCCCCCAAACAATAGAAATCACCTGTAGTAGATTTGATTGGAGGGAGGACAGAGAAGTGTGTACTGGTGCCGCGTTGGTATCCCTGGTGCATAACCCATATGGACAGACCATGGCGTCGTATGTAGTATTACGGTGTGCAGGAAATGCCATTTGCGCATGCGCAAAATGTCACCGAACCGGAACGCATTGGAGCGCATTGCGGTCAAACTTCCGATTCGGCGACATTTTGCGCATACACAAATGGCATTTCCTGCATGCCGTAATACCACATACGGCGCCATGGTCTGTCCATATGGGTTCTACACCGGGGATACCAACGGGGCACCATTACACACTTCTGGTACTCCACACTGTTGCCTATTGACCTGTGTCCATCAGCAGGCAGTCCAAGACTACTCCAAGAGGTAATCGTTTGGTGGCTCCCTGGCAGCAGTCCAGACCTCTGTATAGGGGTTAAATTATGAAGATTGGGTGGGCCACTTAGATAACATTCTTAGGAGTAACTCAAGTCTGATCTGTTCAGTGGCACAGAGGCTCCACATCCACTTTCATGTTTATAATTAACCTCATCTATTAACTATAGGATACAATATATTAGAGGACATTGGTAAAAAAAAAAAAACATACATCAGAGTCACGTGCACAGTGTTCCAGAGATGCTTGAATAAGTGCCACAGAACATTAACTACCATATTTTTTGCCCTATAAGACGCACTTTTTCCCCGCAAAAGTGGGGGCAAAATGGCAGTGTGTCTTATGGGGCGAATGCTGCAATTTACACTAATACACCACCGCCGTGATGCTGCACAGCGCAGCCAGCGGGTGTATCATCGGGGAGGGAGGAGGGGCTGGGGGCCGGCATCTGGTTTTGTAATGGCAGCGGGGCAAGGTGCAGTCACTGTATTCTATTATACCGGGCCCCGCTCACTGTAGTAATCATATCTAACCTGTAGGCAACCTTAAACGTTAGAAATCATGTGCAATCCAGCCTGTAGTACTACTACAATCTTCAGTAGCAGGCAGGAGGCCGGGCGGGCAGTAGTGTAACTCACTACGTCACGCGCCTGCCCCTCCCACTTTATAAATGAAGCAGGCGGCACAGGCGCATGACGTAGTGAGTTAAGCTGCTGCCTCCCGCCCACCCGGCCTCCTGCATGCTACAGAAGATTGTAGTAAGTACTACAGGCTGGATTGCACATGATTTCTATAGTTTTACATTGTCTACAGGTTAGATATGATTACTACAGTGAGCTGGGCCCGGTATAATAGAATACAGTGACTGCACCTGGCCCCGCTGCCATTACAAAACCACATGCCTACCCCCACCCCCAGTCCTTCACTACACAGTTACACTGTTATGGGTGGATCTGTGGATGACACATAGCATAAGATGCTATATATGTGTCATCCACAGATCCCCCCCATAGCAGTTTCATTCACAGATGCCCCCCATAACAGTGCCATCCACAGTTGCCCCCATAACAGTGCCATACACAGATGCCCCTATAAAAGTGCCATCCACAGATGCACCCATAACAGTGCCATCCACAGATGCCCCCATAATAGTGCCATCCACAGATACCCATAACGATGTCATCCACAGACCCCATAACAGTGTTTCATCCACAGATGCCCCTATAACAGTGCCATCCACAGATGCCCACATAACAGTGTCATCCACAGATCCCCATAACAGTGCCATCCACAGATCCCCATAACAGTGCCATCCCCATATCCCCCTTAACAGTGTCAACCACAGATAACAGTGCGTCATCCTCAGATCCCCCATAATAGTGTCATCCACAGACCACCATTAGTTCAAAACCCACCAAAAGCACACCTTTTGGTTCAAAATATTTTTTTCCTTATTTTCCTCCTCAAAAACCTAGGTGCGTCTTATAGGGTGAAAAATACGGTAATTACCCAAATAAGGAGAAACTTAAAACCTATCATGTGTGGATATAACTATATAAACCTCCCACTGAGGAGACAGTGTTTTCCAATTGATGACTGATTATGTAAACAAAATCATTTACACTTTCTGCTGTGTCTATAGATATAGATATCAGTAGCCCCAATTGTGAGGTCCTCGAATCTAGACAATGTTTTGGACCAGGATTGCATGTTATTTTTTTTAGCTATCAGGCATTAATATTTTTTGTGTTTTTAGTGTCTTTTTATTTTTCTTGCCAGCAAGATATGTGATTTACATGCTATATTAAATAATTCATCCATATTATTAATTCTAATATATTTTTGGTATTCTTACAAGTGCTTTCATTTATTAACAATCTTCAATGAACGTGTGACACTTACATTTACAATCCCAATGGACAAGCAAGTGCGTATATGTCAATATCCCCAACCAACCACAATTCAGATTCACATCAAGAAAACATACTCAACCCGCACGCATCTTCCATTAAATGCTTTATCCAAAAGACTTTGGGGCACATTTATTAAGACCAGCGTTTTAGAATCCGGTCTTAATAAAGCCCTAAGCCGGCGGAGGACCCACCAAAGTTATAAAGAGGCGCAGGCCTCTTTATAACTTCGGCTCATCCAGCCCCAGTCTTAAATGTATGAGAGCTTCTAAGCTGTCTTACATTTAGACCTTTTTTTACACATGAAACAGGAGTAGAAAATGTTGACTGAGATGGGTCTGCTGGCCCGTCCCCATCCCCGCCCACGCGACGGACACTTTTTTAGACCTGGCGTGAGTGTGGAGAAGTCGCAAATTGCAGTACAACTAGCTGTTGTGCAGCAATCTGAGCCAAAAATACTCCTAATATAGGCATATTTTAGAATGATAAATCATCCCCTTTGTGCATACAATCATCATTTCATAGTATGAGCACATTTTTCATGCAACAGTCCATACTTTACATATAGTCCATTGCATAGAAAGGGTTCACATCGGGATTCAGTGGACATGGTGCCAAGAAAGCATGTAGCAGCTACATTTGGGGGTCTTTCCCCTTTGTCAAGCATGACAAAGGCATAAAAAATAAATTAACAAGGCATAACAAATAAATCTAATTATGGGCTTAACAACTTGAGAGCCTATCACGTTTTTTTATTCCCTAATTTGACAGTACATTTTAGCTTTTTGGGTACAAAGCTGACTGAGCTCTCATGTAAGTCTCCATTATCATTTGCTATGGTGAACTGCCATACTATTTATTAATTTTTTATACATATACAGTATATAGTAGACAATGTAGTGCTCAAATGATACTATAATGAGTCACCGAAATAATACTATAGTCATCTCAGCTTTATTAGCCCTGCCAGGGTTTACAGGAGAGCTATGGGATGGGTTAGTAGAGACTCCTACATCCAGTAGCCCTTAGTGTCCTTAATTCTTTTGATCAATATATAATCCAGTATTCTTAATAAAGGTGAATTCAGACACCAAAATAGTCTTTTATATGATTGAGGATGATTTTGGAGATGAGTCCTCTCTAAACCACTTTTTCCCATGGTCTAATGGTAGACCCACAGTGTCAGACTCATTATTGGGCCCATTGTCCCTGCCTTATAACAGGGAACAATACACTGACCTTTTTTAAAACTCTATGCTACACCCCGAATGTAGATATTTGTATTCTGTTTTCTGTACATGATTATTGCAGCTGTCATCTTGCCCCCATTGAAATCGGTGAACAATAATCCATAGATATTTTTTACAGCAGCAGGACATTTTAAAATTGTAATTTGGAAATTATTCATTGACATATGTGGGAAAGTGTCCAAGACATGCCTTGTGACCTGTGTAGACTACGCTGGAATAAAAAAAATGACAAAGCCAAACGCTACATAGAGAAGTACGGTATGAACGAAAGGTAAGTATAGACTTGTTAGAGCTGAAGATATTGCTTTCACCTTTTTTGGTTTTAAACAGTCATAACAACCTGGCTTCAGGTGTGGATTCCATGTCATGAATACCTTCCAGACATCAAACTTGTATACAGGTAAAACCCCAAAGAAAAGTTAAATATATGGGTGCCCAACACCAAGGATCTTGTGGATTTGATTATTTATTCTGAATACATGTAAAGCATTTTGACGATTAACAAATATTTAGGGTGGGGAATGATGCAATTTTGTGTTATCTACAGTATAATATATATATATATATATATATATATATATATACACTGCTCAAAAAATAAAGGGAACACAAAAATAACACATCCTAGATCTGAATTAATTAAATATTCTTCTGAAATACTTTGTTCTTTACATAGTTGAATGTGCTGACAACAAAATCACACAAAAATAAAAAAATGGAAATCAAATTTTTCAACCCATGGAGGTCTGGATTTGGAGTCACACTCAAAATTAAAGTGGAAAAACACACTACAGGCTGATCCAACTTTGATGTAATGTCCTTAAAACAAGTCAAAATGAGGCTCAGTAGTGTGTGTGGCCTCCACGTGCCTGTATGACCTCCCTACAACGCCTGTGCATGCTCCTGATGAGGTGGCGGACGGTCTCCTGAGGGATCTCCTCCCAGACCTGGACTAAAGCATCTGCCAACTCCTGGACAGTCTGTGGTGCAATGTAACGTTGGTGGATAGAGAGAGACATGATGTCCCAGATGTGCTCAATTGGATTCAGGTCTGGGGAATGGGCGGGCCAGTCCATAGCATCAATGCCTTCGTCTGCTGACACACTCCAGCCACATGAGGTCTAGCATTGTCTTGCATTAGGAGGAACCCAGGGCCAACCGCACCAGCATATGGTCTCACAAGGGGTCTGAGGATCTCATCTCGGTACCTAATGGCAGTCAGGCTACCTCTGGCGAGCACATGGAGGGCTGTGCGGCCCTCCAAAGAAATGCCACCGCACACCATTACTGACCCAATGCCAAACCGGTCATGCTGGAGGATGTTGCAGGCAGCAGAACGTTCTCCACGGCGTCTCAAGACTCTGTCACGTCTGTCACATGTGCTCAGTGTGAACCTGCTTTCATTTGTGAAGAGCACAGGGCGCCAGTGGCGAATTTGCCAATCTTAGTGTTCTCTGGCAAATGCCAAACTTCCTGCATGGTGTTGGGCTCTAAGCACAACCCCCATCTGTGGACGTCGGGCCCTCATATCACCCTCATGGAGTCTGTTTCTGACCGTTTGAGCAGACACATGCACATTTGTGGCCTGCTGGAGGTCATTTTGCAGGGCTCTGGCAGTGCTCCTCCTGTTCCTCCTTGCACAAAGGCGGAGGTAGCGGTCCTGCTGCTGGGTTGTTGCCCTCCTACGGCCTCCTCCACGTCTCCTGATGTACTAGCCTGTCTCCTGGTAGCGCCTCCATGCTCTGGACACTACGCTGACAGACACAGCAAACCTTCTTGCCACAGCTCGCATTGATGTGCCATCCTGGATAAGCTGCACTACCTGAGCCACTTGTGTGGGTTGTAGACTCCGTCTCATGCTACCACTAGAGTGAAAGCACCGCCAGCATTCAAAAGTGACCAAAACATCAGCCAGGAAGAAAAGGAACTGAGAAGTGGTCTGTGATCACCACCTGCAGAACCACTCTTTTATTGGGGGTGTCTTGCTAATTGCCTATAATTTCCACCTGTTGTCTATCCCATTTGCACAACAGCATGTGAAATTGATTGTCACTCAGTGTTGCTTCCTAAGGGGACAGTTTGATTTCACAGAAGTGTGATTGACTTGGAGTTACATTGTGTTGTTTAAGTGTTCCCTTTATTTTTTTGAGCAGTGTAGTATATACATACTGTAATTCTGCTTGTGATGATAATGAGGTGACTGCTGAGAATTGATCTCTGCAGAACATTAAAAGTCAGCCTATCACAAGCTTCGATCACCAGTGTGTAAGAACACTATTTTAAATATAGTTACTGAAATGGAAAATTTGAAAAAAAATAAAAACATGAACAAAACTGCTTACATAAAAAATGATTTTAACTATAGGTCTTTTCTGATGAATAAAATCAGACAGAGTAAACCACGGCAATCAATTGTAATAAGTAGTAGTAAGAATTTTTTTATTCTATCTAAACATTAACAAGGAGCCATTGGCCAACGTTTCGATCTATCCTAGACCTTGTTCACGGCCATAATGACAGGCTGCCGAAGATTACATGGAGGATGGCGTAGTTTCTGATGAGCAAGCCCTAGAGTACAGTCAGCATACTAAGTCCACTGTAGTCAAATGAATCACCTCAGCTATTGACCAGCGCATCCGTAGGTAAACCTATGCCTGAAGTGTAAAGTATGAAATATTTTCTAACTTTTAACTTAATATAAGAAATTTTGCTTTCAATCTCCAATATAATAAAATTGGGATCAATAATACAGTAGTCTTTAAATAACTGCCTATACAAGGAAACCAGCCATGTCCAATCAATAATAATGAGTGGCTGAATTAAATACTATGCTTTGAAAGCATATTTGTGCCTGCTTATGTGAATAGTGCCAAGAAGATTAATCTCTCCAAAAGTAATGGGTCTGTTCACTTCAATGACTTTTAAATTATACTGTAACATTCCTGGAGCTGATAACAGATAAGCATTCTTTGCATAATATTACACATGAATTACCATACAATAATTAGGCACTATTGAATAGCTAACACTTTGGCTTCTTCAGTGGCGTTTAATGGATTTATAAGCAGTAGAATGTGCACTTAATATAGTAATGTAGGTCTCTGGGTCACAGTATATAGGTGGGTTATGTTATAAGGTGGCTGTGATAGATTCATACATACAGAAGTATCAGATGAAAACGTTTGCAAAAATAAGACAACGGAACAGCTCTTCTCATAAAGCATAAACGGAGACAAAATAGTTTGCATAGAATAGATTATAGATAAATGTGAGCATTAACATACTGAATGATGCACAGGCTGATACATTAAATTATAATAAAATGTAATTAAGTTATCATAAACATGCAAATTGTGGTCCTTAATGATCATGGTCTAATGTTATGGTGTTAATGAAACACATTAGATAGCTGAACTATATCAATAAATAACATGAATTATAGGTATAAAAAATTATATTGTCTGTTAGGCCTCATGCACATGGGCATATTAAGGCATTCTACAAGTTCCAAATTGCACATAGCTATAATACGGGACCTCCATGTCCTTATTATGTAGGAAACGGATGGAACAGCTACCGGGCCTGGTCTGAGAAAGCGATCTTTACTAGCCACAGGAATGGGGGCGGCATGAAAGGAAGGGGTTGTAAAAAAATTACTGGGGGAGGGGGGCCCCATTCCTAAATTTGCTGTAGGGCCCAGTCATTTCTAGCTACGTCACTGGCCATAAACCTCTATTTAAGTATTTCATGTAGCCTTAAAGGGGTTTTCCAGGACTTACTTATTGATAGCCTGTCCTTAGAAGAGGTCATCAATATCACCAGGGGCGGACTGGGAACTTAAAGTGGCCCGGGAAAAAATACTAAAAGTGTCCCTGTTTTGTAGTCGGGTCCAAATTGATGGAAGGCAGGGCCAACACAAGTAGGTGGGGTCATCAATACCATATTATGGCACATTATACCACCCTAACAGAGCCAAATGCCACAGTCCATCACAAAATACTTTATCCATCAGCACAAAATACATCCCCAAAAAACTTCCACTGGCCAACCAAGAGGAGTGCTCAGGCAGCCACCTGGGCATTGGCCCACCAGGAAAGTTCCCTGTATGGTCTATGGCCAATCTGCCCCTGAATATCTCATTGCTGGGGGTCCAATGCCTGACCAGGCACTCAGACTACACAACTGTGCACACTGTGTAGTTGATGTGTATGGTTAATGAAATTATGCTTTCAAGTCAGGTGAATGGGAGCAACACTGCTGTAACCAGTCATAGTGTGTCGTTTCAGTGCGTGGTTCCAGCCACGGGTAGAACAAACAGCTTATCAGCAGGAGTGCTAGGAGTGAGACTCCAGACAATTTGATATTGATGAACTATCTTTAGAATTGGTCATCAATAACTAAATCCGAGAATCCCTTTAATGTGATTTTTGGTAAAGAATTACTTTCAACTATATCTTAGGGAATTGGATAAATTGCATTTTTATGTAAAGCCACTACATACTATAAGGCTAATGTATTTTCATAACTTTTGCAGACCTAAAGCCATTTGTGTCTGCTGATAGTTCTACAAGGTAAGTTCAGTGAGTCGGGATAACATTATATTATGGAAAGGTCATTTGTATTCCTCATTAAAACTTTTAAAGACTACATAAGCCTTCATTACCCTTTTTATTGCTCATTTGTATGTAAAATGAAGAATGAAACACATTTGCCCTGTCATTCTTTGTCTAAAGTCGCTATGGAAATCTATGCATCTGTATGGTAACAGACTACAAACAAAGTCTGTGTAGTCTGATCCTACAAACATAAGACTTTCTATTTTGCACCTACTTTTCCTAGCATATATTTAGCTGGTTAGCAAGAAAAGTGGGTGAATGAAAGTAAGTATGATTGCACGATCAGACTACACATGCATTGTTTATAGTCTGTTGCCATAGAGACACATAGATCTGCATACCAGCTGTATAAACAAATATTTAATGTACACTTCATTGTGTATATGGATCAGTATAAAATCTTTTGTACAGCACCTGTACAATATGATTACAGTTTTTTTCCCTTAAACTATTGGCTAGAAGAGCTGGATTGAGCAGTAATACTTTGAAAATCATATGGAGTACACATTTGGATAAACGGGAATGGTAAGGGCGGGAGGGAAGTAGGACCTATTTCATTTCTGAGCTTTAGGCTCCATTCACACGTCCGTGGTGTGTTGCGGACCCGCAACACACCCGCCCGGCACCCCTATAGAAATGCCTATTCATGTCCGCAAGCTGCGGACAAGAATAGGACATGTTCTATCTTTTGCGGAGCTGCGGACCTGAAGATCGGGGCCGCGCTCCGCAAATGCGGATGCTGACAGCACACTGTGCGCTGTCCGCATCCATTCCGTCCCCATAGAAAACGAATGGGTCCCATTTGCGGACGTGTGAATGGAGCCTTAGACAGTGCACGTTTTTACCACCACATAGAATCCATAGAAAAGTACATGAAACTCACTATTTATCTACATGTAACACCATACAGAATCATACTATAAAAAATATAATAAAATGTAGGAAAAGTGGTGTTGGTCTATCCCAGGGGTAGGCAACCTTCGGCACTCCAGCTGTTGTGAAACTACAACTCCCAGCATGAATACTTACTCTGCTTTTCTCCTAACTCCCATAGAAATGAATGGAACCTGCTGGGAATTGTAGTTTCACAGCAGCTGGAGTGCCAAAGGTTGCTGATCCCTGGTCTATCCATACAAAATACAGTCTGTGACTGAGCTCGTACATTACAATCCACATCACATATCTGCTTAGTTCCAAAATATTACAGAGCGATTCTATTTCATGTAACAGGTTCTGTATATCCTCTTCAGATATCCACAGTGCCTTGAAAATGTATTTATACCCATTGAACTTTTCTTCAATTTTTCACTTTACACGCACAAATTTAAATGTATTTTATTGGAATTTTATGTGATAGACCAACACAAAGTAGCAAGTATGTATGTGTTACGTGAAAAGAAAATAATACAAGGTTTTCAACATTTTTAATAAATAAAAATCTGAAAAGTGTGTCATGCATTTGTATTCAGCCCCTTGTACCTTGATACCTCTAAATAAAATACAGTGTCACCAATTGCCTTCAGAAGTCAGCTAATTAGTAAATAAAGTCCACCTGTGTGTAATTTATTCTCAGTATAAGGCCTCCTGCACACGACCGTTTTCCCCCCCCGTTTACTGGCCGTTTTTTGCGTTCCGTATACGGTCCGTATACGGAACCATTCATTTCAATGGTTCCGCAAAAAAAACGGAATATACTCCGTATGCATTCCGTTTCCGTATTTCCGTTTTTCCATTCCGTTTAAAGATAGAACATGTCCTATTATTGCCCGCAAATCACGTTCCGTGGCTCCATTCAAGTCAATGGGTCCGCAAAAAAATGGAACACATACGAAATGCATCCGTATGTCTCCTGTTTCCGTTCTGTTTTTTGCGGAACCATCTATTGAAAATGTTGTGCCCAGCCCAATTTTATCTATGTAATTACTGTATACTGTATATGCCATACGGAAAAACAGAAAGGTTCGTGTGCAGGAGGCCTAACTACAGTATACTTGTTCTTGGAAGGGTCTAGAGGTTTGTTAGTGAACATTAGTGATCAAACAGCATCATGAAAACCAAGGAACACACCAGACAGGTCAGGGATAGAGTTGCAGAGAAGTGTAAAGCAGTGCTAGGTAATAAAAAAAATATCCCAAGCTCTGAACATCTAACGGAACACTGTTCAATCCATCATACAAAGACATGGCCATCCACCTAAACTGTCAACCCAGGCAAAGAGAGCACTAATTTGAGAAGCTGCCAAGATGCCCATGGTCACTCTGGATGGGCTGCAGAGATCCACAGCTCAGGTAGGAGAATCTGTCCACATAACAACTATTAGTCACAAATCTGGTCTTTATGGAAGTGCGGCAGGAAGAAAGCCATTTTTTAAAGCAAGCCATAAAAAGTCCTGTTTGCAGTTTGCCACAAGCCATAGCAAACATATGGAAGAAGGTGCTATGATCAGATGAGACCAAAGTTTACCTTTTTGACCTAAATGCAAAAGCGCTGTGTGGTGGAAACTAACACTGCACAACACCCTGAACACACCATCCCCACCGTAAAACATGGTGTTGGCAGCATCATGCTGTAAGGCTGCTTTTATTCAGCAAACACAGGGAAGTTGATCAGAGTTGATGGGAAGATGGATGGAGTTAAATACAGGGCAATCCTGGAGGAAAACCTAGTAGAGGCTCTAAAAGACTTGAGACTGGGGCGGAGGTTCACCTTCCAGCAGGATAACAACCAGAGCTACAATGGAATGATTTAGATCAAAGCATATTCATGTATTAGAATGGCCCAGTCAAAGTCCAGACCTGAATCCCATTGAGAATCTGTGTGCGATACTTGAAAATTGCTGTTCACAGACACTCTCTATCCAATCGGACTAAGCTTAAGCTATAGTATTTTGCAAAGAAGAATGGGCAAACATTTCAGCCTCTAGATGTGCAAATCTGGTAGAGACATACCCCAAAAGACTTGCAGCTGCAATTGCAGCGAAAGGTAGTCCAACTCGGAAGCGCTGAATAGTAATGGTGGAACATCGGCCTCAAATGTTTGCGAACCGCGCGTTTGCGGTGGGCCCCATTCACTTTAATGACAGGCAAACCTGAAAAACCTTTAGGTCATATTTGCAGCAAGCAAACACTTACTAGAAGTACACAAATATTCTGACAACATGGACAGTGATATACCAGAGGGGGGTCATTGGCAAAAATTCCCACAAAAAATATGTATTTTAATCAGGGGCCATTTTTATGCATCTTAAAGGGTTTCTGTCACCCTGCAAAACTCTTTTTTTTTTTTTTGGATAGTTAGATTCCTCATAGTGCGATATAGGAGAATATAATGCTCTTACTTACTTTCATGCGGCCGATTCTTTATAAAACGAACTTTTATAATATGTAAATGAGGGCTCTACCAGCAAGTAGGGCGTCTACTTGCTGGTAGCTGCTGCAGAAATCCGCCCCCTCGCCGTGTTGATTGACAGGGCCAGCCGTGATCTCCTCCTCCGGCCGGCCCTGTCAGTAATTCAAAAATCGCGCGCCTCGCGTCATTCGGCGCAGGCGCTCTGAGATGAGGAGGCTCGTCTCCTCAGCACTCCCTCAGTGCGCCTGCGCCGATGACGTCTTCTCTTTCGGTGATGTCATCGGCGCAGGCGCACTGAGGGAGTGCTGAGGATACGAGCCTCCTCATCTCAGAGCGCCTGCGCCGAATGACGCGAGGCGCGCGATTTTTGAATTACTGACAGGGCCAGCCGGAGGAGGAGATCACGGCTGGCCCTGTCAATCAACACGGCGAGGGGGCGGATTTCTGCAGCAGCTACCAGCAAGTAGACGCCCTATTTGCTGGTAGAGCCCTCATTTACATATTATAAAAGTTCGTTTTATAAAGAATCGGCCGCATGAAAGTAAGTAAGAGCATTATATTCTCCTATATCGCACTATGAGGAATCTAACTATCCAAAAAAAAAATATGAGTTTTGCGGGGTGACAGAAACCCTTTAAAGAGAAACTCTCAAAAATGTGCCCTGCTGGAGCCTAGAATTTTTTTTATTTCCTAGCAGTTTGATGTATACAAATGTGCAGCACTCCACGTTTTTGTATCCTGCAGAGTCCATTTAAAAGAATGCATATGTTAACGTAAATTATTTTTCTACCATGGAACTTAATGGTGAATGGACGCCACTGTACAGCATCAGTCTGAGGCATATGTTACATACATTTTTGGTATGCATTAAATGGATGGCAAAAATCGGATGTGAACCCAGCCCTTGTTTCAGAATAAGCACCAGTACACAGCGGAACAGCGTGGCATAGAGGGGAGGCCGCCATGTACTGACAGAGCGCTACCTGGTCCTGGTGGTCAGGGATGAGGACTGTGTTTCCCAAGGATCATTTTTCTACTGAGAAATACAGGGCATAGTATCATACACTATAATCTATATAATATAAAGATATTAGCCCTATCCCTGAATAATAATACAATTAGGTGGTCATTTATTATATAGAAATACATCTATATTAGGCGTATTTCTGACACAGATTGTGGCGCAAAGGTCCTTAGCACCACAATCTGCATATTTTCCCCGCTCATGCCAGGTATAAAGATGATGGCGTGGGGAGTGAAAGGGATACAGTTATGGCCATCCAGTTATTGGATACCACCGCCATACATTGACCAGATAACACCTCTGTACAGTGACCGGATAACACCGCCATACCGTGACCTGAAACAAGGGTATAAGAGGGCAAAGTACAGGGAATGACTGGGGCACTGCACAGGGTGTGGTAAGAGGGCACAATGCAAGGTATAAGGGGGCACAGTACGGGGTGAGGGGCAAAGTACAGGGTGGGGGGCACAGTCACATGACCCTGTGACATTAGAAGGTCCTTATGGTGAATGCTGTCCATGAGGCAGAGAAATGAGACAAGGGCGTGATTATGTGGCTAGAGAATTTTTTTTTTAACTGTCGGCCAGTACAGGCCCCATAAATTAGGCAATAGGCATTCACCTGACAGCAAAGAACTTTAGATTCTGTGGCTGGAGGTACATTAGGCGGTCACAGGATAAAAATGTAACTGTCGGCCAGTACAGGCCCCAAAAATTAGCCTATAGGCATTCACCTGACAGCAAAGAACTTTGGATTCTGTGGCTGGAGGTACATTAGGCGGTCACAGGATAAAAATGTAACTGTCAGCCAGTACAGGCCCCAGAAATTAGGCAGTAGGCATTCACCTGACAGCACAGAACTTTGGATTCTGTGGCTGGAGTTACATTAGGCGGTCACAGGATAAATATGTAACTGTCGGCCAGTACAGGCCCCAAAAATTAGGCATTCACCTGACATAAAAGGCCTTTTATTCCGCTGTATATACATAAGGCAAGGACCATTCTTTATTCTGGGTGGTGGCGGATATGTATGGGCTGGCATGAGGAAATTCAATTACACGTGGTTATCACAGGTGTTGAATTCTTCCGAGATCCATGCCTCATTCATTTTAAAAAATGTGAGGTAGTCCACACTGTTGTGAGCTAGGCGAGTGCGCTTATCGGTCACGATCCCCCCTACTGTGCTGAAAGTCCTTTCGGACAGGACACTCGACGAGGGGCAAGCAGAGAGTTCCATGGCAAATTATGCCAGCTCTGCACAACCTGTATTCAAGGGGTTCCTCGCTTCTCAGAACGTGCACATCGGCCGTTAACCCGATGTAGTCGGACACTTGTCGGTCTAGGCATTCTCTGAGGCTGAATATATAGGGAGGCTGTCGATGGGTTGGCTGCAAGAAAGATCTCATATCCGAAGTGACCAACACATCTTCAATCCGCCCTCTTTTTGCAGGCACGGTAGGATTGGTACCCGCGCCTGTTTCACTGTAGGTGGAAATTCCTCTGCCAGTGCCCACAACAGCAGAATGCAGCATCTCTCGCAGCAAGGCTTGGGAATGCTGAATTCTGACAGCCCTCTGTGATGCTGGTAACACGTCCGCCATTTTGTGTTTGTACCGGGGGTCTAAGTACGTTGCCACCCAGTACAGGTTCTTGACCATTATGCTTTTTATACGGGGGTCCCTTTTCAAACACTGGAGCATGAAGGCCCCTATTTGCACTAAATTGGAAGTGGTGGAGCTTCCTGGCTCCTGCTCATCGCCCAGGAGAATGTCGTCCTCTGTCTCCTCCCCACAGCCACGGACAACACCAAGGATCCCAGAAAAGTTTAAAGCCTTCTCTTCTTGCTCCTGTTCCTCCTCCTCCCCCCAGCCACCATACTCCTCTGACTCCTCTTCAGACTCCTGCTGACTTGTCTCAGATGGAGAAGCCCCCCTTGGGAATTCATTCAGCATTGTTACTTACTCATCTTCTAGCTCCTGCTCCTCGACAATGTCACTGATGGCGCCCTGACTGCGACTGGTGATCTCATCAAATGGCCGCAGAAGTCTGCATGCATCGCGCATGAGCAGCCACTGGTGCGGTGAAAAGAAACCAAGCTCCTCAGAACCTGTCCTGCCGCAGAGTTCGTACAGGTAGTCGTTAACGGCATGTTTCTGCTGGAGCAGCCTATCAAGCATATACAAGGTGGAGTTCCAGCGTGTCGGGCAGTCACAAATCAGACGTCTGATGGGCAAGTGGTGTCGCCGCTGAACAAGGCGAGCCATGGCCGTGTAAGATCTTCTAAAATGGCCAGAGATGTTCCTGGCCTGCCGCAAGATGTCCTGGACCCTGGGGTATTTGGCAACAAATCGCTGCACGAGTAAGTTCAGGACATGTGCCATGCATGGCACATGTGTCATTTTTCCCTGTTTCAGTGCGCTCAGCAGATTGGCATCGTTGTCGCACACAACTTTACCAACTGTCAAATTGAGCAGGGTTAGCCACTGATCGGCCTGTGACAGCAGAGCTGAAAGCAGTGCAGGACCGGTGTGGCTCTTGGCTTCCAGGCACAACAGCCGCAGCACAGCATGGCAACGTCTCACCTGGCACGTCAAATAGATTCTGGGCTGGGGAGCTTGGGGGTGCAGTGGAAGAGGCGGTAACAGTGGAAAAAGAGGAGTCAGCCGAGGAGGAGACAGAGGATGGAGGAGGAGAAGAAGTGGCCGGCCTGCATGCAATCCATGGCGGTAACACCAAATCCACACGGGTGCCACAGGTTACATGCTTGATGGCCATCAGAAGGTTCACCCAGTGGGCAATAAAAGTTATGTACCTTCCCTGCCCATGTTTGCTAGACCATGTGTCTGTGGTCAGATGTATCTTGGCACCGAAACTGTGTGTCAGAGATATATTAACTTGCCGCTGAACGTGGCCATATAGTTCAGGGATGCCCTTCTGGGAGAAATATTTCCTTCCAGGGACCTTCCATTGCGGTGTGCCAATGGCCACAAATATTCTAAAGGCCTCCGAGTCCACCAATTTATATGGCAGTAGTTGGTGGGCTAGCAGTTCCGACAAGCCAGCAGTCAGCCATTGGGCAAGAGGATTATCCGGCGTCATAATTTTTTTACGCTCTAACATTCCGGACATGGAAGCCTGCTTTGTGCCAGATGAACGCGATGACAGCATGGTGGAAGGTGGAGGACAAATGGGAGGAGAGAGGAGAAGCAGAAGAGGCAGGACGTGGAGCACCGAGAGTGTGGCTTTGTGGGTTCTGATGGCGTTGCTCCCACTGTGCTCGGTGATGGGAGGCCAGGTGCCTTCTTAAGGCAGTCGTCCCTAGGTGAGTGTTAGGCTTACCGCGACTTATGCGTTGACAGCACAGGCTGCAGATTGCAACACTATTGTCATCAGCTGACACGTTAAAAAAGCCTACATTGCGGAGCCATGTGCCGGCGTCCTGGGAGCTCAAGATATGACCGTGCATGGTAGATGGCTCATTCCAGATACATTTGCAGTCTGCTTTTTGCCTCCTGTGCACTGCGAGTTCTATCTTCTTATCCTCCTTCTCCTCCTAATCTGCTGCCCCGTCTCTCCCTCTGAACTCCCCTCCTCTTCCTCTCTTGTGGGCATCCACGTGACGTCCATCGACACATCATCATCGTCACCTTTACCACCACTGAAATTAGAGATCTAGGAGTAAGCAGCAACAGCGGGGACCACCCTCCTTGGACCGATCTGGGTACTGTTGTCAGAACGCCAGGTGGCGGACGTTGCTACCTCCTCTTCCTGATCCGATGCCAAGAATCGCTGCACATCTGTAAGGTCTGGGAATGGATGGGAAAATAATTTCTCTGACTTAAGTGGAGGGGCTATGGTGGTGGTGCACACAGCAGAGAGTGAGGAGGGTTCAGATACAGAGTATGAGGAGGGTGCAGAAGCGGAAGGCTGAGTGAGACACTCAACCAACTCTGGTGGGGCCTTTGAAATAATCGCACGCACCTTCTTTTTATTTTATTTTTATTTAAAACACTTAAATAATTAATTAAGTAAAGTATTTTCAATCACTTGTAAAACAATTCTCTTCTAGTACTTGTAATTACAATCTACTGTCCTGGACATACTACAAAAGACAAATATGTTTGGAAAGTTTGAGGACAAAGAGTGGAAAAATTTGGATACGCACATAGAAAAACAAAGCCAAGTACTCAAACAGATGACTGGAAATTTTAAAGAAACACTTCATAATTGCAAAAGGAGTCACAACTCGCTTAAAACATTTAAATGGGCTTTCCAAGATTTTGATTTTGTTGGCGTATCTTCAGGTCGCTGGAGGTCCAATACTCCACACCCTCAGCACCTTCAGCGCTGGGACTACAGGGCTCCATCCATTGTGCCCTGCTCTGATTTACTTCAAGAGACCAGTGCTGGAGTTACTAGCTCCATCTATTACACAATAGATGGAGCTGTGTAGATACGGCACCAACCTCCAGCACTAGAGCTACAAGGTAACAGCTGATTGGTAGAGGTGTGGTGTGTTGGACCACATGCTGATTTGATCCTGAACATAGGACTTCAATATCAAAATCCTGGAAAGCTCTTTATATTAAAACTTGTAATATTTGTCAAAATTTTACTTGCCATGCTTAAAGAACACGTACACGTTTGGGTCCAATTTTTTAATTGGTCTTTTTTAAAAATCAGTTGTTAGTTGAAGATGGTACATCACTCTCAAGCAGTAATTTTGTGAATGCAGGTATATTTAAAAACCTCAATCACTATTTTGTGGAAGCTGATATATGGAAGGCCTCAATCAGTTGATAGTTGAACCAGGTATATCACCCTCAAGCAGTAATTTTGTGGACACAAGTATATGGAAAACCTCAATCACTATTTTATGGAAGCTGATATATGGCAGGCCTCAATCAGTTGATAGTTGAAGCAGGTATATCAAAACCCGCAATCTTTATTTTTTGGACGCAGGTATATGGAAAACCTCTATCACTATTTTGTGAAAGCTGATATATGGCAGGCCTCAATCAGTTGTTAGTTGAAGCTGGTATATCACCCTCAAGCAGTAATTTTGTGGACGCGGGTATATGGAAAACCTCTATCACTATTTTGTGGAAGCTGATATATGGAAGGCCTCAATCAGTTGCTAGTTGAAGCAGGTATATCAAAACCCGCAATCTGTATTTTGTGGACGCAGGTATATGGAAAACCTCTATCACTATTTTGTGGAAGCTGATATATGGAAGGCCTCAATCAGTTGTTAGTTGAAGCTGGTATATCACACTCAAGCAATAATTTTGTGGACGCAGCTATATGGAAAACCTCTATCACTATTTTGTGGAGGCTGATATATGGCAGGCCTCATTCAGTTGTTAGTTGAAGCAGGTATATCAAAACCCGCAATCTGTATTTTGTGGATGCAGGTATATGGAAAACCTCTATCACTATTTTGTGGAAGCTGATATATGGAAGGCCTCAATCAGTTGTCAGTTGAAGTTGGTATATCACCCTCAAGCAGTAATTTTGTGGACGCGGGTATATGGAAAACCTCTATCACTGTTTTGTGGTAGCTGATAGATCGCGGCCCTCAATCAGTATTTTCTGGAAGCATACAAATGCACTATAATATACTTTTTATGTTAGAAAGTACATTATAAGTATATCACACCCCTCTGTGTATCACACCTATCGATAGCACAACTTTACCAGTCCTTAAAAGGACTTTTGTGTTCCTATTAGCTAAAGTTGGTGTCCCTAAGTTCCTAACAGCCTGTTCCTGCTCCGAAATGCAACCTCTCCCTACACTGGCAAAACACATAATGTAAGATGGCTGCTAGATCGGGTTCTGTTATAGGATTGGGGGGGTGTCCATGTGCTGAAACGTCTCAATTACCTGTCCTTTCCCACCTGATGGATGTGTCAAAGTTCGGCGCAATGCAAAAATATATGGCACGCGTGGACATCGCCATATGTTTGCATGTTCGGCGGATCATGAATGCGCAAGGTTTACAGCGAACCGACCAACAGGCGAACCGCAAGGCCATCACTAGCGCTGAATAAAATTTTTCACACTTTTCAGATTTTTATTTATTATAATTTTAGAAAACCATCTATCATTTTCTTTTTACTTCACACATATCGTACTTGCTACTTTATGTTGGTCTATCACGTAAAATCCCAATAAAATACATTTAAGTTTGTGGGGGTAACATGAAAAAATTTGGAAAAGTTCAACGGGTATGAATGAATACTTTTTCAAGGTATTGTACTATGGATATACAAAGAAGTGGCAATAACAATTACATACATTTTTGTAGAACTTAATGGTATAAATAGGGATCCAAGTGAAGCTAAACTAACACAAGACAAATAATGGTTACAAGTTTACCGGATTTCAAGATCAATTAACAGTGTATGTTTTCCACATTATCTAGGGGTGGTATAAGGGATACAAAACTGTAACATAAGATATCCAAGACTAACTGTTTCACTGGAAAAGTATCTTAGGAACTGGCTGATCCCTTTTCTTTCTTTCTTTTTTTATTTTATTTTATTTAAAACACTTGAATCGTTAATTAAGTAAAGTCATTTCATTCACTTGTAAAACAATACTCTTCTAGTACTTATAATTACAATTTACTGTCCTGGACATACTACAAAAGACAAATATGTTTGGAAAGTTTGAGGACAAAGAGTGGAAAAATTTGGATACGCACATAGAAAAACAAAGCCAAGTACTCAAACAGATGACTGGAAATTTTAAAGAATCACTTCATAAATGCAAAAGGAGTCACAACTCGCTTAAAACATTTAAATGGGCTTTCCAAGATTTTGATATCTATGGCGTATCCTCAGGTCGCAGGAGATCCAATACTCCACACCCTCCGCACCTTCAGAGCTGGGACTACAGGGCTCCATCCATTGTGCCCTGCTCTGATTTACTTCAAGAGAGCAGTGCTGGAGTTACTAGCTCCATCTATTACACAATAGATGGAGCTGTGTAGATACGGCACCAACCTCCAACACCAGAGCTACAAGGTAACAGCTGATTGGTAAAGGTGTGGTGTGTTGGACCACATGCTGATTTGATCCTGAGCATAGGACTTCAATATCAAAATCCTGGAAAGCTCTTTATATTAAAACTTGTAATATTTGTCAAAATTTTACTTGCCATGCTTAAATAAGCTATGTACACCTTTGGGTCCAATTTTTTAATTGGTCTTTATTAAAAACTTTTAGCACTTTTCTCTTCATAGCCTTGAGATTCTCTAGTAACATGCTGTCTGTTTTCACGCTTTTTTTGTCATGCAGCTCAGCTGATGGCTCCTTATCTCTGACCTCCTAAACACTCATTATAGCTCAATTCTTATCTTACTGATAACAATGTGGCTTATTTAAGTGTTTATGACCTTTAGTAATTCAGAAATAAGGTGTATTATATGACCCACCCAAAGAGAAAGTAAGATTCACACAGCTAGAAAAACAGTAAACCCTTTTTGACAGAATGGCTGAATATTTTTAAAAAGACCAAATGAAAAAAATTATTTTTAGCCCAAAATTAATAAAATATAATCATAAAAAAACTGTCCCCGAAGGTGTACATAGCCTTTCAACTTTCTCCAGACTTTCTTACATAAGCTACTCTGTGTACCCTTGCTCCTCCTGCTTCTTTGATCAACCATCCTTAATTGACATAGTGAGGCAAGATGACTATGCAGGAACCTGGCCCTGTCAATCAAGAAGGATAGAGAGGGGATGGCAGAGGAAGCAGAAGGAACAAGGGTGCACAGAGTGGCTTGGATCCATCCTCTGTGCACCGTTTCTGTGCTCATTTGCATATGGATAAAAATTACTATTTCTCCAGAATTAAATTTCCAAATAACACAGTGTCTTATGTGTGGACAGGTAGTCAGTTTCTATAAGTATTCCTATGGTAGCCTCAATGTCACACTCATAGGAATGAATAGACAAGTTACTGACATCCTGTCCTATAGTTAGTACCATGCACTCATCAGTTTATATTAAGCAGAAAGTTTTATTGGTTCATATAGTCACAATAAAGCCAGACAAACGTAAAATATGTAATTGCCAGAAATACTCATTACACAATTGGACTTTTCGGTCATAAGACCTTCTTCAGCACAATGAGTACGGAGCAAGGAGGCAAGTGGAGTTGTGGATGTCTGGGTTGACTTCCTATCCTGTGTCAGTTGGAGATCTGAGTGCTGTTCACATGACACAGGATCAGAAGGGAGGTTATAACTCACAAATACAGTCACTGGTAAGAAAATTACTTTCACTAGATATTACACCATGTACCTTTCTAACAGGTCAGAGAATAAAGATTTTTGCGGAATTGCTTCTTCAAGCATACTCTGACAATACTCATTTCTTCCACATGTCCTTTGTTTTTAACAACTTTTCTACCGCTGCACGACTTTCTACGTCGAGGCGGTAGACTGTTATCTGTAATCCGATGTATAAAAGTGCTGGGTTACATTGTGATCAGCCAGTGGCCCTTGCTGCCGCAGATCGCTGTGAAAGCGCTGTCATTAGACAGCTGTGGTCACAGGGAGGTTTGCCGTGGCCAGCGGGAGCAGTGTGGTTGTAATACACGCTTATAGCACCCTGCTACAAGAGTGTGTTACATTGAAGAAGTTGAAAGCCTGCAGAGAGCGCTTTTTCTTATGTAACATCGCCACCCGCTGGCTTTAAAATGAAATGTCAGCCTGCAGGCTGGAAATTAACCTCTTCCTGCCTTGACTGTGGCAGAAAGGGGTTAATTTACAAAAAAAAAGTCAATAAAAAATAATAAAAAAGAAATAGAAAATGTAAAAGATATAGCAATAGTTACTAGTATTAACAATAGTAATTAGACTACATACACACCCATACAAACATCCCTCCCCTTTTTCATAAAAATAAAATATACATTTATTATATTTATACACTGAACAAAATATAAGCTGAACTCAAAGATCTGAAACATTTTCTACATACACAAAAGACCCATTACTCTCAAATATTGTTCACAAATCTGTCTAAATCTGTGTTAGTGAGCACTTCTCCTTTGTCGAGATAATCCATCCGACCTCAGAGGTGTGGCATATCAGGGTACTGATTAGACAGCATGAATATTGCACAGGTGTGCTTTAGACTGCCCACAATAAATCACCACTCTGAAATGTGCACAGGTTTCCCTTACTTGAGTGGTCATAAAAACAGTCAGTGTCTGGTGTGGCCACCATTTGCCTCACACAGTGCAACACATCTCCGTCGCATAGAGTTGATCAGGTAGTTGATTGTGGCCTGTGGAATGTTGGTCCACTCCTCTTCAATAGCTGTGCGAAGTTGCAGAATATTGGCAGGAACTGGAACACGCTGTCGTATACGCCGATCCAGAGCATCCTAAACATGCTCAATGGGTGACATATCAGGTGAGTATGCTGGCCATGCAAGTACTGCGATATTTTCAGCTTCCAGGAATTGTGTATAGATCCCTGCAATATGGGACCGTGAATTATCATGCTGCAACATGAGGCGATGGTCGAGGATGAATGGCACAACAATGGGCCTCAGGATCTCGTCACGGTATCTCTGTGCATTCAAAATGCCATCAATAAAATGCACCTGTGTTCGTTGTCCATACACCTGCCCATACCATAACCCCACCGCCACCATGGGCCACTCAATCCACAACGTTGACGTCAGCAAACCGCTCACCCACACGATGCCACACACGCTGTCTGCTATCTGCCCTGAACAGTGAAAACCGGGACTCATCCATGAACAGAATGCCTCTCCAATGTGCCAACGTGCCAGATGCCATCAAATGTGAGCATTTGCCCACTCAAGTCGGTTACGACGACGAACTGCAGTCAGGTCCAGACCCCGATGAGGACAATGAACATGCAGATGAGCTTCCCTGAGACGGTTTTTGACAGTTCGAGCAGAAATTGTTGCTGCAGCTGTCTGGTTAGTGGGTGGCTGGTCTCAGACTATCATGGAGGTGAACATGCTGGATGTGGAGGTCCTTGGCTGGTGTGGTTACACGTGGTCTGCGATTGTGAGGCTGGTTAGACGTACTGCCAAATTCTCTGAAACACCTTTGGAGACGGCTTATGGTAGAGAAATGAACATTCATTGCATGGGCAACAGCTCTGGTAGACATTCCTGCAGTCAGCACGCTCCCTCAAAAGTTGCGACATCTGTGGCATTGTGCTGTGTGATCAAACTGCACATTTCAGAGTGGCCTTTTATTGTGTCTGTGAAGGTTCTCATTTATCCAGGTCATGGTATATCTGTAAAGAATAAATCAAGGCAACTGGACTTACTGTAGATTTCTTGAAAACGTTTCACTTGTTCTTCCAACGAGCTTTCTCAATTCTGAGTGCGCAGTCTTCTCAGACTTCTCAGTCTTCTCAGGTTTGTTCTTCCAATGAGCTTTCTCAATTTTATTGTAGGCAGGCTAAGGCACACCTGTGCAATAGTCATGCTGTCTAATCAGCACCTTGATATGCCACACCTTTGAGGTGGGATGTATTATCTCGGCAAAGGAGAAGTGCTCACTAACACAGATTTAGACAGATTTGTGAACAATATTTGAGAATAATGGGTCTTTTGTGTATGTAGAAAATGTTTCAGATCTTTAGTTCAGCTCATGCAAAATGGGAGCAAAACCGAACGTGTTGCATTTATATTTTTGTTCAGTGTATATATTTATTAGTTTTAGCAATAGTATAGTGGAATTTGTATGTGTAAAATATACAAACATACACGCATTTGTTTATTTTGAAAATCTAGGTATTTGTTTTGGCAATATTTTGCATAGCATTTTTTTTTTTTTTTTGTGTATAATATACACTGCACACAAAAATGGTAAAAAAAAAAATCTTAAAATGTCCAAATTTCCCCAAGATGAATACCTTAGTCGAATAACATGAAAAAGTAACTTTGAAAGGTCTTGTAGCATTTTTCTGGAAGTACAGTGCTATAGAACGAGCAATAGAAAAATAGGCCCCCAAAATCCAAAATGCACTCCAGTCTTTTGAAGTCTTGCAGAGGGGCCCAGCCATTAGATAAATTACATAAATAGCAGCACTTATTTTCAGAGTACAAGCATACGGGAATAATTTTCACAGTTTCTCCTTGAAATTATTTTTTTCAATATTATATAAATCACCTGATGGCAGAAAAGAAAGATCTAAGGTGTCCCGAGAAAAATAATATCAAATACATGTAGGCTGGCTCAGAAATTATTCAGTTATTTGCAGTTAGATAGACGCATTGCTACAACTGAACATCTGGCCTGGTATGGAAGGGGGATAAACACTCTGATAATGAAGTGGTTAAACTTTGCCATGTTGCATATATTGACAGTCCTTACTCATATTGTGCTGTAGAATATAGGTTTGGCAGTACATTAATGTATTTTTTTTGTCAAATATTCAAAACTTATTTTTTTTCCATTTTCCCCTCTCTGGCCAGTAAATAATTTGTCTATATACTGCCCTGTGTTAAATGCTCAAAAATCAAAATGGTCAATTCATAGAGACAGGTAGACGAAGACCCAAAGTGGTTTACTGTGGCGACTGCAGATAATGGCTGGATTTGAAGCGCTTTTTACCTTATCTAGTTAAGGTCTCTTTCACACAAGCGAGTTTTTTGCGCGGGTGCAATGCGTGACGTGAACGCTTAGCACCCGCACTGAATCTGGACCGATTCATTTTTTCCACGCATCAGTTCTGTGTTGCGTGAAAAACGCAGCATGTTCTATATTCTGCGTTTTTCACACAGCCCTGGACCCATAGAAGTGAATGGGGCTTCAGTGAAAAATCCATTGCATCCAGAATCAAGTGACTGACTGAACTGACTGAACTTGCTTGCAAAATGGTGCGAGTTTCACTGAACGCACCCTGAGCCAATCCGTATCGTTCATGTGAAAGAGGTCTAAATGTATCCTCAACTGCTACAACTCATGTTAAGGGCTCATGCACACGACCGTTGTCGTTTTGCGGTCCGTTTTTCACTGATCCGTTGTTCCGTATCTGAGTTTTTTTTTCTCTCTGATTTAAAGGGGTTCTGTTTTAACTGATGATCTATCCTCTGGATAGATCATCAGCTTCTGATTGGCAGGGGTCCGACACCCAGGACCCCCACCGATCAGCTGTTTGAGAAGGCAGCGGCGCTCCAGCAGCGGCGCTCCAGCAGCGCCGCGGCCTTCCCACTGTTTACCGGCGGCCCACTGACGTCACGGCTAGTATCAACTAGCGTGGGCATGGCTAAGCTCCATTCAAGTGAATGGAGCTTTAGCCCCGCCCACGCTAGTTGATACTAGTCGTGATGTCACTGGGCCGGCGGTAAACAGTAAGAAGGCCGCGGCGCTGCTGGAGCGCCGCTGCCTTCTCAAACAGCTGATCGGCGGGGGTCCCGAGTGTCGGACCCCCGCCGATCAGAAGAGGATAGATCATCAGTTAAATGAAAGTGCAGAACCCCTTTAAGTCCTCTTCCGTTCCGTTATTGCACAAAACATATCCATATGGTTTCTGTATATGATCCGTTTTTTGCAGGCCAGATCTGAGATAATATGCCTCCCAAATATAACAGGAGATCTGTGGGAGTGGGGTCCCCTAAGGCGGGCGACGGAAATAGTCCACAGGCGAAAATAGACAAATATTTGAAATCGCCCCCACCCAAACACAGAGGGGGAAAGAGAATGCCAGATCCTGCGGAGACGCAGGTGGACCCACCGGCGCAGGTGGAACAGCATATGGGATCTGACAGGGGTAGACTTGATATTATAGACAACAAACTGGCGGACATACTGACGCTTGTTCAGACCACCAATCAATCAGTCTCAGATTTCTCCACCACGGTAAAGACATTACAGCTGGAGTTAACACTTATTAGAGACGACATGAACAAAATTAGGGCCAACATTAAGGATGTAGAAATTGGTCTATCGGAGGTTCAAATAGAACAGCGAAAGATGATCATAAAAATAGATGATTTGGATAAAGAAAATAAACGGATTAACGCGAGACTAACAGATATGGAGGATAGAACATGCCGTAACAACTTGAGAATGGTGGGCTTCCCTGAGGGCGTGGAGGGGGGGAACCCCGTGGAGTTTATGCAAAAATGATTGATTGATACGTTGGGAACTAGCGGGGATACCCCCGCGCTCTGTGTGGAAAGAGCGCACAGAATTCCCGCAAAAAAAAACCCCACCGGGCGGCCCCCCTCGATCCCTCCTAATTAGAATACTTTCCTCTAGTGATAGAGACTGGGTGTTACGGCGTAAGAGGGAACTAAAAGAGGTAGCCCTTAATGGGCATGGGATACAAATATACCCTGACTTTTCTAGGGACACTCAAAATAAGCGTAGGGAATATTTCGATATTAAGAAAAGACTACGAGAAGGTAATATTAAAAACTCCATGTTATACCCCGCTAAGTTAAGAGTGGTTTATAGGGACACTGTAATGTTCTTCCACTCACCCAGAGAAACCCTAGAATGGTTAGATACGGTCAGGGATTAGACATTATGACGCTGATTGATTCGGTGGGAGGATGGTCCGATGAGGAGGTGGGGGGACGGGGGGGGGGCGGCCCATGGACGAATGGGCGTAATGTAAGAGGTTGACAAGATGCTCTGCATCAGTGAACCAAGTAGGGGGTTACGTGGGGGTGGGGGAGAGGGGTGGGGGGTGGCTCGGGTGGGGAGGGGTATGGGGTGGAGGAGGGGGTGGGATCTGGCATGGGAATGGCTGCCTTGGGGGGGGCGGCGGACGACTCCTTTATAGCTCCATAACATGACGAATAATAAAGTAGTAATATGGAACGTGCGTGGATTGGGAGATAGAACAAAACGGGTCATGGTCTTTGACCGGATTATTCGGCACCTCCCTGCAATAGTTGCTCTACTTGAAACGCACGCTACACCAGAGATTCCAGCATATCTGATAAAGAGATGGGCGGGCCATCAGTTCCACTCCAGTTTCTCGACATATTCTCGAGGGATTAGTGTATACGTACATCAGAGTATTGACTTTACCCTATTGGACCAGTCAATTGATAGAGACGGGAGATATATCTTCCTCCATGCTCGATGGAATGGTAGAAAGTGTGTATTAGCTTTTCTGTATATCCCCCCACCATTTGCAATGACAGTCCTAAACCAGTTGACAATTTTTTTGCATAATAGAGACCGGTCCCCGGTATTAATATGCGGTGAATTTAACTGTGTATTGGACCCCGCGCTGGATAGAATTTCAACTGTGGGGATAAGTGGGCAGGGAAAGCACGCCCTACTACGAGGGTTCTGTGAGAATATAGGATGTCTGGGATGGCTTTATGGGAACAAACAGGTCTTTTCTTGCTTTAGTAAAACATATAGCGCTATGTCCAGAATTGATATTGCCTTGGCCAGTGGCGAGATGCTCGACGCCATTTTGAAAATGACGTATGAGATCCATGGTATCTCTGATCATTCACCGATCCTACTGGTGATGAAGACAGGGCAACAATCCGGCACTACCAGCTCGTTCAGATTGAACGAGCACTGGTTAACCATACTAAATGATTCCGTAGGGATTGATAAGGAACTTACACAATTCTGGCAAGAAAATATTGGCACAACACATATACATTTTGTATGGGACGCCATGAAGGCTTTTATTCGCGGGTTATACTTTAGCAGAATTAAAAAGGAAAAAAATGAATTTTTTAAAGAGCAAAAAAATTTGGAAGCAGATATGGCATATTGGGAGGGTAGGATTCGAATTAATAATGACGCGAACACACGTGCCAAGGTAAAAGCCGCCAAGGACCACTATATAACTTTTATGGAGAAAAAAGCCCAGAACCAACTATTTTTTAGGGGTTACAAACACTTTTGTGAGGGAGGCACCCCGGGTAAATTATTGGTCTCCATAATAACGAATCAAAAGGCCCCCCAAAAGATTAGACAAATTCTGGCAGGTGATGGTCGTAGACTGGAAGGAGGGGTGGAGATGGAGGGAGAATTCTTAAAATACTTTAACAATCTTTATTGCTCCGGCCCCGGCGACACAGGGACAAAGATAGACGACTTTCTAAAACAGGTTAAGATCCCGGTGCTGTCGGACCCGGACTCGGCCCTCTTGTGTGCCCCCATCTCCTTGGGAGAATTACAGGCGGTTACGCAAGAGGCCCGGGGCCCGAGTGTCGGACCCCCGCCGATCAGAAGAGGATAGATCATCAGTTAAATGAAAGTGCAGAACCCCTTTAAGTCCTCTTCCGTTCCGTTATTGCACAAAACATATCCATATGGTTTCTGTATATGATCCATTTTTTGTGGATCGTATACAGAAACAGTAACTTAATCACCAAACACATGGGCTGAGCATAGCATTATGGGCTGAGCATAGCATTTCTACAGTATGGAGCCGTAAAATACAGATGAAATACGGATGACATACGGATGTGTTCCGTGTGCGTTCCATATTTTTTGCAGACCCATTGACTTGAATGGGGTCTCGGACCGTGATTTGCGGACAATAATAGGACATGCACTACTTTTTTGCGGAAAAACGGAAACGGAATGCACGTACTTTCTACAGCCCCATTGAAGTGAATGGTTCCACATACGGTCCGCAAAAAAAACGGAACGGAAGCGGAAAGAAAATACGTTTGTGTGCATGATCCCTAATTGTGATTGAGAAGAATCCCTGGAATTAGAAGCAGAGACAATATACTGCTATTATTTCATAGGATTTTTGGGTTTTAGATTAAGAATAGGTTGCATAGCTTGAATGCGAGCTTGCATAAAAAGAACTGCATACTAGGAAATTGTGACAGCAAGCTGGTTAAATATTAATGCTGTTTTCACGCAGTAAATGAAGCATTGTAACCAAACTGTGCTGTGCATATTGAGATGCCCAAACTAGTTTCGATTAAAAGGCTGGCCAAGAGGAGATTCTCTCCCACTCGGGACTAAATGTGCTTTTCTGAGTACTGCCGAAAATCTGGGTCAGAAATAATTTTTATTTTTGTTGTCAGAAATGCCTACTGTGTCTCTTTCCATGTACAATAATTCTTTCTGTGTCCCTTAAGCCGTGAATAGATGTAAAGATCTCAGTGGAAACGCTCATTGTTTACCAGCAATTTCTTTATTTTCAGATTTTCAGGACCCCAAGAAAACTCAAGCGTATGATTTTCGGTTGCTATGTTATTATTCATCTCTGGGTGCTCTCTTGGCTCCATGAAGTTATACAAGAGCGTAATTGTTGAAGGAGAAACAAAATCCGATTTTTTCCACAAGCGATGCCGCTTATTCAAGTAAGCGAAGCTGAGCTTCAGTGCCCACGCCCATGGGGAAATGGGACACTGTTTTTCAATTTTGCTGCACCCCAAGTAAAGGATTATAGGGATTATGGGGCACATTTATGAAGGCCAGTGTTTTAGATGCCAGTCTTAATAAAGCCATATAGCTGGCTGTGGATCCGCCAAAGTTATGAAGAGGCACAGGCCTCTCCATAAGGCTCCATTCACACATTCGTTTCTATGGGGACGCACGATGTGTGGCCCGGATCTGGAATTGTGGACCCGCACTTCAGGGTCCGCAATTCCAATCCCGAAAAAAATAGAAGATGTCCTATTCTTGTCCGCAATAGCGGACAAGAATAGGCATATTCTATTAGTGCCGGCAATGTGCGGTCCGCAAAATGCGGAACGCACAATGCCGGTTTCCGTGTAAATGGACACGGGTGTGTGAATGGATCCTAACTTTGGAACATCCAGTGCCAGTTCTAAATGTAAGACACCTTCGAGCTGTCTTACATTTAGACATTTTTCTTCGCCTAAAACAGGTGTAGAAAATGGTGAATGAGACAGGCCTACCAGCCCGACCCCTTCCCCACCCATGTCATGCCAACAATTTTAGGGGGGCAAAGTTTCAGATGTCGGCTCTCTGCACCTGAAATATGCCTTATTTAGGCATATTTCAGCATAGTAAATGACCCCCTATATATTTTATATCTCACAGTGGGACTATAGACGTACTGTAGGAAATCAAACTTAAACCGGCACTTGATTTTAAATGTCATTAGATATGGCATAGCAGCATATCAAAGATTTTGTTCAGTGGGAGTCTGAGTGCTGAGACCCTTTCAATTGCTAGAAGGAGGAGAGAAGTGCTTACATATCGTGCTTACATATCGTACTTACACATCGTGCTTACATATCGTGCTTACACATCGTGCTTACATATCGTGCTTACATATCGTTCTTACATATCGTGCTTACACATCGTGCTTACATATCGTGCTTACATATCGTACTTACATATCGTGCTTACACATCGTGCTTACATATCGTGCTTACATATCGTGCTTACATATCTGCTTACATATCGAGCTTATACATATCGTGCTTACATATCGTGCTTACATATCGTGCTTATACATATCGTGCTTACATATCTGCTTACATATCTGCTTACATATCGTGCTTACATATCGTGCTTATACATATTGTGCTTACATATCGTGCTTACATATCGTTCTTACACATTGTGCTTACATATCATGCTTACATATCGTGCTTACACATTGTGCTTACATATCGTGCTTACATATCATGCTTACATATCGTTCTTACATATGGTGCTTACATATCGTTCTTACATATCGTTCTTACATATCGTGCTTACATATCGTGCTTACATATCGTTCTTACATATCGTTCTTACATATCGTTCTTACATATCGTGCTTACATATCGTGCTTACATATCGTTCTTACATATCGTTCTTACATATCGTTCTTACACATTGTGCTTACATATCATGCTTACATATCGTGCTTACACATTGTGCTTACATATCATGCTTACATATCGTTCTTACATATGGTGCTTACATATCGTTCTTACATATCGTTCTTACATATCGTGCTTACATATCGTGCTTACATATCGTTCTTACATATCGTTCTTACATATCGTTCTTACATATCGTGCTTACATATCGTGCTTACATATCGTGCTTACATATCGTGCTTACATATCGTGCTTACACATTGTGCTTACATATCGTGCTTACATATCTTGCTTACATATCGTTCTTACAAATCGTGCTTACATATCGTGCTTACATATCGTTCTTACATATCGTGCTTACATATCGTGCTTACATATCGTTCTTACATATCGTGCTTACATATCGTTCTTACATATCGTGCTTACATATCGTTCTTACATATCGTGCTTACACATCGTGCTTACATATCGTGCTTACATATCGTGCTTACATATCGTTCTTACATATCGTGCTTACATATCGTGCTTACATATCGTGCTTACATATCGTGCTCTCTCTCCTGTCTGCAGGAGACAGAATAAAAATGGACTGAGACTTTCTGTTCAGCCCATCTCCGGCAGCGAGTAGAGACAACGCGCTATGTGAGTGCTTCTCTCTCCTCATTCTAGTGATCGTGGGGTCTCAGCACTCAGATCGCCACCATTACAAATCTGTGATACGTCGCTACCATTTTTTTTTTTAAAGGGGACCTGTCGCTTCTCCTGACATGTCTGTTTTAGTAGCTACTGACATTCCCTGTGTAATAACAGTTCATGGACGTTTATTCTTATGGTTTTATGTGGTAGCATTCTTCTCTTATTCCTGCTAGAAGTTTATAGATAAATGTACAGGTGGGTGTCTGTTGCTGCCCAGACTGACAGTGGCAGGTCTCATTGGACAATGTCAGATTATGCAGGAACACGTTCTCAACTGGTAATGCCCATCTGTACCTTTATCCACAAACATCTAGCAAAAATAGTAGAAGAATGGCACAACATAGTCAAAAGAATGGATTCTCCAGAATTTTCTAATCATATGGAATATAATTGTTTACTACAACAGACATGTCAGGAGTCGGGACAAGTCCTCTTTAACTGTTATTAAAGTTTGTCATAGACGTGAGATTTACCATGCATTCAGGGCCGGCATGAGGAAGCGAGCGCTGCCTGGCCCTGTCAACCAAGACTTGGAAGGAAGTGACAAAGGTGGGAGAACGGAGCCTCTAGGAGCAGGAGCAACACCACCCCGTTCCTAGAGGCTAATTTTCATATTATAAAAGTTTGATTTATGAAGTAACGGGGGCATTGATAAAAGTAGGAAAAGGCTAATTAGGTTCAGATGACATTAGCACATCGCTAAGGTCAGCCAGTTTAATTTAGGTATTTCTGTAGACAGAAACCCTTTAAAGGGAATCTGTCAGCAGTTATGACCATGATAAACTGTTAACAATACTAGTTAGAGGCTGGGGAGAGCAGCTGTGGCTGTTTTATTATCAGGATTAGTGTGATTATGAAGTCTATTTAGCCACATTTTGCTACAGCAAGTAAACATGGTAGTGGTCCACGGGGTAGTGCTCTCTGGTCTCTGCCCTGAGCTTCTTCCCAGCCTCTGCTGTGACAGCTGTAGTGGTCTCCTGGTTGGGGCTACCGTTGTCACTGAGCAGAGAACAGGAGTTGTAAAGCAGCGTAATGCAGTGAGCACTTCACAGTGTAGCCCTTCCCTGTGCATCTGCTGCAGCAAAATCTGGCAGAATAAAACTTCATAATCACATTACTCCTGATAATAAAAACCCCTCCCTAGGGTACTTGTAGATGTAGAATCTGCCAGAATAAAGCATCATATGCTCACTACTCCTAATAATAAAAGCTCTGTAAATATTTTGCTTGTACTCTTCTCCCCAACCCCTACCTACTGCTGGCATAAATTTTACATGATCAGAGTTGCTGACAGGTCGCCTTTTAAGCTTATAGTAAGTACCCCAGTACATTATGTTTTATGTACAGTATAACTGGATGTACAATTTATTTGCCTGTTTATGCTTACAGTGACTGTGTCACTTCACAGCACACTCTGTCCTCCCTGCAGGAAACAGAAGTGAGACGAACTCAACAGAAGGTCTATGGACTGGTCTCGATTCTATCTCCTGCAGGAAGGAGAGAGGGTGTGCTGTGTGAACATTTCTATCTCCTTGTTCTAGTGATTAGTGGGGGTCTCAACACTTTGATACCCAGTAAACAAAACTTTTGATATGTTGCTATGACATATCAAAGTTTTTCCAAAGTACAAGGGCACTGTAAGTTCTCACTTTAAATAAAACATACGGTAGTACAAATGATACAATATGTGAGGGAAAATCATCTGTGAAATATTAAGACGTGAGCAGAGCTCAGTGTAGCAATCCTGGGGTTGCACTGTTGTCAGCAAACATAGACTGAAATGCTTTGTACTGTTCTGTTCCTCTGTCATCATGTTGAGTCAGCAAAGGATCATTTCTTTTGTAAAATGAAATGGCTATGCTGTTTTTTCTGTTTCATATACTAGCACTTTGGCCATTTTCATTTCTAATCACAGATCTATTATAGGTTTTCATAAAATTCAGTCCATGTGCCTTTACATTTGTATCCCTGTAGGGAATGGTTTAGGTTTGTCTGACTTTTAGATCTGTAAAGTAAAACATATTTATCTACAATACTATTAAAATAGGGTATATATATATATATATATATATATATATATATATATATATACTCATTATGATAAATATTCCTTCAGATTGCTTTCTTTAGTTAAAGTGTAACTCTAATTAGAAACAACAATTAATAAACCAATAGTACAGGAAAATATAGGAAACTTTCTAATATAATGTATACTATGCCAGCTTATCGGGCTCCTTTACTTTCCTTCTTCTGCCTCCTAAACTGATCACTGGTAAAAATCTATCTCCACAAAGCAGATGGTTTTTTAGCTTCAGTGAAAGATCAGGTGAACGCTGTTTAGAGAAGTCTGTGGAGGGTGCAAAACTTGCAAGTGAGAGAGGGGCAGAGAGAAACACAGGTTGTACGTTTTCTATCTCACCAATGTGCTTGATTCAAAGTGAAGATATAGTCCACCATTCAGCTGCCTCTTAGGAGGGTGCGGTACAGAGAGATAGGAGAATAGGATCTCTTCTCCTCTATGTGTTCTATATCTGGGGGACATCATGACAGCCAGTCTTCTGTGCCTACCTCTTCTCCCCTCTCTGTAGACTTCTATAATTATCATGTAATCAGATCTCCTACAGAAGCCCAGCAGAAGCATGTTACCACTAAATTCAGAATGAGTAACCTGTTTAGAAGGATGTGGGGATGGAGAGAAAAGTGGAGAAAGAGGCATTTTCTTAAATAAGACGTAATACCAAGTTTCCAGAGATGAGCAAAATATTCCAAAATTCGATTCGGCTGCTTCACCGAATTTTACCAAAAAATCCACTTTGTCACTAATTACTTTGTCACGGAGCGCATTTCTTTGTAAATAGTGGGTGCAATGACAGGGAACAACGATTACGCCGCTCCCAGTTGATGTACCCTCAAATGCCCTGTTCATAACTGATAGCAGCATCTGACAGTAATAACAGTGTAAAAATATATACTTACCTCATCCATTTGCTCTCGAGGGTCTGGCAACCACCATCTTTTTTGAAGATCTAGCCTAAAATGTCGCACGGCCCATGATGACGTCATCATACCAGCTGGTGTGGTGACTTCATACGTCACCGAGCACAGGATTTCGCACGAGATCTTCAATTAAAATGTCGGCAGATGGCCCGTCGCGATCAAATGGATGCGGTAAGTATGATTTTTTATTTTTTTTTACCACCATTAAGGGAAAATCTATTCACTACCACGACCAAGCACAAGGAAATTTGGCTTCGAGGCAAATCAAATTTTCGCAAAAATTCGGTTTAAAGTCCACTTCATGGGCTCTTCGATTTCTTACATATTCCAGAGGAGCGTTGCCTATTGTTTAAGTGGTTGTGCTAAGTTTTGAAGTTATACCCTATCTACAGGATAGGCAGAGAGGGGGTCTGACTGCTGGGAACCCCACTGATCCTGAAATGGGGGTTCCAATCCCCCAATCTGAAGGAGTGGCAAGTCGAGCATGCACCCTGCAGCTCCATTCATTCATGGGACGCCTGGAAATAGCTGAGCACTGTACACGGTTATCTCTGGCAGAGAATGAATGGAGCGGCAAGGTGTATGCTCGAACTACAGTTCCATCAGATCAGGAGAATGGTAATCCCATTCTCAGAATCAGAGGTAGTCCCAGTGGTCCAGATAACTTCGAAACTTGGCAAAACCGCTTTAAGCAAGGTTAGTAAGGTAATGAATATTCATTCTATTTACATTTTTGTAAATTACATTTTAAATAATGATCTTGAATTATTTCTATAACTGGCAACAATATAATAAAATAAATAGCAAAAGAACTGTGTTGCCAAAGAAAATACAGCAGATTTTCTCTTTTGATTCCCATTTTCTGAACAAAGATACTTTCTCACTGATGTAGAAAAAAAATGCCTGAAGCTTTTACAACACCAAGGAAAAAATGACTACATGATATTAAATAATGGGAGGCCACAGCAATTGGTCCCAAACACATCTCAATTTATAGAATACGGAGAGGTTAGCAGGTCAGTGATTATAACAGTCATTCTGAAATCTACAATGTAGATAATGAGCTAGTTCTCTGTATCTGTAAATACATTTTAAATGAAAGTAATGTACCCCAGTAATAACCACCAAATTGCCCATGGGGACATTTTAATTATGATTCTGTTCACAGTGCTGCCTAAGCAGGAACAAATGAACAAAATGGATAAGGATATTCCACATGACAATGAATGGACAATATACCCTTTGAATGCTGTATATTATATTCATCAGGTTTTCACTGGTGAAAATTACTACCAAATGAAAGCGGTGTGATTACTGAATCTAGCACAATACCTATTATTTAGAATAATGGCTATACTATTCCGCTTACACTGCCTATTAAGAATAGAGCATTGTCTACTTAAAGGGAGTGTATCTTTAGAGAAGGACATATTGTTTAAATGAAGTTTATATTTTAGATATTTTTAGTTATGTTATGTTTCACTTTCAATGCTACTACATATATTAAAATCCTAAATATTCAGTTTTTACACTGGCCATTAAGCCTAATAATACCTGATACTTCCTGTTCTGTTCAGATCATTTTTCATCAGTCAAATCATTACCATTAGGGATGAGCGAATCTACTTTGGATAAAACTTTGTTTAACCGCCTCCGGACCGCCGAACGCAGGGACGCGTCCTGGAGGCGGTCGATTCATTCCTCCTGGACGCATATACGCGTCCTCTCGCGAGACGCGAGATTTCCTGAGAAAGCGCTCACACAGGCGCGCGCGTTCACAGGATTGGAAGGTAAGCGAGTGGATCTCCAGCCTGCCAGCGGCGATCGTTCGCTGGCAGGCTGGAGATGCGATTTTTTTAACCCCTAACAGGTATATTAGACGCTGTTTTGATAACAGCGTCTAATATACCTGCTACCTGGTCCTCTGGTGGTCCCTTTTGTTTGGATCAACCACCAGAGGACACAGGCAGCTCAGTAATATGTAGCACCAAACACCACTACACTACACCCCCCTGTCACTTATTAACCCCTTATTAACCCCTGATCACCCCATATAGACTCCCTGATCACACCCCTGTCATTGATCACCCCCTGTCATTGATCACCCCCCTGTAAGGCTCCATTCAGACGTCCGTATGTTTTTTTACGGATCCACGGATACATGGATCGGATCCGCAAAACACATACAGACGTCTGACTAGAGCCTTACAGGGAGGTGATCACCCCATATAGACTCCCTGATCACCCCCCTGTCATTGATCACCCCCCTGTCATTGATCACCCCCCTGTAAGGCTCCATTCAGACGTCCGTATGTTTTTTACGGATCCACGGATACATGGATCGGATGCGCAAAACACGTACGGACATCTGAATGGAGCCTTACAGGGGGGTGATCAATGACAGGGGGGTGATCACCCCATATAGACTCCCTGATCACCTCCCTGTCATTGATCACCCCCCTGTAAGGCTCCATTCAGACGTCCGTATGTTTTTTACGGATCCATGGATACATGGATCGGATCCGCAAAACACGTACGGACATCTGAATGGAGCCTTACAGGGGGGTGATCAATGACAGGGGGGTGATCACACCATATAGACTCCCTGATCACCCCCTGTCATTGATCACCCTCCTGTAAGGCTCCATTCAGACGTCCGTATGTTTTTTACGAATCCACGGATACATGGATCGGATCCGCAAAACACATACGGACATCTGAATGGAGCCTTACAGGGGGGTGATCAATGACAGGGGGGTGATCACCCCATATAGACTCCCTGATCACCCCCCTGTCATTGATCACAACCCCTGTCATTGATCACCCCCCTGTAAGGCTCCATTCAGACGTCCGTATGTTTTTTACGGATCCACGGATACATGGATCGGATCCGCAAAACACGTACGGACATCTGAATGGAGCCTTACAGGGGTGTGATCAATGACAGGGGGGTGATCACCCCATATAGACTCCCTGATCACCCCCCTGTCATTGATCACCCCCCTGTCATTGATCACCCCCTGTAAGGCTCCATTCAGACATTTTTTGGGCCCAAGTTAGCGGAAATTTTTTTATTTTTTTTATTTTTTACAAAGTCTCATATTCCACTAACTTGTGTCAAAAAATTAAATCTCGCATGAACTCACCATACCCCTCACGGAATCCAAATGCGTAAAAATTTTTAGACATTTATATTCCAGACTTCTTCTCACGCTTTAGGGCCCCTAAAATGCCAGGGCAGTATAAATACCCCACATGTGACCCCATTTCGGAAAGTAGACACCCCATGCCCCTCACGGAATACCTTGGGGTGTCTTCTTTCCAAAATGGGGTCACTTGTGGGGTAGTTATACTGCCCTGGCATTCTAGGGGCCCTAATGTGTGAGAAGTAGTTTGAAATCAAAATGTGTAAAAAATGACCTGTGAAATCCTAAAGGTGCTCTTTGGAATGTGGGCCCCTTTTCCCACCTAGGCTGCAAAAAAGTGTCACACATGTGGTATTGCCGTACTCAGGAGAAGTTGGGCAATGTGTTTTGGGGTGTCATTTTACATATACCCATGCTGGGTGAGATAAATATCTTGGTCAAATGCCAACTTTGTATCAAAAAATGGGAAAAGTTGTTTTTGCCAAGATATTTCTCTCACCCAGCATGTTCGGTTCCAAGGTACAGCCATAAAATAAAACAAATTAGCATAAATGAGTATATTTTACTATCTAGTATGAATTAGTAAATAAAATATAGGGGATACATCCCCTTAAAAAGTTTGATTAGAATTTTTTATTTTTTTTTCTTAAAAGAGCACTATTCAATACCAGATTCTGGCCATGAACAGGAGTGATACTGTATGTCATAAATTAGCAAATTCGAGAATTCGTGATCTCCAGTCATTGTTTACTTTATTGCGAAAATCGGCAATGTAATAAATTGGCGATAAATTCACGATTAGAATATTCAACACTATTCGCTAATACGAATATATAGCACTATATTCTAAATATTCGAGAATTCTCGAAGTGGTGATATTCGTGATTCAAATATCCGCTCTCAACACTAAAAAAGAATAAAAAACTATTTTTTTTCTAATACCAGATGCTCATTTTAACCACTCAAATGAAAAAACAAAAAAACTACCTGAGTTTTGGCTGCACATCACAAAAACTAGAGATCCCTCTTTAAAAAAAAGCCAAAAATAAAAACATATATATATATATATATATAAAAATAGAAAATAAATCAGCAGCACTCTATTGGATTCCGGGTGCAATTCCACAGTTGCTCTTGGATAGGAGCCGTTCAATAGAAATAGAAAAAATATGGCAGCACTCCGGTCTTGTGAAGAAATTCAGTGACGTTTATTCACACTTATTTGCAATGCAGCATTTCAGCCCTCTCAATGGAGCCTTTGTCAAGCTAACAAAGGCTCCATTGAGAGGGCTGAAATGCTGCATTGCAAATAAGTGTGAATAAACGTCACTGAATTTCTTCACAAGACCGGAGTGCTGCCATATTTTTTCTATTTATATATATATATATACAAAAAAGTTTTTTGCATATATACGTACCCAGGATCAAGGGTGTAATGCTGACACCCGGATTGCTATATTCAAGGAGTGCTGCCCTGTTTTGTTAATATATATATATATATATATATATATATATATTTATTAAAAAAAAGGAAAATGATGGCGGCACTGGAAAAACAAATGCTGGCGGGTGCTAAGTCCAGGGATATAGCTGCTTACCCCATGTAGATAAAGGCGAAAAGCGGACAGCACTCCAAGTAAAAAAGCAATTGGTGTTTTATTCACCCATGTGGAAGGCAACGTTTCAGCTCATACAAGAGCCTTTCTCAAGGCTCTTGTATGAGCTGAAACGTTGCCTTCCACATGGGTGAATAAACACCAATTGCTTTTTTACTTGGAGTGCTGTCCGCTTTTCGTCTTTATATATATTTATATATATAACCAAAATGTGTGGTAAAGTGCTGGAACAGGTGTATATTTCACCCAGAGTCCTCAGCCGGGTGAGATAAGAGAATCCAGAAAGTTATGCCGACTCAGCAAAGCATCGTTTGCTGAGAAAGGTTATTTAAGCCTTTGTTATGGGCGCAATTTTTTGGACTGGTAGGTAGGTTTGGAAGTGAGACCGACTAGTCCACACCCTTACGCTAATACGGCTAATCCCCCTAGACTGAAGAGATTCCAGGTATGGCTACTGGTATCATTAATGGGAGCTGAATACAGGCCTTAGACCCTCAGACAGGGTCAGAGTCTGCTGGCTATCTGACTGTGAGGCCGTGCAAAGCTGAAAGCTTAGGTGAGAGAGACGTTTCTCTGTACTAGGCCTCATGTACAGGGCCTTTGTGCGGCCGTTCCAGACCCATTCAACGTGAACGGGTCGGCAACCGTGGTGCAGGGTGCTGTATGCGGGCCGCAATATAGCCACAGCCGGACAATGGCCGTGTGCATGAGGCCTTAGTTAGAGCTCAGATGGGTAGGTGTGTATTTCCATGGATTCACCAAAGTGACCGTTAACTGAGTTGTGCTGTACTAAGTAGAAAATAAAGCGCTACTTGTACTTTTAATCCCCGGAGTCTGAGAGTCTGTCATTGCCAACCCCACCGCAAGTACATGATCCCTTACAACTAGGAATGAGCGAATCGACTTCGGATGGTACATCCAAAGTCGATTCACAACAAACTTTGCTGTAATAATACTGTATGGAGTTCCCGCTCCGTACAGTATTGGAATATATTGGCTCTGATGAGCCAAAGTTGTTACTTTGTGAAGTCGTGTGAGACTTTGTGTAATAACTTCGGGAATTAATTATTGCGGAAAAAACCTTTGTACCGAACTCGGGTTCGGTTCCAAGGTAACACCAAGGTTTTATACAGTAATCATTAATTCCCAAAGTTATTACATGAAGTCTCGCGCGACTTCACGAAGTAATAACTTCGGGCATCGGAGCCAATACATTCTAATACTGTACGGAGCGGGAACTCCGTACAGTATTACAACAAATTTTTTTGTGAATCGACTTCAGATGTACCATCTGAAGTCGATTCTCTCATCCCTACTTACAACTTTTATTCTTATTTACTTATTTTACACACTTATACACTGCGTGCAGAATTATTAGGCAAATGAGTATTTTGACCACATCATCCTCTTTATGCATGTTGTCTTACTCCAAGCTGTATAGGCTCGAAAGCCTACTACCAATTAAGCATATTAGGTGATGTGCATCTCTGTAATGAGAAGGGGTGTGGTCTAATTACATCAACACCCTATATTAGGTGTGCATAATTATTAGGCAACTTCCTTTCCTTTGGCAAAATGGGTCAAAAGAAGGAGTTGACAGGCTCAGAAAAGTCAAAAATAGTGAGATATCTTGCAGAGGGATGCAGCACTCTTAAAATTGCAAAGCTTCTGAAGCGTGATCATCGAACAATCAAGCGTTTCATTTAAAATAGTCAACAGGGTCGCAAGAAGCGTGTGGAAAAACCAAGGCGCAAAATAACTGCCCATGAACTGAGAAAAGTCAAGCGTGCAGCTGCCAAGATGCCACTTGCCACCAGTTTGGCCATATTTCAGAGCTGCAACATCACTGGAGTGCCCAAAAGCACAAGGTGTGCAATACTCAGAGACATGGCCAAGGTAAGAAAGGCTGAAAGACGACCACCACTGAACAAGACACACAAGCTGAAACGTCAAGACTGGGCCAAGAAATATCTCAAGACTGATTTTTCTAAGGTTTTATGGACTGATGAAATGAGAGTGAGTCTTGATGGGCCAGATGGATGGGCCCGTGGCTGGATTGGTAAAGGGCAGAGAGCTCCAGTCCGACTCAGACGCCAGCAAGGTGGAGGTGGAGTACTGGTTTGGGCTGGTATCATCAAAGATGAGCTTGTGGGGCCTTTTCAGGTTGAGGATGGAGTCAAGCTCAACTCCCAGTCCTACTGCCAGTTTCTGGAAGACACCTTCTTCAAGCAGTGGTACAGGAAGAAGTCTGCATCCTTCAAGAAAAACATGATTTTCATGCAGGACAATGCTCCATCACACGCGTCCAAGTACTCCACAGCGTGGCTGGCAAGAAAGGGTATAAAAGAAGAAAATCTAATGACATGGCCTCCTTGTTCACCTGATCTGAACCCCATTGAGAACCTGTGGTCCATCATCAAATGTGAGATTTACAAGGAGGGAAAACAGTACACCTCTCTGAACAGTGTCTGGGAGGCTGTGGTTGCTACTGCACGCAATGTTGATGGTGAACAGATCAAAACACTGACAGAATCCATGGATGGCAGGCTTTTGAGTGTCCTTGCAAAGAAAGGTGGCTATATTGGTCACTGATTTGTTTTTGTTTTGTTTTTGAATGTCAGAAATGTATATTTGTGAATGTTGAGATGTTATATTGGTTTCACTGGTAAAAATAAATAATTGAAATGGGTATATATTTGTTTTTTGTTAAGTTGCCTAATAATTATGCACAGTTATAGTCACCTGCACACACAGATATCCCCCTAAAATAGCTAAAACTAAAAACAAACTAAAAACTACTTCCAAAAGTATTCCGCTTTGATATTAATGAGTTTTTTGGGTTCATTGAGAACATGGTTGTTGTTCAATAATAAAATTAATCCTCAAAAATACAACTTGCCTAATAATTCTGCACTCCCTGTATAACTCTGCTATATTCTGATTCGCTTTACAGACATTATCATCAAGCTGTCCTTAATGGGGCTCACAATCTAAAGTCCCTATCAGTATGTCCTTGTCCTTGGAATGTTGGAGGAAACCGGAGTACCCACAGGATATAGGATATATATATATATATATATATATATATATATATATTGTGGGGACTCGCTCTGGTAGAAAGGATTAGGGGACGCAGTATAGAGGCAACAACAGGTTCTTTAGATCAAACAGGTCAGTGTTTTATTCACACTTTAGGCAAGTGATAAAACAAGCAGTCATATTCAAACAAAAAGTCACCTTGCGGTGTTGGTGGTAATTCACACCATGCAGTAATTCTGCTTCAAAGAGTCCTTGCTGATAGCAGCACCAACCTGTTTTCACACCAAACAGGTAGCAAGCCTTCATCCAGACACAACAAGTTTTGTTGTCCAGCTGCCTGTTTAAGGACAGCCAGGTGCTGCAAAAACCCAGACCGGAATTTAAAATCCGGCCCGGTATTTGACCTCACCTGGCTGTAACTCAGCCCAGCAGCACATGCTGGGAGGAAAGTACCTGTTTTTCCAGACGAAACCACTTACTGTGTCACATATACCCCCTTTGTTCAACCCTGAGGGGGTGAACACACGCCTGACAGTGTACCAGGGACGGGGCATCCGCATTTACCTGCAACCGGCTTGCCCTGTGTTCCACAAAAAACTTAAAGGAGAGAAACCATTGGGTGACCCGGGCATTTCTGTCCTTGGCCTGGCTCATCCACTTCAGAGAGGAGTGGTCAGTCACAGGCGGAATTTTCTACCCAATAAATAATAGCGGAGAGATTCTAGTGCCCACTTGATAGCCAGGCACTCTCTTTCCACTATACTATACTATACTGGGCCTCGGCTGGGGTGAGCTTATGGCTGAGGAAGACAATGGGATGCTCCTCCCCGTTGACTTCCTGAGACAGTACAGCACCAAGGCCTACTTCGGAGGCATCGGTCTGTACTATACTACTCACTTTTTTCCTCAATGACGTCTAGCTGCAACATTAACATTGCAACCTCCTCCGATATGGTTTGTCGTCGAGCCTCGGGCACCCGGTATGGTTTTAATCGAACTTTTGCCTGAGGCTCAGTGACAATGTCATGCTGGATTATGGAAGTGCGTCCAGGGAGGTCCGAGAACACATATGTGTTCCAAATAACAAACTCCCTGGCCTCCTGAGTCTGTATAGAGGAGAGGCTGTCAGCAATTTTTACTGTGGCAGCCAACCCTCTTGCATCAGATAGAGGGGCCGGTACCTTTTCTTCTAGAAAACCATGTCTTCTGTACAGGTTTCTCTATCTTTCCACAGTTTGAGTAAATTCACATGCTAAACCTGCTCCGGGTTTCACCACCCTGGCTGGTGTTCCTTATAGTTTACATCTCCAATATTCTCGAGTACCTCGTAGGGCCCCTGCCACCTAGCCAGGAACTTACTGTCCACGGATGGCACCAGAACCAAAACCCAATCACCTGGGTTAAAGATCCGGATTGGAGCCTGACGATTATAGACCTTACTCTGGGCTTGCTGAGCTGCCTTCATATGCTCCCTAACAAGAGGCAACACTGTCTCTATCTGATCTTGCATCTAGGTAACATACTCAATGACACTTTTATGTGGAGTGGGTTGTTGTTCCCATGCCTCTTTGGCCACGTCCAAGATACCGCAAGGGTGTCTGCTATATAGCAGTTCGAAGGGTGAGAACCCACTAGAGGCCTCGGGTTCCTCTCGCACTGCGAACATGAGATAGGGCAGGAGGAGGTCCCAGTCCTTCCCATGTTTAGACACTACCTTTTCAACATATTTTTTAATGTTTGGTTAAACCGTTCTACCAGACCATCCGTTTGAGGATGGTAAACGGACGTCTGTAGTTGATTTATGTACAGCAACTTACAGAGTTCCCTCATCACCTTGGACATAAAAGGGGTCCTTTGGTCGGTCAGAACCTCTTTAGGTAGTCCTACTCGGGAAAACATCTCCATTAACTCCTTAGCTATGAGTTTGGCCGAGGTATGTGGCAGTGGCACCACCTCCGGGTACCAAGTGGCGTAGTCTAGAATGACTAAGATGTGTTGATGCCCTCTTGCGTATATAGTATAAAGGCAACAACAGGTTCTTTGGATCAAACAGTTCAGTGTTATATTCACACTTTAGGCAAGTGACAAAACAAGCAGTCATATTCAAACAAAAAGTCACCTTGTGGTGTTGGTGGTAATTCACACCTTGCGGTAATTCTGCCTCAAAGAGTTCTTGCTGATAGCAGCACCAACCTGTTTTCACGCCAAACAGGTAGCAAGCCTTCCCTTCATCCAGACACAAGGCTCCCAGATCCCAACACAGAGACATGGCTTCTGAGCCCAGCTGTCTATTTAAGGACAGCCAGGTGCTGCCAAAACCCGGACCGGCATTTAAAATCCGGTCTGGTATTTGACCTCACCTGGCTGTAAATCAGCCCAGCAGCACATGCTGGGAGGAAAATACCTGTTTTCCCAGATGAAACCTCTCACTGTGTCACAATATTTAAATATATATATATATATATATATATATATATATATATATATATATAGTACAGACCAAAAGTTTGGACACACCTTCTCATTCAAAGAGTTTTCTTTATTTTCATGACTATGAAGGCATCAAAACTATGAATTAACACATGTCGAATTATACACATAACAAACAAGTGTGAAACAACTGAAAATATGTCATATTCTAGGTTCTTCAAAGTAGCCACCTTTTGCTTTGATTACTGCTTTGCACACTCTTGGCATTCTCTTGATGAGCTTCAAGAGGTAGTCCCCTGAAATGGTCTTCCAACAGTCTTGAAGGAGTTCCCAGAGATGCTTAGCACTTGTTGGCCCTTTTGCCTTCACTCTGCGGTCCAGCTCACCCCAAACCATCTCGATTTGGTTCAGGTCCGGTGACTGTGGAGGCCAGGTCATCTGGCGCAGCACCCCATCACTCTCCTTCATAGTCAAATAGCCCTTACTTTCAAAGTTTTCCCAATTTTTCGACTGACTGACTGACCTTCATTTCTTAAAGTAATGATGGCTACTCGTTTTTCTTTACTTAGCTGCTTTTTTCTTTCCATAATACAAATTCTAACAGTCTATTCAGTAGGACTATCAGCTGTGTATCCACCTGACTTCTCCTCAACACAACTGATGGTCCCAACCCCATTTATAAGGCAAGAAATCCCACTTATTAAACCTGACAGGGCACACCTGTGAAGTGAAAACCATTTCAGGGGACTACCTCTTGAAGCTCATTAAGAGAATGCCAAGAGTGTGCAAAGCAGTAATCAAAGCAAAAGGTGGCTACTTTGAAGAACCTAGAATAAGACATATTTTCAGTTGTTTCACACTTGTTATGTATATAATTCCACATGTGTTAATTTATAGTTTTGATGACTTCAGTGTGAATCTCCAATTTTCATAGTCATGAAAATAAAGAAAACTCTTTGAATGAGAAGGTGTGTCCAAACTTTTGGTCTGTACTGTATATATTCAATTTATTTATTTATTTATTCTTGTTCTTGATACACCAAGTAACTGAAAAACAGTGTAATATTCTACTGTAAAAAAAAATGGGGGATGGACTTTTTTTGCTATTTTTCGATTTTTGTTGTTTTTGTTGCTAGTCCTTAAACTTCTACTGATTGCAACGGTTATATCGCAATGAAAGTTCATCATCTCACTAATTCAGTCTAATTAATGAGCCAGTTCTTAGCTCTATTATACTTTTTGTTAGTTTTTATAGTCTTTCTTTTTGCCAGTTCTTGAACTCCAAAATGCCCCTACTGATTGCTAAGGCAATATCCCAATAAAAAATTGTCACCATGCAAATACCATTCAAATACAGAGGGTGAACTTAATTTGAATTAAAAGTTCTAATTTCTTGAAGTCCTAATAGATCATAAATATATTGCAATTAATTTGCCTCTTTTTGCGAGACAAAATATAGCCATCACATGAGACAGACTCCCTTGTAGTGATGCGGGTCATAATGGCTTGTAGAGCAATAAAACACATAGATATTAAATAAAGGCAGCTAATCAGACAGGCATTCAGACAGTATAAAGGCCAAATCATTAAGCTTCTGTCTGGTAAAACATCTTGTAATCAAGACAGAAAGCGGAGGTTTTAGATGCCAGACAAGGTGATCTTTCTGGACACTGATGTTACTAATTACACAAAAAAAATCTAATTCATTCATCGAGTTAAAACACATTTATGGGTGCTTTTACGTGTGTTTTTTATTGCAGTTTTAGATACCAAGGATCCTAAAAGGAGGGAACATGTACATTGGAAATAACGCCAGGACCTTCTTCCCTCAGGCCCCATGGCAGGTACGCTGCTGGCCATTATTACAGTAGTTCAGAAAAACTTTTTTTAGGTAACTTTTACATTGCTCACACCTGATTATTGAAAGCAAGTCAAGAAATGCCTTCCCCGCCAGGATTTTTTAATATGTAGGTATCACTTTTATAAGCATTAGACTTTCAGGTAGGATTTTGTATGGGCATTTTGTACATGTATTTTACAGGCCATCTAATGGACCTAATGACTAGACCCCCCTGATTCTACTAAACCAAAGGGTTCTATGGTGATCTAAGATTAGTTCACTAGAACTGAGTGAAGCCATGTTACAGCCACTGTGTTCCTCACAAAATCACCAGATCACAAGCTTGCATTTTGCCATTTTTGCATCTGCAAAGTGTGCCAATAACATATAATCAACAATCATGTCCCATTTCTGCAAATTGAGATGGACACTGTAGGGGTCAATAGCATGGTGATTTGCCTTAGGGTACTTTCACACTAGCGGCAAGGAACTCCGGAACAGCCTGCCGGATCCGTGCTGCTGCTAGTGCACGTGTGCCCCCGGGCTACCACTCTGGCCCCATTGACTATAATAGGGGCGGCCCAGAGTTACGGCGGCAGCACGGCAAACATGCCGAGAGGCAGCCGGAATAAAACTATGATACCCGCCGGAACAGCCTGCCTGAGTTCCTTGCCGCTAGTGTGAAACTAGCCTTAGCTACATTTTTACAAATAATTACAAAATGTGTATACAGTATATGATATAAATTCCTTTTTTCCTGTAATAAGGTTTCAGTAATGAACGAGTTGTCTTTATTTTTGGAGAAATGAATTGCACTGGTTTTGGTCTAAGTATTATTTCCCTGTGAACTACACAGATACTACAATGTTCTTAAAAACAGAACTATTATGTGAGCCCCCTTTTCCACAAACACACATTCCTTTGCTCTCAATTCCATCCAAAAGTTACTTTATGAAATTTTATAACTGTAGATGTCACCTTTCTAATTGCCTGCCCATGTGAAAATGATTTCTCACGCAGTGGAGAAGCAAAGAAAAATTGAAGAAAGCAAACACAATAACTCAGTTTCCAGCTGGCGGAGATGAAAGGATCGGGATCCTGGTCCTGTATCTGAGTTCAGCTGAGAACCAGAAGCTTAGATCAAAATAGCGTTGGGAATACAGAGGGAGATTTGTGAAATAATGATTTAGTCTTGCAGGTTAAAGGTCAAGCCTCACACGGAAGACTATGTCTTTGCAATATATGTTTCATGCTAGCTTAAATAGAAAAACATTTGCATCCCAAGACAAAATAGAATATAGAAGATAGAATTGTGCACTTGTCCAAAGGTCTCCAAATCTTGGGGACTTTGGAGAGAATGGGGAGACTGCTCACATGCACAAAGGTATAAATGCTGCTCTTCTCTAGATGCGGAATATTTTCATATTATAGATCACCACAATGTTCTACCAAATCAGTTCATGATCAGTGAGTAGGAGGATTCAGGTTGTTATAGGTTGACCACATTTAGTTTTTGATCACCGGTAAAATACAAAGAGTTGCTAAGATTAAAACTTATAAGATTGAGCTTAAAGAGTTTTTTTTTTTTTTTTTTGAGGGGCTAGCTCCCAGCACCCCCGCTGATCAGCTGTCTGAAGAAAAGGTAGCGCTCATATGAGCACTGACTTCTCTTCACTGTTTATCTGCTCACTGTCGCAATCACAGCGGTGAGCAGGTGTAATTACACCGTTCCATTCACTTTAACAGGACAGCTCCTTCCTGCTCAAGTAAAGCACAGGAGTGAATGGGATGGCAGAGCTGGAATTACACCAGCTCACCGCTGCAGTTGCAACAGCGAGCAGGTAAACAATAAAGAGAAGGCAGCGCTCATACAACCGCTGCTTTCCCTTCAAACAGCTGATAGACAAGGGTGCCAGGAGTCAACTGCCGATTTGATATTGATGACCTATCCTGAGAAGCAGAATAGGTCATCAGTAATCATTAACTCTTAATTTTGGGTGCATCCAATAGTGTGAATTTATTTTTATTTTTTAATCTGTATATACTATATTAATAATCTAGGTTTTAGAGTCAATATACAGTCATGTCATTTATAACTGCACTTTCTATATGATGTTTTAGTAAAGTATTTCTATATGAATTAGTTGTATTAGAATATACATACATAGGAAATGTACCATAAAAAAATAGTTTTTTTTTTTACTCTTAATTATGGGTGCATCCAAAAGTGTGAGAAATATGGGACTTTTTTTATCTGAATATACTAGATTCATAATCTATATTTTATAACAAATATACTATTATCATGTCATTTATAACTGTGTTTTCTATATGATATGATGTAAGTGTATTGGAATATACATATTTGTCATTTTACTCTAATGGCTAATGAGTTTTTTCATGAAATATCTAAAACATTTCATTATTTCCTCTCATTCTCTCATTAAAATGTAGTGCTCATATTGAATGCATCTTTGAATATGTGATTCATTTGGCAGCGCTCCTACACAATAAAGAACAATAGTTTCCAGTGACTGGATTAAGGTGTGCAGGGAAAGTGATTAATGACTCCAGGGTGATTCATATACCGTGAGTATTTTTTTTTTTTACTTTTAGCATTTAATACATGTGACATCATTAACTGTGCCAAAAATAGGAGAAATATCACTAGCATGGCCTTCACTAGGCAATAGAAGAATAAACATAGAAGTCTAGAAAAACAACAGGTAAAGGAAGTAAAACAACTCACATGGGGGAACATAGATTAAATAAAAAGTTTTGAAGATAGCAAACAATCTGGATGTAGGTTATAGTTACTCTAAGGGCCCATTCACTTTTTTGGTGCTGTTTTTCACGCATTTTCCATTCAGAGTCTGTGCCAAAAACGCCTCTAAAAAGTCTCCCATTCATTGCAATGGCCATCTTGATTGAGGATATCGCGTGAAATCTCTCGCGCGGTGACGTATAATGTCACCACAGCGGTTAGGGCATCATCACATCATCACGCAAGAATACGTATAGTGTCTTCAATCAAGATTGCCACAACGGTCTCTATGGGATCAAATGGATACGTTTTTTGTTTTTTTTTAACTAGATGAACCCAGAGAAAGCCTTCAGTATAAATCTCAGATGTGATTAATGCAATGAACGCAGCATCTGAGGTGTTCAATGACACAGGGTGGCATGAAGCAGACAAATTTCTCAACACTAATATCATGTATTAAAAATGAAACTAGATGTTCTAAAAACTGGAAAAGGGATTCTAGCTGTGATATAATATACTGTACATCGTATAATTATATGGAGGTTTCTGATTTTATTGTGGCATGTTTTATGGTTTATGGCTTGTTTTTGTGGTTTCAGTTACAGAACAACTGCTTTTGTCCATAATAGCATGCCAAACCATGACTTAGTACGGATGCCATGTCCATCAATACAAATGGCTCTGTGATATGCATACAGCCTAAAATAAATAACTGTACTTGTATTTTTTGGATCTGTATTTGGGTTGTGATAAAAAAAAAATGAATGCCTTTACCTCAGGTGTTAAAAAGTAAAATTTATTTAAAGACAATTAATAGTGCACAGACATGTTTACTCAAAACATTATTTCTGATAAGCCTCCTAAGCTCTTCATAAGCAGTTTATCACCAGTTCTTATTGGCTGAAGAATTGATCAGTGACACAATACTTATTAAAAGTGTGCATAAAGGTATTATAAGCTGGATGAGGATCACACTGCTAATACAGAGATGATCAGAAAAACTGCCACACATTGATTTCTGGAAGAGTGACAGGCAAGCACAAATATTTCAGGAAAGTGACAGCATGATAAAAGAACAAAATAATTGAGGGCAGAAGAAGAAAAAACAACTGCATTGCCTCTGACGCCTCTAGGATGGGGTCTCATGGAGGAGCATGTCTACCTCCACCTGTTCATGTATGTATTACTCTATTACTACTGGTATTATTAGTTCAGAGAGTTGTCATATATCCTAATTCCCTAGTACCTTCAAATACCATAGATCATATATCAACAGTACTGATATCTATGGCAAACATACATTTCATTTAGACGTCCAAGGCAAAGTAAAAAAATAAAATAAAACAAACATTGAAGAAGGTAGTCCCTAAACTACCAGTTTTACCCAGTCCAAACAAGTTCTTTTGATTTCTAAAGTGGAAACCATTGCATTTCATAAGCAGTAATGTAAGGGTTGTAAAGATGGCAGTCACACCTAATTCCTGATGACTGAGGGGAACAGAAGACAGTAATATTATAAATGGTACATGAAAATTGGGGAGCCCTGGTACATATTTTGCATTTGGGGCCAGGAGCCTCAAGTTTTGCCTCTGCGTCTAAGAAAAGAGCTTCCAATGGACCAAAAGTGGCTCCAAAGTGGCTTTTGAAGGAGTTGTCCATATTTTTGGAGATTTTTAAATATAACTAAATAATTCATAGCAGCATACACAACCTATATATATATAAAAAAAATAATAATAATCTAATTAACTTGCTCCTTGGGTGCCTGGGATTTCTTCAGCAGACATTAATGCAGATGGAGTCACATACGTCATTGCATTTAATGACTGGCCTCAGTGATGACGTGTCCCTAAGCAGTATGTAATCCAGCAGTGTGTGTGCCACTTGGGGATATGTCACAGCTGAGGCCAAACATTGACTGCAAAAGTATGCCCAGAAAGCCAAGGCTTGTCAGAATATGCTGGAAGTTGTAGTTTCACCAAAAGTTGAGGCAACAGCTCTAAGGTATAATAAATGACAGTCTAACTCCCAGGGCACTCACTGATGAGCATACCTTATAGTGCTGGAGCATCTTCACTGCAGAACCATTCTCATTCATGAATCTGGTAATGTAGCTCAGCCCCAGCAATGGCATGGATGGCACTGAGGACTGTGGAGAATTCAGAAAGGGCCACGGTCCAGCATCGGCCTGAAGTCCCTTGGGCCCACCAGAGAAAATTATTTTGAGGGCCAAACTCTGTGTATATAGGATGTTAAGACTAGAGCCCTAATTTTATTAGAGATTCATTTTCTGTCAGAGCTTGGGCTCACTGACCTTGGGAGCTTGGTATCCTCTGGTACTCTGGTTGGCCAGTCCTACCATGCCAATCACAAATTGATGGCCCAACCTAGAGACCCTCGAAAATCTCTTTCATTCTGCCCAGCACATTAACATACTTCAGAATAGCTGAAGCCCAAATGCCAGCCAGTGCACCACCAGCATTTTAATCTGTTCTCTTCTGCCGTCAGATGCACCATAATTATTAAAAGGTGCACGCTTCTTAATAATTGTGATGCGTGTGTGCAGGTCCATGGAAGAACAGGAATCTACACCCTGTACAAAATTATTAGGCAAATGAGTATTTTGACCACATCATCCTCTTTATGCATGTTGTCTTACTCCAAGCTGTATAGGCTCGAAAGCCTACTACAAATTAAGCATATTAGGTGATGTGCATCTCTGTAATGAGAAGGGGTGTGGTCTAATGACATCAACACCCTATATTAGGTGTGCATAATTATTAGGCAACTTCCTTTCCTTTGGCAAAATGGGTCAAAAGAAGGACTTGACAGGCTCAGAAAAGTCAAAAATAGTGAGATATCTTGTAGAGGGATGCAGCACTCTTAAAATTGCAAAGCTTCTGAAGCGTGATCATCGAACAATCAAGCGTTTCATTCAAAATAGTCAACAGGGTCGCAAGAAGCGTGTGAAAAAACCAAGGCGCAAAATAACTGCCCATGAACTGAGAAAAGTCAAGCGTGCAGCTGCCAAGATGCCACTTGCCACCAGTTTGGCCATATTTCAGAGCTGCAACATCACTGGAGTGCCCAAAAGCACAAGGTGTGCAATACTCAGAGACATGGCCAAGGTAAGAAAGGCTGAAAGACGACCACCACTGAACAAGACACACAAGCTGAAACGTCAAGACTGGGCCAAGAAATATCTCAAGACTGATTTTTCTAAGGTTTTATGGACTGATGAAATGAGAGTGAGTCTTGATGGGCCAGATGGATGGGCCCGTGGCTGGATTGGTAAAGGGCAGAAAGCTACAGTCCGACTCAGACGCCAGCAAGGTGGAGGTGGAGTACTGGTTTGGGCTGGTATCATCAAAGATGAGCTTGTGGGGCCTTTTCGGGTTGAGGATGGAGTCAAGCTCAACTCCCAGTCCTACTGCCAGTTTCTGGAAGACACCTTCTTCAAGCAGTGGTACAGGAAGAAGTCTGCATCCTTCAAGAAAAACATGATTTTCATGCAGGACAATGCTCCATCACACGCGTCCAAGTACTCCACAGCGTGGCTGGCAAGAAAGGGTATAAAAGAAGAAAATCTAATGACATGGCCTCCTTGTTCACCTGATCTGAACCCCATTGAGAACCTGTGGTCCATCATCAAATGTGAGATTTACAAGGAGGGAAAACAGTACACCTCTCTGAACAGTGTCTGGGAGGCTGTGGTTGCTGCTGCACGCAATGTTGATGGTGAACAGATCAAAACACTGACAGAATCCATGGATGGCAGGCTTTTGAGTGTCCTTGCAAAGAAAGGTGGCTATATTGGTCACTGATTTGTTTTTGTTTTGTTTTTGAATGTCAGAAATGTATATTTGTGAATGTTGAGATGTTATATTGGTTTCACTGGTAAAAATAAATAATTGAAATGGGTATATATTTGTTTTTTGTTAAGTTGCCTAATAATTATGCACAGTAATAGTCACCTGCACACACAGATATCCCCCTAAAATAGCTAAAACTAAAAACAAACTAAAAACTACTTCCAAAAATATTCAGCTTTGATATTAATGAGTTTTTTGGGTTCATTGAGAACATGGTTGTTGTTCAATAATAAAATTAATCCTCAAAAATACAACTTGCCTAATAATTCTGCACTCCCTGTATCAGCAAGGGAGCTGTTGTACATTTCCAGTAAAATCTACACTAGTTTCCTAGCATACTGTACAATATAATAAATGTGTTGGGTCAGCTATGGCTGTCTCACTTTTTAGAAAAATGGTGATCGGGGCTCTAAGCCCCTAAAAAGTCATAACATTTTGTGCAAGTATGGCCCGCGTCAAACCTTGTGACTGTCTAACGCCAGTTGTCTGTAATGCCTCTTGCACACAAACATATTTTATTTCCATGTCCGTTCCGGGTTTTTTTTTGTCGACTGTATGCAGAACCATTCATTTCAATGGGTCCGCAGAAAAAAACGAAGGTTACTCCATGTTCATTCCATTTTGGTATTTCTGTTCCGCAAAAAAAATAGAACATGTCCTATTATTGTCTGCATCACGGACAAGCATAGTACTGTTCTATTAGGAGCTAGCTTATCTGTTTCCAAAATGCACACAGATGTCAACCGTTTTTTTTGCGGATCGCAAAATCCATACGGTCGTGTGCAAGAGGCCTAATACAGAGGATGCTAAATGTCCTTAGTGTCAATTGATTTACCTATCACCTATGTGCTTCCCTGAGGCTCAGTCTCATTTGAACAAGTGAAGAATGAGCGGTCCAGCACTGCAGATCATGTAAACTTCAGCGTTCAAAGCTACAGTCCTCAGGTGCTGAGAAAAAAAAAGAAAAAAAAGAACATTCAAAGAGAGGCAAAGAGAAGAACATTCAGGACAAGCAAGTTTAGTGATGGACCGCCAGCTCTGGCCACATGTCAAGCCTGCACATCCAGTAGTCCAAGGGTTCCTCGCTTTCAAGAGGACACCTTTTGGTCTAGGCGTTCCCTGAGGATAGATACGGAGGGCGGCTGTCGATGGGTTATCAGCAAGGCCTGGAAATGCTGCATTTTGCCAGCCCTCTGTGATGCTGGTAACATGTCTGCCATTTTGTCTTTGTACCTGGGGTCTAAGTACATTGCCACCCAGTACTGGTCCTTTCCCTTTATGCTTTTTATACGGGGGGCCCTCTTGAAGCACTGAAGCATGAAGGCTCCCATTTGCACTAAATTTGAAGCAGTGGAGCGTCCTGGCTCTTGCTCATCACCCAGGAGAATGTCATCCTCGGTCTCCTCCCCCAGCCACAGACAACACCAGGGATCCCTGAAAAGTTTAAATTCCCCCTCAAAGCCTGCTCTTCTGGCTCTTCCCCCCAGCCACCATCCTCCTCTGACTCCTCTTCACACTCCTACTGACTTGTCTCAGATAGAGTAGCCCCCCTGGGAATTCATTCAGCATTGCAACTTCCTCATCTTCCAGCTCCTGCTCCTCGACGGCTTGATCAATGACACTACGCAATGCACACTCCAGAAAGAAGGCGTAACATGCACTGGCTGCAACTGACCAGTTTGGTGATCTCATCAAATGGACGCAGAAGTCTGCATGCGTCGCGCATGAGCAGCCACTAACGCAGTGAAAAGTAACTGAACTCATGCTTTCGCAGCCGACAAGTACAGACTGTACAGGATCAGCAACACAAGAATGGGGGGGGGGACTAAAAAATGGAGGGCAGTCTGGGGGCAAAATTAACTTGTGTGGGGGTAAAAGTACTTAGTGGGGGCAAATTACATAATGGAGGGCAGTGTGGGGGCAAACAACATAATGTGTGGCAGTGTGGGGGGCAAATTACATAATGTGGGGCAGTGTGGGGAACAAATTACTTAATAAGAGGCAGTGTGGTGGGCAAATTACATAATGTGGGGCAGTGTGGGGGGAAAATTACATAATGGGGGCAGTGTGGGGACAAATTACTTAATGTAGGGTAGTGTGGAGGGCAAATTATATAATGGGGGGCAGTGTGGGGAAAATTACATAATGTGAGGCAGTGTGGGGGCAAATTACTTAATGTAGTGTAGTGTGGGGGGCAAATTACATAATGTGAGGCAGTGTGGGGCAAATTGCATAATGGGGGCTGTGTGGGGGCAAATTACTTAATGCGGGGCAGTGTGGGGGTAAATTACATAATGTGAGGCAGTGTGGGGGGCAAATTACTTAATGTAGGGCAGTGTGGGGGCAAATTACATAATGTGAGGCAGTGTTGGGGGCAAATTACATAACGTGGGGCAGTGTGGGGGCAAATTACTTAATGTGGGGCAGTGTGGGGGCAAATTACTGAATGTGAGGCAGTGTGGGGGCATATTACTTAATGTGGGGCAGTGTAGGGGGCAGTATTACTGATGAGGGCATTCTAGAAGGGAAATACTATTGGTGGGACTATGAGGACTGGGGCACAGCGAGCAGCAAGATAACACTTTGGGGACTCCAGGTTGGGGGATGATTATAGAAAAGTGAGGAAGCTGAGATGTCTGTGTGTCACACTCTGCAGAGACGAGGCAGCTGAGAGAATTTGTCCGGACCAAATGGAGAAGATGATGACAGAGATGATCTACATTGAAGGAGACGTCACCTGGAGGCCCTGGATGTGAGAGGTACGTGCTGCTGTATATGTGCAATGTTGCAATTTTATGTTTTGCATATGAGAAAATGTTTACAATTAAACTGTTTTAATTAAATGTTCTATTTTACTATTTTTATTTTTTGGTCGAAAGGCTGATTAGGGAGGAGGGGTCATTGTAATGGGACTGCTGTAGAATATCTAAAATTAACTGGTCAAGTAAAATGTTGCATGCAAAAATCATTAAATAGGTGGCCAACAAAAAAAGAGGCGGGTCAAAGGGTGTGGTCAATGGGCGGAGTCAAGGGGGCGGCAAAATTAGCTTTTGCCTAGGGTGGCAAAAATCCTTGCACCATCCCTGCTTGGACCCAACACCGTTTGCCAGAGATATATTTACTTTCAGCTGAAAGTGGCCATATAGCTCTGGGATGCCCTTCTGGGAGAAATATTTCCATCCGGGGACTTTCCATTGCGGTGTGCCAATGGCCACAAATTTTTTAAAGGCCTCCGAATCCACCAGTTTATATGGCAGTAGTTGGCGGACTAGCAGTTTCGACAAGCCAGCGGCCAGCCGTTGGCCAATAGGGTTGAGCGCGAATATTCGAATTGCGAATTTTAATTGCGAATATCGCCACTTCGAGAATTTTGCGAATATTTTGAATATAGTGCTATATATTCGTATTCACGAATATGGTGATTCTGAATTTACCGCAAATTTTATGCGAATTTACTGCAAACATCCCTAGCAACCAATAGGAAAGTTGCCTACCCCTTAGTGTTGATCGCAAATATTTTAATCGCAAATTTTGATCGCGAATATATTACATTGCCGATTTTTGCAATCAAGTAATTAATGAATGAAGATCACGAATTCTCGAATTTGCTAATTTATGGCGAATATTCGGCCTAAAATTCGCGAAATATCGCAAATTCGTATACTGCCTATGCCGCTCATCACTATTGGGTAAGAGGGTTATCCGGCGTCATCAACTATTTATGATCGAACATTTGGGCCATTGAAGCCTGCCTTCTGACAGATGGACGCGCCAACGGCACATTGGAAGGTGTAGTGAAGGACAAATGGGAGGAGAGAGGAGAAGGAGAAAAGGCAGGATGTGGAGCTCCGGTTGTGTGGCTTTGTGGGTTCTGACAGCGTTGCTCCCACTGGGCTCGGTGATGGGAGGCCAGGTGCGATCATCCCTAGGTGTGTGTTGAGCTTATGGGAAAATAATTCCTCTGACTCGAGTGAAAGGGGTATGGTGGTGGTGGTGGTGTCTTTGGGGGTGCACACATCAGAGAGTGAGGAGGGTGCAGATACAAAGGATAAGCAGGGTTTAGAAGCGGAAGGCTGAGTGAGCCACTCAACCAACTCTGGTGAGTCCTTTGACGTAATCGCATGCACCTTCTCCAACTTCCCAATTAGGCTCCGGCCTGGTGCCTGGTGCACCTGGCCTGGTGCACTTGCCTGACCCCTACCATCCCTGCGGAACAGCCTGCCTCTTCCTCTGCCTGTCATTTTCAAAATTACCCCTAGAGAAGAGCAGTATTTGTTAAAGCAGGTATCTCGAAGGCCTCAATAAGTATTTGGTGGAAGCCGGTATATTAAACCCATTAATGAGTATTTTTTGTCGAAGCAGATGTATTGCAGGCCTCAATAAATGTTTAGTGGAAGCAGATATATCAATCCCCTTAATCAATATTTTGTGGAAGCAGGTGTATCGCAGGCCTCAATCAATATTTGGTTGAAAAAGGTATATAACACCCCTCAATCAGAATTTTGTGGAAGCAGGTATATAGAACCCCTTAATCAATATTTGGTGGAAGCAGGGATATCGCACACCTCAATCTGTATTTTGTGGAAGCAGGTATATCATAGCCCATAATAAGTATTTTGCGGAAGCAGGTATATCGCACCCCTCAATCAGTATTTTGTGAAAACAGGTATATAGAACCCCTTAATCAATATTTGGTGGAGGCAGGTGTATAACACCCCTCAATCAGTATTTTGTGGAAGCAGGTGTATCGCAGGCCTCAATTAATATTTGGCGGAAGCAGGTATATCACACCCCTCAATCTGTAAATTGAGGAGGCAGGTATATAGAACCGCTTCATCAATATTTGGTGGAAGCAGGTATATCACACCTCTCAATCAATATTTTGTGGAAGCAGGTACATAGAACCCTTTAATCAATATTTGGTGTAAGTAGCCCTCAATCTGTATTTTGTGGAAGCAGGTATATCGCACCCCTTAATCAGTATTTTGCAGAAGCAGGTATATCTCACCCATCAATCAGTATTTTGTGGAAGCAGGTGTATCGCAGGCCTCAATCAATATTTGGTGGAAGCAGGTATAATGCAAACCTCAATCTGCATTTTGTGGAAATAGGTATATAGAACTGTCACGGCTGAGGACGGGGAAAACCCTCAGCCGTGCGATGTACAGAGATGATGGTCGATCCTCGACCAGGACGACAGGATTAGGGAGCAGGTCACCTCCTAAACGCATCCCTAACCTGACCCTGACTCCTAGCTACATGAGCCAACCTTAATGGTAGGAGGGCTCATGCACCGGAACCTAGAAGTCCCTGCTAGCCCTCAAGATGGCCCTCACCTAGGAGCAGGGTAAGACGACCTGTTCCTTCTGGACACGAAGGAAGAGGAGTCTCACTGGCCAAGCTGCTGGGAAAAAGGGGAACACAAACAGTCCTATAGATATGGCAGGTAATGTGAACTAGTTCCACTTACCTGCCACAGCCTTGCTGACTGGATCCCTGTGCAGGCAAGCTGAAGTCCACACAACATTCAATGAACCCAGCAAACACACAACCACACACAGGAACCCAGATCCATAGCTGCACCAATATACAACAGGAAAATATCAACTGAACATCACATAACATGGTGTATCACAATTTATGACCACAAGGGTGGCCCTCACTGACAGATGGAAATGTGACCAGGAGAGTTCCTCCAGCTTACAACAAGGCTGGAGTACCCCCAGGGCCGTCTTTATCGCAGGGCAAAAGGGGCAGCTGCCCCGGGCCCAGTTGCTCCTGGGGGGCCCAAGCAGCATTTTACTTGGATTTTACTTGGGCCCCCTATATTTTGTTGCCGCCGCCGCCCGCCGGCCATGTAACATCACAAAGTCACGGTCCGGACTATAGAAAGAGACTGAGTGAGGAGGGGGCGGGGCCCGCGGCCGCTCTGCGCTCCGCTCTGCTGCCTGGCCTGCCTGTCTCTTTAACAGAGCAGACCAGTGGCTGCTGGAGCGTGATGCAGCTGCCGCACAGGCAGAGAGAGGAAGGAGGCGGAGCGAGCCCCAGCCAGCAGCCCCAACAGACACAGCCAAGCAACTAACAGAACTTACAGGTATTTGGTAGCCATGGGGGGGGGGGGGGGGACAGTGTGTGCTTTCCTGCTACTACATCAACCCCCCCCCCCAGGGATTTTGGGGGCCATTAAGGGTTGGACTTGCTGCTGATGTTGAGTGTGCCAGTGTGTGTGTCCGTCCGTGTGTGTGTGTGTGTCTGTCCCTGTGTGTGTGTGTGTGTGTCTGTCCCTTTGTGTGTGTGTGTGTGTGTGTCCGTCCCTGTGTGTGTGTGTCCGTCCCTGTGTGTGTGTGTCCCCGTCCCTTTGTGTGTGTGTGTGTCCGTCCCTGTGTGTGTGTGTGTCCGTCCCTTTGTGTGTGTGTCTGTCCCTGTGTGTGTGTCCGTCCCTGTGTGTGTGTGTGTGTCCGTCCCTGTGTGTGTGTGTTTGTGTGTCTGTCCCTTTGTGTGTCCATCCCTGTGTGTGTGTGTGTCCGTCCCTGTGTGTATCACCATGCCCACAGTGTTCCTATGTATTGACACAGCTGCTTCAGAACGTTCTGTGTGGGGGAAGAGGAAGAAGATGGAAGAGGAGGCAGCGCCAGCATGGAGTCCGTGCGATAGACACAGGGAGGCACACTAAGGACGAAGGTAACACTTCCACATGATCTACACTAGTGTTATCTGTGGTTTTACATAGGATTGCAGGTAACACTACTACATTATTTAGCACTAGTGTTATCTGTGGTTTTACATAGGACTGCAGGTAACACTACCACAAGATTAGCTCACACAGGGCGCCTGAACACCTAAGGCCGGCCCTGGCTGCGCACCCCAGCGCCAAGGGATGACGTCACTGATGTAATATGCCTCTTATATGTGGAGAGCAGTGATGTCACAGATGTAATATATCACCTATATATGGACAGCGGTCATGTCACTGATGTAATATATTACTTATAAGTGATATATTACATCAGTGACATCACCACTCTCCACACATAAGTAATATATTACATCAGTGACATCACTGCTGTCCACATATACCGGTAAGTAATATATTACATCAGTGACATCACCGCTCATCACATATATGTGGAGAGCGGTGATGTCACTGATGTAATATATCGCCTATATGTGGACAGTGGTGATGTCACTGATGTAAAATATCACTTATATGTGGAGAGCGGTGATGTCACTGATGTAATATAACATTATATGTAGAGAGTGTTCATGTCACTGATGCAATACAGCGCTCAAGATGGCGACCAAAATGGTTGCCAATGCGCATTAAAATTTGCAGATGGCGACAAGACTTGTCATAGGCTACTGGCCTGAGGTCTATTTGGTAGTGAAATCCCAGCGCAGGCAGGCGTGATGATGTCATCACGCCCGCCTGTGCCAGGACGCGGTGAGGTGTGCGCGTCTGCGTTGCACCATCTCTCGCCGTACCAGCAGCTAGTGAGCGCCAGTGAAAGGAAACAGGTGAGTATAAGATTTTTGCTTTTTTTTAAGGTGTGGGAAGGCGGCATCCAGGGGGCCCAAGTAAATTCTTGCCCAGGGTCCAATCAATATTAAAGACGGCCCTGAGTACCCCTCAGACATCAGGTCTAAACTGAGGCTTTATAGCCCATGCAGCCACACCCACAAACGGACACACCCAGTGCACACACACACTAGGAAGGAAGTTAACCCTTCCAAGCCAGGGAAGGGAAACACACACTTAAAGGAGAAGTGTCCAAAACACGAGACACACTGTGGCTGTTGCCGCAGGCAACGACATGGGTGGCACTCATGTCCTGGGAGTCAGCCCGAAGGCCGGGACACTGCCACCACATGTACACAACGACTAAACGTTGCCACGGGCAACCACAGTGAGGGGAACATGTAAGTGCACACCACACAACACAGAGTGCACACAAACATACCAAAGTGCATACAAACACGCACAAAACTCCAAGGGGACCGCACACATACCTGTTGTCCGCGGCAACCGCACTTGAGGCAAACTACATCAAGCCCCAAGCTGCGGTTGAAACAACAACCCAAACCGCGGGCAACTGTATGCGGCTCACAAGGAGTCACGGCCAGAACCGTGGCCGTGACAAGAACCCCTTAATCAATATTCGGTGAAAGCAGGTGTATCGCTCCCCTCAATCAGTATTTTGTGGAAGCAGGTAAATCGCAGGCCTCAATCAATATTTTGTGGAATCAGAAATATAGAACCCCTTAATCAATTTTAGGTGGAAGCAAGTATATCGTACCCCTTAATCTTTATTTTGTGCAAGCATTTATATCAAAGCCCTTAATCAGTATTTTGCAGAAACAGGTATATCGCACCCCTCATTCAGTATTTTGTGGAAGCAGGTGTATTGCTGGCCTCAATTAGTATTTGGTGGAAGAAGGCATATCACAACCCTCAATCAGTATTTTGCGGAAACAGGTATATAGTACCCCTTAATTAATATTTGGTGGAAACAGGTGTATCGCACCCCTCAATCAGTATTTTGTGGAAGCAGGTGTATCCCAGGCCTCAATCAATATTTGGTGAAAGAAGAAATATCGCAGGCCGCAATCAGTATTTTGTGAAAGCAGGTGTATCGCAGGCCTTAATCAATATTTGGTGGAAGCAGATATATCGCAGGCCTCATTCAGTATTTGGTAGAAGCAGGTGTATCGTAGGCCTCAATCAATATTTGGTGGAAGCAGGTATATCAATCCCCTTAATCAGTATTTTGTGAAAGCAGTTGTATCGCAGGCCTCAATCAATATTTGTTGAAAGCAGGTATTTCGCAGGCCGCAATCAGTATTTTGTGGAAGCAGGTATAATCGCATCCCTCAATCAATATTTTGTGGAGGCAGGTATATAGAACCCCTTAATCAATATTTGGTGGAAGCAGGTGTATCGCATCCCTCAATCAGTATTTTGCGGAAGCAGGTATATAGAACCCCTTCATCAATATTTGGTGGAAGCAGGTTTATCGCACCTCTCAATCTGTATTTTGTGGAAGCAGGTATATAGAACCCCTTAGTCAATATTTGGTGGAAGCAGGTTTATCGTACCCCTCAATCTGTATTTTGTGGAAGCAGGTTTATCAAGCCCCGTAATCAATATATTATGGAAGCAGGTTTATCGCAGGCCTCAATCAATATTTTGTGGAAGCAGATATATTAATCCCCTTAATTAGTATTTTGTGGAAGCAGGTATATTGCACCCCTCAATCACTATTTTGTGGAAGCAGGTATATAGAATCCTTTAATCAATATTTGGTGGAAACAGGTATATTGCACCCCTTAGTCAGTATTTTGTGGAAGCAGGTATATCGCAGGCCTCATTCAGTATTTTGTGGAAGCAGGTATATCGCACCCCTCAATTAGTATTTTGTGGAAACAGATATATTGCACCCCTCAATCAGTTTTTTGGGGGGCAACATGTATATCACACCCTTTTCAAATAGTTGTTCCAATAGCGCTTGTCCCTCTATATACCTGTGGTATCGCAGCAGAACCGCACACAACTGCTGCATAATATAAATGGACTATATACTTTCTATGTTAGAAAGTATATTATAGGTATATCACACCCTTTAATCTGTTTTTTGGCGGCAACAGGCATATTACACCAGTTGCAATTAGTTATTCCAATATAGTTTGTCCCTCTATATAGCTGCAGAATTGCAGCAGAACTATACACAACTGATGCACAATACAAATGCACTATAATATACTTTTTATGTTAGAAAGTATATTATAAGTATATCACACCCCTCAGTATATCACACCTATCGATAGCACACCTATACCAGTCCTTAAAATGACTTTTGTGGCCCTATTAGGTAGCATTTGGTGTCCCTAACAGTCTGTCCCTGCTCCACACAGCAACCTCTCCCTACACTGGCAAAACACAGAATGTAAAATGGCTGCCAGATCGAGTTCTGTTATAGGGTGAGGGTGTGTCCATGTGCTGAAACGTCTCAATTGGCTGTCTTGTCCCACCTGATGGATGTGTCATGGGTCAAAGTTCGGCGCAATGCAAAAGAATATGGCGCATGCGAACATTGCCATATGTTCGCATGTTCGGCGAATCGCGAACGAGCAAAGTTCACCGCAAAAAGACCGCCGAGCGAACCGCAAGGCCATCTCCAAGCAAGTTCTCATAAACTGTTCCTGACTGCCATGTGCAGTAAGAAAGCAAAGACTGCACATGCGCCATCACAGTACACAAGAAGTGATCTTCTATGCTTACACAGGAAAGAAGACCTGTGCTTATCTCGCTAACAATAAGAACTAGTAGGGTTCCTGGCTGTACTTTCCGGGGTGAGATCTTTTGATACAGGCCATATAGTATTTACAGTGATCTTTCAAGATACAATGTCTTCAACATACAATAGTCTATTCCGACCCATCGTAACTTGAAACTAGACTCAACATACAATGTCTCAGACTCAGATCCAACCAATCAAGACGACTTCTCTGGTAAAATAGCGGTACTAGTTGCTAGTTAGCAGCTATTTCTGACTGTTATATGTAAGGACGCGTTTTGTCTGTCTTAGTTATCTGCTTATTTTCCTTAAATCTTCATTTTCTTTTATCTTGGATGACATTTTGGGGCTTTGGAACTGATTACTCAACTTACAATGGTTTCAACATACAATGGTCATCCTGGAACCAATTAATAATGTAACTTGAGAGACCACTGTAATGATTTTTCAAGTGGGGTACAATGAGGCATGAGTGAGATCTCAGGGATACCCTTTAACTGTACAATTATATCCGTGTTACTCTATAATGTGTATTATTTATGTTATTTTTTTTTTTGATAAATAGTGGTTCACACAACATTTCTAGGCAAATTAAAGCAAAACTAATGGCATTTTCACAGCATGTTAAATACTCCTTGGTTTGCATTGCTCAATGTCATTAATTTCAGTGACAGCCACTGAGATAAATGGCTTTTAAACATTTTGCTTGGCATGTGAGTGAAAGGAGGTTTTATGTAACATTGCCTGTGCGAAACCTTTGCATTCTTTAGAGACGAAACAAATTTATTTTGCCGTTTTGTGACAAATATAAATTACCTAAAGATCATCATATTCACATGTGCGCCTTCCTTAACGTATTAAGTGGTAGAGAGCTGTGCTCTGATTAATGACATAGCAGCTCCGCTGAAAACCAAAGACGAATAACTCTTTGGGGAGAAAGTCCGGCGAAATGGTCGAGCAGGTTAATTTACAGTCAAACTGTTCTAACAGTGGATATAAGAGCGCCATTTGACAAATCAGCCAATTCCAGTCTGATATAAACCATCACAGGTTTTAAAAAGAGCAAGGACATTTATAAGTGGTAAATATTCTCTCTGCTGATGTATCCATATTGTGGTGCATTCCTGTTGTAGCTTTTTATGTTTGCCAATTTCAGTAACCGCATACTTTCATCTATTTGATCCATTTATTCAATTCACATAAAATGGCAATTTTCTTTTGGGGCTGGTGTTTGAAAGTAAATGTATACAAGATTGCTGGGTGATACTGCAGACGTAATTCACTTCTGCTGTTTTTTCCTTATAATATTTCAGAATGCTTTATAGTAATGCAAATACGATGCATCTGATCATGTTCTCTGGAGTCAGCGGTGAGGTTTGTTTTAATACGTTTCTAAGTCACTATGCTGTTCAGAGCAATAGATCATATTAAAAAACTGATGAATAATATCTATTTAGCTGAAAATGTCCAGAACACTACATGCTAGCTGATGCCTAGCTAATAGATAGATTGGAGTAGATACATTTTATTTATTATTTTATGCACTTATATAGAGCTACTATATTCCACAGGGCTTTACAGACATTAGCATCCAACTGTCCCCAGTGGCGCTCACAATCTAAGTTCCCTATCAGCATGTCTTTGGAGTATGGGGGGAACATGGAGAGAACATACAAACTCCATGCAGATGTGTCCTTGGTCAGATTCAAACCTAGGACCCCAGCGCTGCAAGGCACCAGTGCTAACCACTGAGCCACCGTGATAGATCGATCAATTGATTGATTGATAGATCGATGGATAGATTAGATAGATAGATAGATAGATAGATAGATAGATAGATAGATAGATAGATAGATAGATAGATAGATAGACAGATAGACTTGCTTGTCAGCTGATTGCTGCCCTGCTTACACCGGGCAATGATCGGAACAAGCTAATCTGCCAGGTCATTGCTCCATTTATATGATTCTTTGCTCACTGTTTTTTGTTTGTGATAATTAACCCAATTGTTAATTGTTGATTAACAGAAATAATAATTTTTTATAAAGTATACATTTTGGATGGATGGGATGGTTCGATCTTTCTAAGCAATAGTTAGATAGAAATGTGCAGATTACAGTTTAGCTGGCTTGGCTTGTTCTGTGGTATGTGATTAAACTTATCAGGACATCTGGCATGTCCTCATCTGAAGTAGGGATTCTCCCCGAATTGCTTTATTGGATTTTTTAACTGTATGTAACAAAATAAAGGCCCTTGTTTGCAGACAGACCTGCATCAAGGATTTATTCTTATGCCTTTTCCACTGCCATGAAAGCAGCGGGGAACTAACCATGTTCCTCAGTTCAGTTATTTGATTGCTTCCACTGCTTCCAATAATAGACACTCATTAGTAAATCGCAGTTTATAGAGTTAATAATCCATTACTGTAAGTGCATGAAAGGTGAACCAGCTCATAATTCTCTTTATTTCTAACTGCTTTATTTCCTACGTTTTCCACCTGTGCTACAAGAGGTAACATGGGGGGAGTTTATCAAAACTGATGTTTCATATGCTAGTCTTGATCTACTTTGTGCTGGAATGAGATGCACCTAATTTATTAAGAGGTGCAGGTATTTTAATAAACAAGGTCCATATCTGACCCCTCATGACCCTAAAAGTCAAATCTATGGCAATTATGAGTTGGCGAAGATTTAAAGGGCTTCTGTCACCCCACTAAAGTAATAATTTTTTTTTGGGCTAGTTAAATTCCTTATACTGCGATATATGAAAATATAATGGTCTTACTTACTTTCCTTCAGCAGTTTCTTATAAAAACGAACTTTTATAATATGTAAATTAGGTCTCTACCAGCAAGTAGGGCGTCTACTTGCTGGTAGCCGCCGCAAAAAACTGCCCCCTCGTCGTGTTGATTGACAGGGCCAGCCGCGATCTCCTCCTGCGGCCCTGTCAGCATTTCAAAAATTGCGCACCTGTGTTGATTCGGCGCAGGCGCTCTGAGATGAGGAGGCTCGCCTCCTCAGCACTCCCTCAGTGCGCCTGCGCCAATGATGTATTCTCTTTCAATGATGTCATCGGCGCAGGCGCACTGAGGGAGTTCTGAGGAGGCGAGCCTCCTCATCTCAGACCGCCTGCGCCGAATCAACACAGGCACGCGATTTTTGGAATGCTGACAGGGCCGGCCGGAGGAGGAGATTGCGGCTGGCCCTGTCAATCAACAAGAGGAGGGGGCGTTTTTTTGCCGCGGCTACCAGCAAGTAGACACCCTACTTGCTGGTAGAGACCTAATTTACATATCATAAAAGTTTTTTTTTATAAGAAACTGCTGAAGGAAAGTAAGTAAGACCATTATATTTTCATATATCGCAGTGGCAGGAATTTAACTAGCCCCAAATTTTTTTTTTTACTTTAGTGGGGTGACAGAAGCCCTTTAAGCTATTCAGAATTCAGAATTCTCCATATCATTAATGGTATAGAGTCATAGTGGCCAATCAACCACATAATATGCACTTCAGTTGTGAACTTCACTCAATCCCCTCAAATGTTTTGTGTCCCTCACAAATGAAAAGACACTGTAAATGACAAAATGCCCGATCCCTAATTACATTTAATATAGGCTCCCGCCCAAAGTCCCTGTCATCAGTGTAGTCCATAACGTGCATAACATGCAGCTGCAAGTACCATTCATAGACCTGGAATGGATATTGGGAGGGGCTATGGATGAGGCATGGGGGCCCAATTTAGATTACTGCTATGGGGCCCAATGATTTCAATGTACACCACTGCCTGTATGACCACTTTTCTGTTGCAAATTAAGCACAATCTCTGTTGTCGGGTTGGATGGGAAGGGGGGGTCCCAAAAGTCAGACTCCTAACAATCAAGCATTTATGACACAAATCAGAGAGTAGTGTATGTGTATAGGACAGCAGAGTGCATGCCTAGATTTTACAGATGCCAAAGATAAAGGGAACCTGTCACCTCCCAAAACCATTCCAAGCCGCCAGCAGTACCTGTGTGCCCCCTTCTCTGTGACTGACAGCGCTTACGCACGAGAGTTCGGCTGCCTTTGCCGAACAGCCGGCTGTCAGTCACAGCGAAGGGGCAGGGAAGGGGACGTGGTTACCGTGACTTGAAGCAAGGAGGCCGCTGCCTCCTTGACTTCAAGCATGTGTGGAGAAGTTTGTCGGGCAGGGGATAAAACAACGTTTTCAGTACTTTTGCTGCATCTGCCTTCAGGAAGAAAGGCATCATCAGAAACACACTGCTGGCTACACGCAGGTACTGCTGGCGGCTTAGGATGGTTTGGGGAGGTGACAGGTTCCCTTTAAGCATACAAGGGCCACATGCAGCCCCATACTCCAGTTTCCTCCAATGGTGTAATGCCTCTAAATGTTAGTGTTTAGTTTAATCCAATTATATTTTTTTATTTTATAATTCCCTTACTTCTTCATTCCATATAGTCTCATTTTCTCTTTACATGCAGCGTTGGAAGGATTCAGGTTACCTATAATATTACAAGCAACAATCTAATTTATTATACAGCAGATTTTTTATATTTGCACGGAGGCAAGCACAAGTTGAAGAGCACCAAACTTTTGTACTTTTGTCTATAACATAAACCAGGGATGCTCAACTTGCTGCCCTCCAGCTGTTGCAAAACTACAACTTCCATTATGCCCTAGTAGCTGTCGGCTGTCCAGGCATACTGGGAGTTGTAGTTTTGCAATAGCTGGAGGGCCGCAATTGGGCATCCCGGTTCAGTTTTTTCCTCAGGCAGTAAAAAGGCTAGGTTCACCCCTGCACCCCTAGCATGTTATATAGAGCAGGAGAAGCTGAGCAGATTGATATATACTGTAATATACTGTATATTGAACCATAATCACGTTTTTTTTATTCAAAAACATTTAGATAATAGAACTGGAAATCGGCTTGCTACTTTAATCCAAGAAGTTTCAAATGGAGTAGTAGTCCTTATAGTCATATGGGTTGTCAATATCTTATGTAAACATGTGTTATCTTGATTCCCTATACTTTAGGGCTCTTTCACACTTGCGTTATTGTCTTCCGGCATAGAGTTCCGTCGTCGGGGCTCTATGCCGGAAGAATCCTGATCAGGATTATCCTAATGCATTCTGAATGGAGAGAAATCCGTTCAGGATGCATCAGGATGTCTTCAGTTCCGGAACGGAACGTTTGTTGGCCGGAGAAAATACCGCAGCATGCTGCGCTTTTTGCTCCGGCCAAAAATCCGGAACACTTGCCGCAAGGCCGGATCTGGAATTAATGCCCATTGGAAGGCATTGATCCGGATCCGGCCTTAAGCTAAACGTCGTTTCGGCGCATTAGCTTTTTCAGAGTGGTTACCATGGCTGCCGGGACGCTAAAGTCCTGACAGCCATGGTAAAGTGTAGCGGGGAGTGGGGGAGCAGCATACTTACCGTCCGTGCGGCTCCCCGGGCGCTCCAGAGTGACGTCAGGGCGCCCCAAGCGCATGGATCACGTGATCGCATGGATCACGTCATCCATGCGCATGGGGCGCTCTGACGTCATTCTGGAGCGCCCCGGGAGCCGCACGGACTGTAAGTATACCGCTCCCCTGCTCCCCGCTCCTACTATGGCAACCAGGACTTTAATAGCATCCTGTGTGCCATAGTAACACTGAAAGCATTTGGAAGACGGTTCCATCTTCAAATGCTTTCAGTACACTTGCGTTTTTCCGGATCCGGCGGGCACCTCCGGCAACGGAAGTGCATGCCGGATCCCAACAATGCAAGTGTGAAAGAGGCCTTACTTTGAATATACATTACATTTTTGTATGGGTACAACTCTGTAAGAGTCATATGGACCAAATGTAGTTGATGTTTTCAAGAGTTAACCTGGATAATCTCTGTGTCTATGGCTACGATGCAATATTCATCTAGGTCAAGGTCACAGTTTAGCAGGTTAAATCAATGTCATTCATGTTGACTTCTTTGCCTGAAATGCAAAGCTCTCTAGGCTGATAAAAGGTTTATCTTCTTTACGGGAGGCTCAGGCAACACTACTAAGTCAGTAATACCATGATATCCTCTCATGAGTAGTAGCTTGACTAGTTCAATCATCTAAAGAAGGTTTAAGGTTTAGCAAATCAAATAGGCTTAACCCCAGAGTGGCCAATGTCCTTGCCTTAAACGTCTATGCATTTAGCATTTATGTTTATTAGTAAAATGTATTTGCATAGATGATATGATCTATGAATCAAGTATGTTTATGCTTTTCTTTTTGTTCTTATAGAAGCATGCCATTCCATCAATGTGGGACATGTAGAAGAGTTGGTCTCACTTTTTAGACTTTATTTCATCCCGATGAGAGGCAAAAGATTAAGCTTAAATTAATGTGAGAGCATACAAAATCAAATTAAAATTAAAGTTCACTCTGATGTGGATCAGTGAATTGCATTAAGTAGATTAGGAAGAAAAACAGAGGGCAACTTTCCATAGTTCTTAATGTAAATTAATTAGTTACATGCTGTCTGCAGAAGTTGATTGCTCCATCCTTCCTAGCTGAACAGACCATGCACTGCTACCATACCCCCTGCACTGGGCAATTTATAGGATTTCATTTGGGCACAAGCCCAAATATACTGGCTAGTGATGAGCGGCAGGGGTTATATTCGAATTTGTGATATTTCACTAAAATGATGTAGAATATTCATCATATATTCGCGAATTCAAGAATTTGAGATTATTTTATTGAATGCGAAAAATTGGCAATGTAAAAATTGCGTAATGCGAATTTGTAACGCGAAATACAGGCGTGGGTCACTTTGGCTACATTTTTCAAGCTGCTAGAAGTTTCATGAGTTTCTCCTGCGACTGGAAAAAATGGTTGGCACGGCAGAACATTACAATAGCTTTATATGCAGATAGAGTGCCCCAATATATATTCGCATTGCGCTAATCGGCAGTGATTTGAATATTTTAGAAGGTCTGACTACAGATTACTGAATGGTGCACTAAGTATTGTTGTGAACTTGACATTGCTTCCTTCTTATTGGCCCACAAGCAGGAAGCAGAGAGGAATCATGTGTTCAGATGGAAAAAAATGCAGAATATTCGATATAACGAATACATAGCACTATATTCTAAATATTCATGAATTCTCAAAGTGGCGATATTCGCAATAAAAATTCTCTATTCGAATATTCGTGCTCAACACTAAGGCCTCTTTCACACGGGCGTTGCGGGAAAATGTGCGGGTGCGTTGCGGGAAATGTGCGTTATATAGAGCAGGAGAAGCTGAGCAGATTGATATATACTGTAATATACTGTATATTGAACCATAATCACGTTTTTTTTATTCAAAAACATTTAGATAATAGAACTGGAAATCGGCTTGCTACTTTAATCCAAGAAGTTTCAAATGGAGTAGTAGTCCTTATAGTCATATGGGTTGTCAATATCTTATGTAAACATGTGTTATCTTGATTCCCTATACTTTAGGGCTCTTTCACACTTGCGTTATTGTCTTCCGGCATAGAGTTCCGTCGTCGGGGCTCTATGCCGGAAGAATCCTGATCAGGATTATCCTAATGCATTCTGAATGGAGAGAAATCCGTTCAGGATGCATCAGGATGTCTTCAGTTCCGGAACGGAACGTTTGTTGGCCGGAGAAAATACCGCAGCATGCTGCGCTTTTTGCTCCGGCCAAAAATCCGGAACACTTGCCGCAAGGCCGGATCTGGAATTAATGCCCATTGGAAGGCATTGATCCGGATCCGGCCTTAAGCTAAACGTCGTTTCGGCGCATTAGCTTATTCAGAGTGGTTACCATGGCTGCCGGGACGCTAAAGTCCTGACAGCCATGGTAAAGTGTAGCGGGGAGCGGGGGAGCAGCATACTTACCGTCCGTGCGGCTCCCCGGGCGCTCCAGAGTGACGTCAGGGCGCCCCAAGCGCATATTCATGAATTCTCAAAGTGGCGATATTCGCAATAAAAATTCTCTATTCGAATATTCGTGCTCAACACTAAGGCCTCTTTCACACGGGCGTTGCGGGAAAATGTGCGGGTGCGTTGCGGGAACACCCGCAATTTTTCCACGCGAGTGCAAAACATTCACAGAAGTTCGGGCTTGGGTTAGGTGCTGGGTAGATGTTATTATTTTCCCTTATAACATGGTTATAAGGGAAAATAATAGCATTCTAAATACAGAATGCATAGTAGGTGATCAATTGAGGGTTAAAAAATAAATAAAAAAATTAACTCACCTTCTCCTCTTGTTCGCGTAGTTCCCGGTCTCTTCTTTACTTCTTTAATGATGAACTGTGGGCTAAAGGACCTTTGGTGACGTCAGATCACATGCTCCAATCACATGGTCCATCACCGTGGTAATGGACCATGTGATTGGAGCATGTGATCTGATGTCACCACAGGTCCTAGCCGGTAGTTCATCATTAAAGAAGTAAAGAAGAGACCGGGAACTACGCGAACAAGAGGAGAAGGTGAGTTTATTTTTTTATTTTTTTTAACGCTCAATTGATCACCTACTAAGCATTCTGTATTCAGAATGCTATTATTTTCCCTTATAACCATGTTATAAGGGAAAATAATACAGTGAATAGACTGTCACCTAGCAACCATGCGTGGAAATCGCACCGCATCCGCACTTGCTTGCAGATGCTTGCGATTTTCACGCAACCCCATTCACTTCTATGGGGCCTGCGTTGCGTGAAAAACGCAGAATATAAAGCATGCTGTGATTTTCACGCAACGCACAAGTGATGCGTGAAAATCAACGCTCATGTGAACAGCCCCATAGAAATGAATGGGTCGGTATTCAGTGAGGGTGCAATGCGTTCAACTCACGCATCGCATCCGCGCGGAATACTCGCCCGTGTGAAAGGGGCCTAATACTGGGCTCTATACTGATGATTAATGTTGAGCAAATCGAAGTTCACAAAGTGGACTTCGATCCGAATTTCTGAGAAAATTTGATTCTACATGAAGCCAAATTTCCTCTTGCTTCGTGGTAATGAATCAAGTTTCCCCAAAATGGCGGTAAAAAAAAAAAATCATACTCATCTCATCCATTTGTGTGCAGCCATCTTGATTGAAGATCCTGCGAAAAATTTTGTGCGCCGGCCAGCTTGATGATGTCATCACGTACCACACATGATTTAGAGGTGGATCTTCAATCAAGCATTGAACAAAACACCATGCAGTATGTAATAAGACACCTGTGGTTTCTGTGGTGTTTTTTGAGTGAACAAGAAAACACTGAAGCAAGTTTATGTGTGTAGGCGCCCTTAAAGTGTTCTTCAAGGCTTTGTTTAAACAACACTTTCAGCATTTTACTGTAAAGGGTTACTCAGAAATCTAGCAAGCAAAAACTGCTAAGGTGGGAGAAAAAGATACATAAACACCTGCTGTTTGTATTTTTAGCAACACTTTAATATATTATTTGTTTAGAGTTCTGTAAAATTTTGCACATTGTGTCTTCAAAATTGCATGTTTACCACTATTACTACAACCAAATAGTTTACCTAAAATGAAGGGAAGCACTTGAAAGCTGCATGACGTCGCTGATTAAATGCAACCCCGAAGTCTTACTTTTTTTGTTGTTGGATGTGTTCAAAAGTTAATCCTCTGGTTTACAGTTTATATTCTATTTAATTAGTAAGAGCCCAAATCAGAAAACGCTAAATACAAGTTGTATTTATTTTTCTTATCTGTCTTTACTCACTGAAACATAATGCCAGAAACATTTCAATTTTCATTACTTTCAATTGTTGAATAAAAATATAAAATTGTAAAGATTCATAGAGAAGGAGGATACAAAAGGCTCGTTTAGATGTGGCAATAACAGTTAATATTGGCTTCTGAGCCATCACAAAGAATATGGCTTAAGGTACAAAAAAGATTGCTTAGAATCTACCAAAACTATCTGCATACGTAAAAATAATTATCGTTAGCAGTATAATGTGAATGTTACCAAATATATACAGTACATACTGTAACCCGCTGTAACCTAAATTAGTTGATTTGAAAAAAATGTTACATACGAACAGACCTTAAAGGGATGTTCCCACAACACAGGAGATAATTTACAGACTTCTGGTGGTACGGCCACTGGGACACCCATTGATCAGAATAACAATTGTGGTGTATATGGGTGACCACTGCTTCTTTCACATCCCCTCTGTGTATACATTACACTATGCACTGAAGTTAGGCTACTTTCACATCTGTATTTTTGCTGGATTCGTCATGGATCAGCAAAAACGCTTCCGTCATGATAATACAACCATCTGAATCCGTTACAAATAGATCCGGTTGAATTATCTCTAAAATGGCATGACGGATTAGTCTCTAAAACCATTGTAAGTCAATGGGGGATGGATCCGTTTTCTTTTGTGTTCGAGAAAATGGATCTGGCACCATTGACTTACGTTGTGTATCATAACGGATCCATCTTGCTATGCATCTTATGCCGGACAGAAAAACGCTGCTTGCAGCGTTTTTCTGTTTGCGATGGGGCGCAACCAAACAGAATCGAATGCATTCTGGAGCATACTGTTTCGTTCAGCTCAGTTTTGTCCCCATTGACAATGAATGGGGACAAAACTGAAGTGTTTTCCACCGCTATTGAGATCCTATGACGGATCTTAATAGCGGAAAGGGAAAGCGCAGGTGTGAAAGTAGCCTTAACTGCTAGAGAAGCACCCACAATGGATTGAAGTGCCACATGTTGCATATATTTAATGGAAAACTGGATATGGCTACTGTGTTTCCGTCTTCTACTCCTGGATATTGTGGGGTCCCAGAGGCTGAAGACTCACATTGCACGCTCCTTAGGAGTTAAGGACTGAAAGGATACTTAACTCCTGGTTTGCATTGTGTACTGCCAATTTTACTCTTTGGTGAACCCCCATTCTTGTGATTTCATCTAGTTTTGGGGATCCCCAGAGATTGGACACATCTGCTATTCTGTAGTTAGGAGATAAGTGCTGTTAATGGGAAAACTCCTTTAATATAGCACATTTTCACCTTTCAGCACAATGCAGTATTTAGATTCAAGAAGTTATGCTGATTAATTACTTAATATATCTTTTATATTGGAAGAGCTCCATTTTTTTTATACAGAGCTCCAAATCTCCTGCATAGATACTGTATATAATACATTTTGTCTACAATATACATTTTGTCTACATTCATCTACCACTAGGAGGAACCCGAAGTCTCTCTGCATCTTGTTTTATTACTGAGTTAAAGGGGTTTTCTGACATTTTTTAACTGATGACCTATCCTCTGGAAAAGTGATCAGTATCTGATCAGTGGGGGTCCAACAAACAGGATGTTTGAGAAGGCAATGGCACTCTCAATAGTTCCACGGCCTTCTCACAACTTTTCCTCGTCTATTTGACGTCAGATTCATCAGTCACATTGCCAAGGTGCAGCTCAGACCCATTGAGGTGAATAGGGCTAAGCTGCGATACCAAGCACAGCCACTGTGCCCTCTTAAACAACTGATCAGAGTGGGTCCCAGGAGTAAGACCCCCACTGATAAGATACTGTTGGCCTATCCTTATGATAAAGTCTCAGAAAACACATTTAAATAGATAAACAGATGCAGTACTGTCCTATATTCCCTCAAATAGTGGCTACATAATTTTATCATTTAATTACAGTGAACCCCACCAATAACCCACCGATTTTAGAAGACCACCCCCTTACCTTAATCAGCATTTCTGTGAAAAATGTTCATTTCCAATTCCAACATATCTCTTGCATAACATAAAGATTATCCCTAAAAGTCCAATTGCAACCACAAGGCAATTGTGGTTGGTTGTCTCAAAAGAGGTTTCCCTGTATCATTTTCATGGAAGTGATTTGAAGAGCCACATGTACACAATGGAACTTTCTAGGATTTCTATAAAGACATATTAATAGGAATAAATTGTAAATTATCTAAATAAAAAATGGTGGTTAAATATGGAAATTCATGTTGTGTTCTCAGTCTTTCAGTATTATAGGCATCTGAAATAATAAGTATTTGCTGATCAATACAGTTATGTAATTTTATTACACTTATGTAAATCCCTTTAAATCAAAGTCTCACTCTGGGAGTCCACATCACAGCTCTGTGCTGATGAGGCCAAAAAGAAAGAAACATGCATGCCCACAGATATTTATTTGGCTAGCCAAGAGCTGAAATGTTTTCAAAAATATCATCTAGAGACTTTTTTAAAAATTATAATTACTCTTCTAGTAAAGCATTTCAAATGGCAACGTGCATAGTTTGTGGTGCTGACGAGGTCTAAAAGACAAACACAGATCTGACCACAGATAGAGCCAGGTGTTTAGCTAATATCTGAGGGATGCTGCAAGACTCCTTCAAGAGAACTGTAAATCTATGTTCTAATAAGCAATAATTTACAGTGACCTTATAGCAGCTAAAAGCTTGCTGCTGGCTTAATAGACATGTTTTCAATTAAACCACTTACACTTCTGAGCAATTGTATGTGCTCTAGATAACTCCACACTGTGTATGCTGAAGACTTGACGTTTCTTAGCTGAGTACATGTAACGTTGCAGTATTCAACCTCATTTTGGTGGAAAATAGCACATATTAAGCCATGCCCTATTTCCCACAAAATTGCTAATTGTCAACCTAGATGCACCAAACTGAGTTACATTTTGGCACATTTTCGCCAAAATCTAGGCTCACTCACATTAGTAAATGTGGGCCACGTTTTGTTTTTATGAGCTCTGTTGTTTAATTGATTTACTTATTTTGGTGTTACAGTGATATGGTGCAATAAGTATTCTAATTGTATTAATGGGAGGTTTGATTTATGTTTCTATTAACCCCCAAAATAGCCTAAGGCTATGTCAGCTTAGGCGGTACCTGGACCACCCAAATGATTCATCACAGGTAGCACATGCTACTTTATAACTTCATTTTGCTTTATGCTGCAGGGGACATATCAGATAGTAGCATCTTTAGAAATCTGTTACTATCATCTATAACATTATGGTGGCTAAAAATGTGAACCCAGAGTTCCTTGGTGATATGAACCAACAAATGGGTAGCGTCTGTGCAGAAGCAAAAAATAATAATAATAACATAATGACCCATCCATGTAATTACACAAAATATGTTCCTATTAATCCACACTCAGAGATTGCTTATTGAGAAAAAAGAAACTAGGTCAAGTGCATGCAAATACATCTCCCATCATACATTACAATAATGATTAAACACAACACTAAAACTTGCTGATACAACAGTCTTGCATCGTATTCCCCATTTCCCTTATCTATATACACACAACACAGCATCGAAAGTCAGTTAGACATATTCAGTAACATACCGTAACTTATTAAATAATACTCTTAGCTAAAACTGACAGCTCCCCCTTCTCCAGCAGCTACTGACTCTGAAAAAGCCCAGAGTGCCCATTAAAAACAAGCAATGTAATAGACATTCAATAATTTCAGGAAATGCCCTATAATTTCCACTTTTAAGTCTTGCTGATTACAATGCCAACCATCAGAGTTAGAAGGATTTTCAGTTTTAAAGTTTCTGGAGCCGCTTATGGGCTAAAACAGCACAATAACATACAATCCCAACCAGTCTAGTGAGGTCATTCTAAGGTCCCGATACAGTTTTCATTTAAATCACTGCACTGAGAACGAGATAGTCAATAGCTACAAAGGCCATGTCTTGTACATACTGACTACAGACTGTCATTGGCGGCAGAAGTCATGTCAGCATGGCACGTCATTGGTGCAGCAATGTAAAAAGAGACCGGCAAGAGATTATGGGACCACCGGTAAGGCAGTGGAAGGAGATTTTAAGTGGATGATGTGCTTACTTGTTATTTTGGTTCATCAGCAACAGTTGGATAACCCCTTTAGGCAGCAAAGTCCTTTTGTCAACACCATAAAGGACCATGACAATATCAGAGGCTTCCCTTATCTTGACCGTTATCAGCCACCCAGCTGCTAGTGAACTGAATTGGCACCACAGGACGACAGCCAGATATTACGTACCCAACGTTTTGGGCCCCACAGGGACCTCATTAGGCACCATTGCCCTATACCATTTTGCTGATGCGGCCCACTGGCACGCCGGCACCATAGGTCTGCCTGTGTTTGTATTTGTTGTTGTCTGGTCCTACTGGCGCGACCACTCTTTCTCTAAGCCTGAATGGTCCCACTGGTCCACTCTCTTGCCTGTTTTGAGCCACATTGGCCTTAACTGGCCCAGCTCAGAGTTGCTAGCCCTTTGGCTTTAATTGTTGACTTTTAATTATTTTTTCCCACTAAACCACAGGCTTGGTTTGCCTGTTACCCTCAAATATATACTTCCCCTGATGAGTTTTATGTAAATGATACGTGTCACGACGGGAATTTTCTAGGGTATATCAGGGATACCGGCCTCCACCAGGGACAAGTATCCGGACGGGGTCGCTCCTTGCGGGGCAAGAACTCTGTGTAGGTAGGCAGGGTCGCATTAGCCCCCTCCTTGTCTTAGGGTCTGTATAGGGAAATCGTTCCCGACCACTGCCTATGCCTACAGCAACTCCTTCTTTGACATCTTCCTCGCATGGTTTCCAGTAACCACCAGCAGAAAGAAACGGAAGACGCCTTTCCAGGGTTCCTTATTTGGCACCCTCCTGATGAGTTCTATTCATCGCGTCCATCATGGGTGAGAGCGTTCCTTTTCTATACTGGCAATACCTTGCTTTTGTCTAGGCCCACATGGGCTTGTCATATATGTGTGTTTTTTGAATATTTTCTTTTTGTGCCATTTATTCTAATTGTTACCTATTAAATGCTAAGTTTTATTCCCTCTGTCCCCATCCAAGGGGATCAGTTCATTTGCACCACAGCTATGCCTGTATTTCCGTATGAAGGAAAGGGTTAAAGATTTTGACGTTTCTAGTAGGCTATGTAATTCTTTTGGATAAATCTGACTTACTGATACGAAACACATTTTAAAACATCAATTTATTTTCCTCTTAGAGATTTTGCGTAGCACATGAATAGACTGTTGAGTAGCATGGATGTCACAGAGTTGGCTGCTTTAAAAGGCTTACAGAATAAGCTTTCATCTTGATCTATTTCTCAATTATAACCTTGACTTTACTATTTTATGACTTTTTATTTCTTTGAGGATTACATTGCAGTAAGGCTTTACATCATTACCATATTATGCAACGTACACACAGCCATTTGTTTGGTAGGTAATAGCTAGTTTCAGTTTTAATTACCATTTTATGTACAGAGGGAGCTGCATCGGGTATACAGAAAACCAAACAACATGTCTCAATACTGAGACACAAAGTATTATTGAGCTGACAAGCCTATCACAAAGGCTGGAAAGCTCTTGAAGCAGTGAGAATATATATATGTACTGATGTGTTGGAGGCTGGATATGGACAAGTAAAAGGATTCGAGCAACTTTGACAAGGACCAAATTGTGATGATTAAAAGACTAGCATCTACAAAATTGCAAGTCTTGTAGGGTGTTCCTGGTATACAGCAGTTAGTACTTTCCAAAAATGCAGGAAGGAAGGTCAAGCTATGAACTGGTAACCGGTACATGGACGCCTAAGGTTCACTGATGGGGTTAAAGGCTATTTCCTGCTCTCACAGAAGAGCTACTGTAGCACAAACTCTTAAAAAGGTTAAAGCTGGCAACTATATAAAGATATTAGAATATACAGTGCATCACAGTATGCTGCATAGAAGCGGGCTGGTCAGCGTGCCTTACTGACCCTTGCCCGCCATGGAAAGTTTCTACAATGGGCATATGTGTATCACAACTTAATAATAAAAAAGGTGACCAGGTCTGGTGGATCATGTATTACTTTAAATAATGTGGATGATCAATTGTATGTGGGTTGCCCTGGCATTCACTATGAGAGAAAGACAAGAAGCAGTGTGATGTGCTGGGAAATGTTTGTTGGGAAACTTAGGGAACTAGCATTTATGTTTAAGTTAACACTGAGCTAAAAACTATTGCAGACCTAACAGACCCCTTTATGGCAGTAGTATTTCCTGGCCTTTTTGAGCAGGAGATTGCACCCTGCCACACTGCAAACATTGTACAGGAATTGCTTAAGGAGCATGATAAAGAGTACAAGGTATTAACCTGACCTTCATGGTTCCCAAGATCCCAATCTACTCGAGCTGTGGGGTGTGCTGAAAAAAAAAAAGTCTGATCCAGGGAGGCTCTACATCTCAATTTACAGGGCTTAAATAATTTGATTCCAATGCCTAGATGCCACAGATACCACAGGTCACAATCAGAGGTCAAGAGGAGTCCATGTTTCAACTTGCCAGTTTTGGCAGCATGAGAGCAATCTACACCTGTTATGGCAGATCGATATATCCACATATGCATGGAAACAAGCACACACACACTAGAAGTCATGTAATATAAAGCTAGGTCTAAAGTCAACACTGAATTGCTTTTATGGTCATTGACCCTGACTAAAACTTGCCTGTGACAGTGTAAGTGGGCAACCCTAGTAAGTCTTAATAAAGCCCCATAGCTAGAGGTGGATAGACAGAGTTATGAAGGGTCGCAGGACTCTCCATAACTTTGGCGCATTTAGCGCCAGTTCTAAATGTAAGACAGCTTCCGAGCTGTCTTACATTTAGACCGTTTTCTACGCCTAAGGCATCATGCACACGACCGGTTTTTTTTGCGGTCCGCAAAAAGGGGTTCCGTGATCCGTGTCCGTTTATTCTTCCGTGGGTCTTCGTTGATTTTTGGAGGATCCACGGACATGAAGGAAAGTAAAAAAAAAGTTTTGGTGTCCGCCTGGCCGTGCGGAGACAAACGGATCCATCCTGACTTACAATGCAAGTCAATGGGGACGGATCCATTTAACGTTGACACAATATGGTGCAATTGCAAACGGATCCGTCCCCTATTGACTTTAAATGTAAAGTCAGGAGTCCCTATTATACCATCGGATCAGAGTTTTCTCCAATCCGATGGTATATTTTAACTTGAAGCGCCCCCATCACCATGGGAACGCCTCTATGTTAAAATATACCATTGGATTTGAGTTATATCGTGAAAACTCAGATCCGACAGTATATTCTAACACAGAGGCGTTCCCATAGTGATGGGGACGCTTCAAGTTAGAATATACTAAGAACTGTGTACATGACTGCCCCCTGCTGCCTGGCAGCACCCGATCTCTTACAGGGGGCTGTGATCAGCACAATTAACCCCTCAGGTGCCGCACCTGAGGGGTTAATTGTGCGTATCATAGCCCCCTGTAAGAGATCAGGTGCTGCCAGGCAGGAGGGGGCAGACCCCCCTCCCTCCCCAGTTTTAAATTCATTGGTGGCCAGTGCGGCCCCCCCTCCCTCCCCTGTATTACATTCATTGGTGGCCAGTGCGGCCCCCCTCCCTCCGCTGTATTACATTTATTGGTGGCCAGTGCCCTCCCTCCCCAGTATTTAATTCATTGGTGGCCAGTGCGGCCTCCCCTCTCCCCCCCTCCTAATTAAACCCCCCCCATCATTGGTGGCAGCGGAGAGTTTCGATCGGAGTCCCAGTTTAATCGCTGGGACTCCGATCGGTAACCATGGCAACCAGGACGCTACTGCAGTCCTGGCTGCCATGGTTACTTAGCAATTTTAGAAGCATTATACTTACCTGCGCTGTCTGTGACCGGCCAGGCGCTCCTCCTACTGGTAAGTGAAAGGTCTGTGCGGCGCATTGCTTATAGCACAGACCTGTCACTTACCAGTAGGAGGAGCGCCCGGCCGGTCACAGACAGCGCAGGTAAGTATAATGCTTCTAAGATTGCTAAGTAACCATGGCAGCCAGGACTGCAATAGCGTCCTGGTTGCCATGGTTACCGATCGGAGTCCCAGCGATTAAACTGGGACTCCGATCGGAACTCTCCGCTGCCACCAATGATGGGGGGGATTTTAATTAGGAGAGGGGAGGCCGCACTGGCCACCAATGAATTAAATACAGGGGAGGGAGGGAGGGGGGTCCGCACTGGCCACCAATGAATTAAATACAGGGGAGGGAGGGAGGGCCGCACTGGCCACCAATGAATTAAATACAGGGGAGGGAGGGGGGGACGCACTGGCCACCAATGAATGTAATACAGGGGAGGGAGGGGGGGCCGCACTGGCCACCAATGAATGTAATACAGGGGAGGGAGGGGGGGCCGCACTGGCCACCAATGAATGTAATACAGGGGAGGGAGGGGGCCGCACTGGCCACCAATGAATTTAAAACTGGGGAGGGAGGGGGGTCTGCCCCCTCCTGCCTGGCAGCACCTGATCTCTTACAGGGGGCTATGATACGCACAATTAACCCCTCAGGTATGGCACCTGAGGGGTTAATTGTGCTGATCACAACCCCCTGTAAGAGATCGGGTGCTGCCAGGCAGCAGGGGGCAGTCATGTACACAGTTCTTAGTATATTCTAACTTGAAGTGTCCCCATCACTATGGGAACGCCTCTGTGTTAGAATATACTGTCGGATTTCACTTCGTGAAAACTCAGATCTGAAAAAGCTTTAATGCAGATGGATCTGCGGATCCGTCTGTGTGAAAGTAGCCTACGGACACGGATTATGGACGCGGAAGACAAGCTTGTGTGCCTCCGTGTTTTTTCACGGACCCATTGACTTGGATGGGTCCGCGAACCGTTGTCCGTCCAAAAAATAGGACAGGTCCTATTTTTTTGACGTACGGGAAACACGGATCACGGACGCAGATGAACAACGGTGCATTTTCCGAGTTTTCAACGGACCCATTGAAAGTCAATGGGTCCGCAGAAAATCACGGAAAACGGAACAACGGACATGGATGCACACAACGGTCGTGTGCATGAGGCCTAAAACAGAGAAAATGGTGAATACGACAGGTCTGCCAACCCATTCCCTTCCACGCCGCACCCACAATTTTAGACCTGTCGTAAACAGGGAAAAGTCACAGATAGCGGCGCAACTGTGCCAGAAATACGCCAAATTTAGGCGTATTTCAGATTAGTAAATGACCCCTTTAGATTTTACTGAAATTGGACTGCAATTACTATTTGGGGTCTTAAGGCTATATCTGTTCATGCACTGGTAGAATAATATTGATTATGCAGTTCCATGCTGAAAACAAGTCCCAGATTATCAGACTTTTGGGGGGAAGGATTTTTGGATTCTGGATTAAAGAAAGTTTATTGCACATAGAAAACATTTATGCTTCCTCACCTGATTTCATTCAAGTGTAAGTGTGCTTTTAGGAATGTCATTTGATGCAATATTTTATGCAGTTTTCTATAGTCAAAGTTAGGAGTGGATAAAAAAAAATAAGAAGTAGAATATTTCCTATACTCCTCCCCCACACACCATGCAGTGGCTACTTAATAGACAAGTTAAAAAGATAAAAATATATATATATATTTTTTTTTTTACGCAGAAATGCATAAAAACTATAACCAGAAAAAAATATATACTTTGGAGTATATTAACACATTTAGTGCAAAATGTTGCAAGCATGATACCGTTACACCATGAATGTATTCTCCTTCTGCATCTGCTGTTACTTGAATGACTAAATTAATCCATAATGTTTAACAGGTTTAAATTTGGATAATGCTCCAATTGCTTCCTTGTACAAGTAATTTTAACACTCTGCCAATGCTAATTAACTATAATGGTTGAATAATTTAAATACATTATTTTATTATGTAGCATTAATATAAATGTAGCTGAAGCTGCATCTAAATCATGGATTAGCAATTAGCATATCAGTCATTGAATATCTGATATAATGTAATTTATGCTGCAAAGAGAAAAAATAATATATATATATATATATATATATATAATCCAGAAAAGTAGGCGGCACTCCGAGAAAGGTGACAAGTGGACTTTATTCACCCAGGTGGTGCAACGTTTCGGTTCTTCACTAGAACCTTTTTCAAGCAAAGTAACAACTCAAATCACAGCATTATATACAGGTGAATTAATTAGCATGTTCAACATGTGACTACACTCCACCCAGTGGGTGTGTTACAAAACATGATCAGCCAATACCAACAGTGTATATATCCAAAAAGAAAAAAAGGAAAACTAAATGTACATACATTGAAGCATACATGAAAAAAATTGCATATAGAGATCATTAGTGATATACATATTTGTAGACAGTGTATCCATAATCACAAACTATACCGATCAATTACAGAGTCGATCTGCCCAATGGTGCACTGTGATGTGATAAAGTGAAAGGAGACATAGCAGAGAGGATGGGGAAACGATCGAAAAAACATACAAGAGGGACAAGAAGAAACCTGCCATGCCGTTGTTCCGCGTTGTTTATATTCCACTGCGCAAACGCAATATCGCACCATTGACGGATATCCAGGCCGAGGACCTCTGATGTCATCAAAAACCGGCCGCAGCGTCATCTTACAGAGTCTCGCCCCACGCGCATGCTCAGTGGATACGGTCTGTTCCCGGCACCATCTTACTTGATGGAAACAGATCGCTGCATCTATTAACTCAGTGTAATACATCCTAGCCACTTAATCAAAGGGTATGGGCAGCCCAGAAAGAAGGGGACAGTCTAGAAACCAGAATGTCACCCATCATATCCACATGAAGTCATGCTGCGGTCACGAATCTCGCGGTCCCTGCAAGAACGACATTGTGGTTACTGAGTGCCCTCATACCCAAGAGGGATCTCCTCTATTGGGCATACGGATGTCACAAAGTATGGACAGCAGCTAAATATCTTATAACTCAAGTTGCCCCTGGTGCTTATCAGGATGCGCAAACGGCAAGTATAAAACATTTTTGCAGGTGACTAAAAAGTAATGAAAATAACCATGAAGGACAAAAAAACGTCCCACATAACCCTCTTCTCTATAGTATGTTTCGATCACCCCGACCGTCTATGCCAATCCTCAAATGGTGAAGTGTGAGTGATCTATATGAAAAAGAGAAGAAAAAATAGTTAATTGTTAGGCGAGAAAAAAAAATATATTTTAATTGAGTTGATTAACTCCCTTAGTGTATACACGAGACGCCTACTGACATCCGACCTGACTTCAGGGGCAAGCCAACCTATAAAACATCCCCAAAATTATAATCTACATATTGCGTTTGCGCAGTGGAATATAAACAACGCGGAACAACGGCATGGCAGGTTTCTTCTTGTCCCTCTTGTATGTTTTTTCGATCGTTTCCCCATCCTCTCTGCTATGTCTCCTTTCACTTTATCACATCACAGTGCACCATTGGGCAGATCGACTCTGTAATTGATCGGTATAGTTTGTGATTATGGATACACTGTCTACAAATATGTATATCACTAATGATCTCTATATGCAATTTTTTTCACGTATGCTTCAATGTATGTACATTTAGTTTTCCTTTTTTTCTTTTTGGATATATACACTGTTGGTATTGGCTGATCATGTTTTGTAACACACCCACTGGGTGGAGTGTAGTCACATGTTGAACATGCTAATTAATTCACCTGTATATAATGCTGTGATTTGAGTTGTTACTTTGCTTGAAAAAGGTTCTAGTGAAGAACCGAAACGTTGCACCACCTGGGTGAATAAAGTCCACTTGTCACCTTTCTCGGAGTGCCGCCTACTTTTCTGGATTACATATTGGGGTAAGAAGCCTATTCCCCTGGAGACGTGCACCCTCTTATTCTTTGATTGTGTTCCAGTGCCGCCATTTTTCCTGTGTATATATATATATATATATATATATATATATATGTCGAAAAACAGGCAGCACTCTATAAAATAGAAAAAGAAAAAAGTTTATTCACCCAAACAGGACATGCCTGTCCTGTTTGGGTGAATAAACTTTTTTCTATTTTTATTTTATAGAGTGCTGCCCGTTTTTCGACTTTTATATATTAGGTTTGCTTAATCCCAACTGGGCCAGCTGCACCCCCTTGTCTTTTCAATAGACAGTGCCGCCACTTTTTTCTTTATATATATATATACAGTACAGACCAAAAGTTTGGACACACCTTCTCATTCAAAGAGTTTTCTTTATTTTCATGACTATGAAAATTGTAGATTCACACTGAAGGCATCAAAACTATGAGTTAACACGTGGAATTATATACATAACAAACAAGTGTGAAACAACTGAAAATATGTCATACTCTAGGTTCTTCAAAGTAGCCACATTTTGCTTTGATTATTGCTTTGCACTCTTGGCATTCTCTTGATGAATTTCAAGAGGTAGTCCCCTGAAATGGTTTTCACTTCACAGGTGTGCCATGTCAGGTTTAATAAGTGGGATGAATCCAAAAGCTGGAAGAGCAGTCGCCAAACAGTGACGTCACCAAAGCGTCTACCCGGTCCCCCAGACAACCAGGTCAGGTGGGACGCCACGTACGGCCAGCACATCACGTGGGATGCTGTGAGTGCACGGCCGCCTCGATACAACGCTGTGGAGAGCAGTGAAGAGGGGTAAGACCGCGCTCATTCGTGAGCATTACAGAACCTGTGGAGCAATTATAAGTTAATCAATTGCACTGTGAAGTGAATACTTCGGATTCAGCTGACATTCGGTACCAGTTGTGTTTCTTGCACGCTACAGAATCCAGTGCAGCACTAACATTGTGCATTGTGGTTTCGGCCATACTATCAGCATCCACGTGTATTTATAGGAAATTGCGGGCACGCTGTTGTATATATAGAACTTTGGGACTTCAATACACCCACAGGAATTCCTCCCTATTATAGTTTCACACTATCTGTTACTATTTGCATAGGTATATGTGTGTCTACATGTATGTTTTTATATATATTTTTTAGGTATATGTTTTTAGACTAATAAAGTCCATTATTCGTCACCACCACTGTGTTTCCCTTCTGAGTGTGCCCCTTCATATTGCTTAGACCTCCAAGTGGGATTTCTTGCCTTATAAATGGGGTTGGGACCATCAGTTGCGTTGAGGAGAAGTCAGGTGGATACACAGCTGATAGTCCTACTGAATAGACTGTTAGAATTTGTATTATGGCAAGAAAAAAGCAGCTAAGTAAAGAAAAACGAGTGGCCATCATTACTTTAAGAAATAAAGGTCAGTCAGTCAGCCGAAAAATTGGGAAAACTTTGAAAGTAAGGGCTATTTGATTATGAAGGAGAGTGATGGGGTGCTGCGCCAGATGACCTGGCCTCCACAGTCACCGGACCTGAACCCAATCGAGATGGTTTGGGGTGAGCTGGACCGCAGAGTGAAGGCAAAAGGGCCAACAAATGCTAAGCATCTCTGGGAACTCCTTCAAGACTGTTGGAAGACCATTTCAGGGGACTACCTCTTGAAGCTCATCAAAAGAATGCCAAGAGTGTGCAAAGCAGTAATCAAAGCAAGAGGTGGCTACTTTGAAGAACCTAGAATATGAGATATTTTCAGTTGTTTCACACTTGTTTGTTATGTATATAATTCCACATGTGTTAATTCATAGTTTTGATGCATTCATAGTCTTGAAAATAAAGAAAACTCTTTGAATGAGAAGGTGTGTCCAAACTTTTGGTCTGTACTGTATATATACTGTATATATATATATATATATATATATATGGAAAACATTTGTGCAATCAGACTTTGTACATTTCACCTTTTGGTATGACAAAGAAGGTGAATCATTTTTTAAAATAATTTTTATACATTTGCTATGTTTTTTTTCCTTTATTGCTGCACAGGTGGGCCTTTATAAAATGCATGACTAAAACACACCAGGGCCTTTCATTTTTCAGTTTTATATGGGGAAAACTTGCAAAAATTGGAAAAAAATTAAATTTCTTTTTTCCTTTTGCAATTTAAAATAATTAGAGATGAGCAAATCAAAGCTGAATTCAAAGTGGAATTTGATCCGAATTTCAGGAATTATTTGATTTGCACCGAATCCAAATTTCCTCACGCTTCATGGTAAAAGATCGTATTTTTTCCTAAAATGGCTGCTGTACATGTTAGGACATGGAGCAAGGAACTCTGGTGTGGCGAAACCAACCTCGCCACAGTGTTTTGGAGAGGCCTGTTTATCCGCCTCTTGCCCCAGGATTATGGGCCATATACTAACTTTTAAACCCCTGAACCTATTCAAGTGAATTTTGGATAGGTTTGTCCCCAAGTTATACTGTTTAAATTGTTATATGTATGTCCAATGTAAACTCACAAAGTTGTAACAATTTATAATAAGTGTAACTTGTCAGCTTGGGAGTAAAATGCTTGGTGTGTTTCTATTGTGCCATTGTCCCATTGTGTGTTTAAATGGTGATGTCTGTCCTGTTGTCCTCACATGTGTATTGGCGATCTCCCTTTGTCCTCAGAGATAATTGGATTGCTCCTCAGGTTGTCTCCGGGACAGAGAGGAGGAGACCATGATGCATTGTGGGGATATGTTGTATCTGTCCTATGTCACAGTCTTCATTCTGGTCCTCTGGGGGTGTGAACGATTGGTTGCTGTAGTTACATTGTATGTGTTGTAAATTACTGATTGGTTGTATTTCAAACCCCTGTGGGCAGTACTATGTTTGTGGTTTATGAATAAAAGAGGCTGTACGTGAAGTACAGTCAGACCACTGTTTGACCCTCAACACGGAGCCTTGTCTCGTTATTGGGGGGATTCACTGTATGCTGTTAGAAGACCGATTGCCAGAAGTGTAAGCTGATCCCTGTTCGTCTGCTAGCAGCTATTCGTGAGGTTCCAGTTTGGAGTGCTACTTTGTATCCAGTTCGGGAGGTTGGTGTATCCTGCAGTAGCTGTGCCTGTCTCTCAGAAAGGGGCTTATCGCCTGAACGGATTTTAACCCCTTGTCTGCTGAAACGGACCGTTACATTGGTGGCAAGCAGCGGGATCGTTCCTACAGCCAGAAGGACAGCTACAGGAGACACCATTTCTTTGGATTCTACAATTTAAAGTCAACGCATGTCCCAGTACAGCGACCCTAAAAGCAACAGGATGGAACCAGCAGTGTTATACGAGGAGGAGGACCTGGATGGCCGAGATGCATTAAGGAAAGGCATCTGGTACCAGGCCCTGGATAGTGTACAATACCAGCGGGGTGAGAGTCTCCCCAGTGAAGAGCAGCGGTTGCAGAAGGAAGTGGCCCTGCGGATGCCCTTCCTGGGAGAGCAGCCCCTGGAGGAATGGGTGAAGGATCTAGAGCACCGGGTATGGCAGGAGCTATGGCTGGAGGATGCCTACCAGGCGCTTTGGTGGTATATGGCACAGTATATACCCTGGACAGCCGAACATGACAAGCCAGAGGGAGAGGCGTTTGATGGTCCTGGCTTGTTATGGGAGTCCTTTGCAGAGCCTGACTTCGGGAGCCCTGCACAGTCCAGACTTCAGGACATTTTCTATGAGAGGGAGGCTAGGCATGTGTGCGATGACCCCCATGAGGTAGAGCAAGACCTGGCTCACCTAGCAACCCTGGAGTGGGAACTGGAGCAGGACTACCGAGATCTCTTCCACTCCATTGAGAAGGCTCAGCAGGACAGTAAGGTGACAGACCCAGATCCAGACCCATTCAGCTGGGCAGATATTGTAGAGTGTTACTGGGAAGGACCCCAGGTGGCCGGTAGAGATGGGGCCGAGGTCTCTCCACCGGTCCTGCAGGGAATTGGGAGCCCAGTCTCCATTCCCCAGCGGCAGTGTGAAGTGCAGGGAGAGGAGAGCAGCGTCCCCCCCCCCAGCGGCAGGCTGAGGTACAGGGGGCAGAGGTAGTTGTTCCTGCCCCCCAGCAGCAGAGTGATATGCCGGGAAGGCAGTGTGAAAAGCAGGGAGAGGAGAGCAGCGTCCTCCCTCCCCAGCGGCAGGCTGAGTTACAGGGGGCAGAGGTAGTTGTTCCTGCCCCCCAGCAGCAGAGTGATATGCCGGGAAGGCAGTGTGAAGTGCAGGGAGAGGAGAGCAGCGTCCTCCCTCCCCAGCGGCAGGCTGAGTTACAGGGGGCAGAGGTAGTTGTTCCTGACCCCCAGCAGCAGAGTGATTTTTTCGGAATTGGGAGCCCAGTCTCCATTCCCCAGCGGCAGAGTGTCCAGCAGGGAATAGAGAGCCCAGTCTCCTTTCCCCAGCAGCAGGACACTGTATTGGAACCGGAGACGGTCGGTCACCCTCCCCAGCGGCTGGAAGTATGTATGGGAGAGGAGCTCGTTACCCCCTCTCCCCAGCGGCAGCTTAATGCACCAGGGGGAGACAGTAAGCCCCACAACAGTGCAGATGGGACCGTGGTCTCTGCACTTACAGCACAGGGGGTAGAGACAGTCGGTCTCCCCCTCCAACAACCAGACTCCAAGCCAGGGAGCAACACAGAGACCGGGAGTACCAGCTTCCAACATAACCTTGGTGGACTCACTGGACAGAGACAGGCTGCCAAATGCAACAGGTCCAGTATTGGGTTGTGGGTGGGCTGCCAGACTAACTCAGGTACCGACCAGCGTGAGGTCAGGTATCTGGTTAGTCTTCCCTGGGGGGGAGATGTGTGGCGAAACCAACCTCGCCACAGTGTTTTGGAGAGGCCTGTTTATCCGCCTCTTGCCCCAGGATTATGGGCCATATACTAACTTTTAAACCCCTGAACCTATTCAAGTGAATTTTGGATAGGTTTGTCCCCAAGTTATACTGTTTAAATTGATGTAAGTTATATGTATGGCCAATGTAAACTCACAAAGTTGTAACAATTTATAATAAGTGTAACTTGTCAGCTTGGGAGGAAAATGCTGGGTGTGTTTCTATTGTGCCATTGTCCCATTGTGGTTTAAATGGTGATGTCTGTCCTGTTGTCCTCACATGTGTATTGGCGATCTCCCTTTGTCCTCAGAGATAAATGGATTGCTCCTCAGGTTGTCTCCGGGACAGAGAGGAGGAGACCATGATGCATTGTGGGGATATGTATTTGTCCTATGTCACAGTCTTCATTCTGGTCCTCTGGGGGTGTGAACGATTGGTTGCTGTAGTTACATTGTATGTGTTGTAAATTACTGATTGGTTGTATTTCAAACCCCTGTGGGCAGTACTATGTTTGTGGTTTATGAATAAAAGAGGCTGTACGTGAAGTACAGTCAGACCACTGTTTGACCCTCAACACGGAGCCTTGTCTCGTTATTGAGGGGATTCACTGTATGCTGTTAGAAGACCGATTGCCAGAGGTGTAAGCTGATCCCTGTTCGTCTGCTAGCAGCTATTCGTGAGGTTCCAGTTTGGAGTGCTACTTTGTATCCAGTTCGGGAGGTTGGTGTATCCTGCAGTAGCTGTGCCTGTCTCTCAGAAAGGGGCTTATCGCCTGAACGGATTTTAACCCCTTGTCTGCTGAAACGGACCGTTACATCTGGGAACAAGGGATCAACCACTATGCCATGCATGCAGCCAATAAGCAGCCAGCCCTGTGATGTCACAGTCCTATAAATAGCCTACAGTTATCTTGGATTCAGCCATTTTCCAGTGTTCTTAGTGCAGGGAGAGACTTTAGTTAGCAGGCGCTAGGGAAAGTGCTAGGAAAGACTTGAAAACTTATATTTTGCTCAATATAAGGTCAGGGAAAGAGAATTAGAAGTGTAGGGAAAGGATAGGAAGGAATTATTACACAGTATTGAAGCAGAACAGGGTTCAATAGGGGAGTGTACAGCCTGGATAATAGGAACAATCCTATTACACCTTGCTGCACTGACTGCGGATCCAAATTGCTATTATACCTCTGCTCATTTCAGGTTTGCCATTCATCTGTAATTCCAGCAAACCGTTCTTGTTATTTGGGTCTTATTAGTAGTGTTGATCACGAATATTCGAAATGCGAATTTTAATCGCGAATATCGGCACTTCGAGAATTCGCGAATATTTAGAATATCGCAAAATATATTCGTAATCGCGAATATTCAATTTTTTTTAAATACCAGTTCATGCAAATTTTTATGCAAATTCTTTAGGCGAATTTTATGCGAATTTTCGCAATCAAGAAAATAATGCTTAGAGATCATGAATTTGCTAATTCTCGAATATATGGCGAATATTCGGCCAAATATTCGCGAAATATCGCAAATTCGAATATTGCCCCTGCCGCTCATCACTACTTATTAGCCCTTGTGCAGTGTAGTTATACATATGCACAGGCATTTTTTTGCCATGTATTCGTGGGGGAAAAAAGGGGGCTTATTAGCCGTTGTGTTTTGAAGTGAAAAAATTACAGCCCTTTTTGGCATGTACAGTATTAGTGGCAAAAAAAATATAATTTGGCGTTCACGGGCGCAGTTATATGTTCTGAAGTCTTTTTTTGTTGTGTATTACTGGGGGGAAAAAGGGGCTTGTTAGCCGTTGTGTGGTGAAGTGAGCATATTACAGCCCTTTTTGGCGCGTATTTGTGGCAAAAAAAAGTATTATTTTCCGTTCACGGCTGCGGTTATATGTTCTAAAGCCCTTTTTGGCGTGTATTAGTGGGGGAAAAGAAAAGGGCTTATTAGCCATTGTGTGGTGAAGTGAGAAAATTAAAGCCCTTTTTGGCGTGAATTAGTGGCAAAAAATAAATAAAAAATTGCCGTTCAGCGGTGAAGTTCCATTGTACTACAGCCATTTACGGGGTGTATTAATAGAATATATACGTATGTCCTATTAGCCGTTCTGCGGTGAATAGTGATGGATATTTATTTTTTGGGGGTGTATTAATAGGAAAAAGAATACGTCTTATTAGGCAGTCTGCAGTGAACAGACATTGTTTTACAGCCATTCACTGGGCCACTCTGTGGTCTCCTCATGCTACTGCTGCTGCCACCTCCACACTATGTCACATTGCCAGTCTGTGGCCTCCTCATGTTGCTACTGCCACGTCCACACTCTGTCATTGTGCCACTCTGTGGTCTCCTCATGCTGCTTCCACATAACCACTATGTCATTGGGCCACTCTGTGGACTTCTCAAGCTGTTTTACCAACCTTCCCATTCGATGACTGGGCCACTATTTTGCCTTTTTCGCCTGGATGGCATCACCATTTATTTGACCGTTCTTCTGATCTGTCAGACGAAAGGAAAAATGAGACGCACAACTGATCCTCTCTGTAGCATCTGTAAGACCTGTGTGATCCCATCAGAATTAGCTTATGATTTGGTAGCCAAAAGCAGGAGTGGGTACAAAACACAGAAGACATGCAAATATTCCATTCACGTGTCATCTCTGTTTTGGATCCACTCCTGTTTTTTTTTTTTTTTTTAGCATTAGCAATACTGATAGATTACTGACCAAATGCTGACCGAGTGAAGGCGGATGCTAATAATCAGTGACGTCAATACAAACTTGTCTGCAGACACCCTCTCCACTCAGTCGGGTGGGTTCTACTTGTATAAGCGTTTAATAGAACAGGTTCTGTAGACATATATGTGAAATCAGCTGATGACGGTGTAAAAGGAGTGCGCTTCTTCTTGACGCTAACATCAACCTGTAAGGCTGAGTTCATACTTGAGCTATTTGGTCAGTTTTGGCCCCATAACTGCCCAAATAAGTAAAGTGTGCAGTAATTCTAAGAGCGATGCCTGTCGTCTGCGTGTCATACTGAGTCACAGTACTGTTTCACTACCTCAGCAGACTCCCTATGCATGTTACTGCAAGGCATAGTGTTCTACACCACTATACAAGCTCTCTGCAGCCATGAAATAGCTGTTTTTTACGCGATTCACCGCAAATAAATTCGGATCAAATTTAATTGTTTCTGAAAATTCGGCAAACCAGCCGAATCAAATTTTTACAAAAATTTGCTCATCTCTAAAAATAGTTTTTTAAATAAAAAAAATTCAATAACAATAACAATGGCGATTAGGACCAGAATCAGATTTTATAGAAATCTGCTCACCTCAGATAGAAAGATAGCTATAGACTGATAGATAATGGTAGATAATATCAGAATAAATATGGGAATACATCTGCTGTTCTTTACCTTTACCATACCAACATATACTATTTTGTGTTCATATTGATTTCAGCAGTGTAGAAGCAAACACTATAATTTCTTGCTGGTCAAGGCTGTCACAGGCATAGACTTTGAAAACTTTCTACTTCTTTCCCATTCTAACATATAAAGGCACAAAGGTATATTAAAGCAATCTTCTACTCTGTCACACTGCCAGCAATTCTAATACTAAGTTTGCGCCATGGAATGAATGTCTTTCTGTCTAAGTTTTGCGAATTGATTAATGAGCATATGTTGTGGATTTCAAATTGCTGCTCCAAGTGCAAAAGAATATAAATGCCACATTTGTAATGCTCTACAAACAAGCCACAGCCAAAATGCCATTATACCGTCATTTTACAGTAAAGCAAGTCACAAGGCCATCTACCTGTACAAGCCCATTTCATGCCAGCGGTTTTATCTCGAACTATGCCCACTCAAACAGGGAAATATCAATTACTAGAAACGAAAACTATTTTGTTCTGCCTAGAAATATTCCAATTTCTCCAACAAAAGGGTAAAATCACATGCAGTAACTGGAGTGAGGACGCTTTGAAACATTGTGCCAATGCTATATTGTGAATTACAGATTTTTAACACAAATACAATGAAGCTCAGCCAGTCCTATGTAAGCAAGGGAAGAAAAAATACATCACTGTGTCATGTTAGCTTTCATCAAATAATTTAACCACTTCCCATCCGGGCCATTTGCCCCTTCCTGACCAGGCCTAATTTTGCAAATCTGACATATGTCACTTTATGTGGTAATAGCTTTGGAATGCTTTTACTTATCCAAGCCATTTCTTAGATTGTTTTATCGTGACACATTGTACTTCATGATAGTCATAAATTTGAGTCAATATATTTCAATTCGCAATTTTCTAGAAAGTGATACCTCATAAAATATTTATTACTTAACATTCCCCATTTGTCTACTTTATGTTGACATCATTTTGGAAATGTCATTTTATTTTTTAAGAACGTTAGAAGTTTTAGAATTCTAGAAGCAATTCTTAAAATTTTTAAGAAAATTGCCAAAACTCACTTTTTAAGGACCAGTTCAGGTATGAAGTCACTTTGTGGGGCTTACATAGTGGATACCCCCATAAATAACACCATTGTAGAAACTACACCCCTCAGGTTTCTTAAAACTGATTTTACAAACTTTGTTAACCCTTTATGTGTTCCACAAGAATTAAAGGAAAATGGAGATCACATTTTTAAATTTAATTTTCTTGGCAGATTTTCCATTTTAATAATTTTTTTTCTTTAACACATCGAGGGTTAACAGCCAAACAAAACTCAATATTTATTACCCTGATTCTGCAGTTTACAGAAACACCCCATATGTGGTCGTAAACTGCTGTACTGGCACACGGCAGGGCGCAGAATAAACGGAGCGTCACATGGTTTTTGGAAGGCAGATTTTGCTGAACTGGTTTTTAGATGCCATGTCCCATTTGAAGCCCCCCTGATGCACCCTTACAGTAGAAAATCCCCAAAAGTGACCCCATTTTGGAAACTAGGGGATAAGGTGCCAGTTTTATTGGTACTATTTTTGGGTACATATGATTTTTTGATTCATTCATTATAACACTTTATGGGGAAAAGTGACAAAAAATTTGTTGTTTTAGCACAGTTTTTATTTATTTATTTTTACAGCGTTCATCTGAGGGGTTAGGTCATTTGACATTTTTATAGAGCAGATCGTTACGGACGTGGCGATACTTAATATGTATACTTTTTCTTATTTATTTAATTTTTACACAATAATAGCATTTTTGAAACAAAAGAAATGATGTTTATATGTGTCCATGTTCTGAGAGCTATAGTTTATTTTTTTTTTTTTATGATTTTCTTATGTAGGGGATTTGTTTTGGTGGGATGAGGTGACGGTTTTATTGGTACCATTTTGTGGGACATACGGCTTTTTGATCACTCGGTGTTCCACTTTTTGTGATGTAAGGTGACAAAAATGGCTAAATATTCGAAAAAAATAATATATAGAGCACTATATTCAATATATTGCTATATATTCGTTTTTAGAATATTTGTCATTTTTTTCCATCTGAAGTCATGATTCCTCCCTGCTTAAGTTGCTTGTGGGCCAATGACTTATTGGCCCACAAGCAAGAAGCAGGGAGGAATCATGTGTTCAGATGGAAAAATGACGAATATTCTAAAAACGAATATATAGCACTATATTCTACAGTGCTATATATTAGTTTTTGACCCACGCCTATATTGAGCACGCAATATTCGCATATTACACGATCACTACCTTGCCGATTGTCGCATAAAAAAAAGAATGTAGAATATGACAAATATACGAATTCGCAAAAATATCACAAATTAGAATATGACCCCTGCCACTCATCACTAGCTTTTAGGCCAAAAGGTTCAACTTTGGTCTCATCTGACCAGAACACCTTCTTCTACATGATTTTCGTGTCCACTACATGGCTTCTGGCAAACTGAAAACAGGACTTCTTATGGCTTGCTTTCAAAAATAGCTTTCTTCTTGCCACTCTTCCATAAAGACCAGATTTGTGGCAAGAACGACTAATTGTTGTCCTGTGGACAGATTCTCCCACCTCAGCTGTGGATCTATGCAGCTTCTCCAGAGTGACCATGGACCCCTTGGCTGCTTCTTTAATTAGTACTCTCCTTGCCTGGGCTGTCAGTTTAGGTGGACGGCCATGTTTTCTTAGGTTTGCAGTTGTGCCATACTCCTATTTTTGAATAATGGATTGAACAGTGCTCCATGAGATGTTCATAGCTTGGGATATTTTTTATAGCCTAACCCTGCTTTACACATCTCCATAAGTTCATATGTGACCTGTCTGGTGTGTTCCTTGGTTTTCATGATGCTGTTTGATCAGTAATGTTCTCTAACTAACCTCTGAGGCCTTCACAGAACATCTGTAGTTATACTGAGAATAAATTACACACATATTTACTAATTAGGTGACTTCTGAAGGCAATTGGTCACACTGGATTTAATTTAGAGGTATCAGAGCACAGGGGATTGAATACAAATGCACACTTTCCAGATTTATATTAAGTTTTGAAAACCATGTATAATTTTTTTTTTTTCACTTCACACATACTTGCTACTTTGTATTCGTCTTTCACATAAAATCCCAATAAAATACATTTAAGTTTGTATGTGTAAGGGATATAAATACTATTTCAAGACACTGTAGAGTATGGAAGAAGAAACTAAGAAAGCCATGTGGAGATTTGCATGCTAGGCTTTTCGAATACCTGTAAATGAAAGAACTGAGAGATATCAGATGAAACAAAACTCGATTGGTACAATTCATTAAGTCAGTTGTCTTCAGGTGTTAAACAGCATCTCTTTATTTGTGCTTTGAACACTTTATCCACCAGAGATGTCATCATTTCATTACACTGACAGCGCAGCCAAATATTCTAATCCGCTTTGTGCCATTAACAAACAGCACTGCATGTTTTTCAAGGTTCCAGAGTCTGCAGGGCTTTCAAAACAGATTCTTTCCAGAAGAATTAAAATTAAAGTAAAGCCAGATAATTTTGTTCGGCTCTGTTACCTCTATCAGGCTATTCATAGATTTGTGCTTTGTGCGAATCCAATAAAGATGCGTCTTGTACGCTTCTACATTTTTTAACTCTACAAAATAAACACAATAACCCTACGGCTAAATGTCTTCCTTAGTCTATTATAGCTATATGGATTAAAAGGTTGTCTAAGTTAAATGCAAAAAAAAAAACGCACAAAAAAACCCAGCAGCAACAGTGAATGAGAAAATAACAGTAGTCATACATACCATTTTTCTCCTTTGCCACCTCCAGCATTGTGCTTTGGTCCTGCAGCAGTGACATTATCCACCTGGCTGCAGCGGTCATCTTCTGTGCACACCATGTCACCATGCAGCCAATTACTGGCCCCATGAGCAGTGATATGGTGTGCACAGAATGTCACTACTGCAGCCAAAGAAGCAAACAGTGGTAGAGAGGATCATCGTGCAATGCTAGAAGAGGCAGGGGGAGAACAATGGTAAATATGACTTCTTTTGTTACTTTACCACACTTACTTGGAGGTCTTTATTTACCCCTGACATCTCTTTAAAGGGACAATGTCAACAGGAAAGTCACTATTAAATCAGGCACAATGCCATGTAAAGCTACGGATGTAGTAGAGTTAACACACATGCTTTATGAGACGTGTTATCTAAACTAAGTGGGTTAAGCAAACACCTTCAATTGCTTTTCAATGGCTTTTGTTTCAAGATATCGTTGAGTTAAGAAATTTGAGTTAAGAGTTTGTGTGTTAACCCTGCTACATCTGTAGCTCAGCTGAATGTAATGCTAACTTTCACAGCATTCCATTACCTAAAGCCTCATTCACACGTCAGTGTTTTGGTCAGTGATTTCCATCAGTGATTGTGAGCCAAAACCAGGAGTGAAGCCTCCACAGACATAAGGTATAAGGGAAAGATCTTCACCTGTTCTGTGTTTAGAGCTGCACCTAATTTTGGCTCAAAATCACTGATGGAAATCACTGACCAAAACACTGACGTGTGAACAAGCCATAGATCTGGACAAAAAGTACTCTTAATTCATATTCAAATGAGCAGTTAAGTGCACCCAGGGTGGATACTAGCCACTCTGTGCACCATTACTCCTCTGCTAGCCGCTCCTTCTCCTTGATTGACATGACCAGCAGAGATGATCATTCAGCTATCTGGTCCTGACAATCAAGAATGAGAGGAAGGGGCTGACAGAGGAAGCAGAAGAGCAAGGGTGCACAGAATGGATTTGGCCCACCCTCAGTGCACTTAACTGCTCATTTGCTTATAGAGTACAAGTAGTTTTTCTACCAGAATGAAATGACAGATCATTAAGTGAACAATATCATTACGGGTAACTAGCCCTACAAGTTATTGTGTCTGGTTTACCAGTGAGTTAAAAGTCCAGAAAATGTGTCTATTAGTGTTGGGGAAATACTGCGTGTGCTCTAGCGCCATGCTCGAGTCTCCACCCCGCACGTTTGTTGGCTACGCAGCCAATAAACGTGCAGGTGAGTACTGCCATTCACTGTAATTCTGTAGCCACGTTGGCTGCTGGCATTACAGTGATTGGCTGGCCTGAACGTGTCATCGGGTGCTATATAGCACCCGATGACGCCTATTCGGCTCAGTATTAGTCAGGGAGAGCTGGAGAGCAGAATGGACAGATAGTGTAGGGATTGAAATAGCAATATTTTAGTTTTTACACTTGTTATAGACCTAAAAGTCCATTTAAAGGGCTTCTGTCACCCCACTAAACTGATATTTTTTTTTGTGTACTTATAATCCCTATCCTGCGATATTGCTATACCTTATGTTATTAATCATTTTCGTTCAGGAGATTTAGCAAAAAACTTACTTTTATGATATGCTAATTACCTGTCTACCAGCAATTAGGGCGTCTACTTGCTGGTAGCAGCCGCAGAAAACCGCCCCCTCCTTCTGTTGATTGACAGGGCCAGCCGGGATCTCCTCCTCCGGCCAGCCCTGTCAGCATTTCAAAAATCGCGCGGCTGTGTTGATTCGGAGCAGGCGCTCTGAGATAAGGAGGCTTGGCTCCTCAGTGCGCCTGCGCCAATGACTTCACCGAAAGAGAAGACGTTATCGGCGCAGGCACACTGAGGGAGTGCTGAGGAGGCGAGCCTCCTTATCTCAGAGCGCCTGCGCCGAATCAACACAGGCGCGCGATTTTTGAAATGCTGACAGGGCTGGCCGGAGGAGGAGATCGCGGCTGGCCCTGTCAATCAACAAGAGGAGGGCGCGGTTTTCTGTGGCATATCATAAAAGTAAGTTTTTTGCAAAATCTACTGAACGAAAATTATTAATAACATAAGGTATAGCAATATCGCAGGATAGGGATTATAAGTACACATAAAAAAAAAAAAACTGTTTAGTGGGGTGACAGAAGCCCTTTAAGGACTATTTTGTGTGGCAGCAATATATATTTTTAGTGCAACCTGCACTAAATTGCTAAAACTTGTTAGAGACCCAAAAGTCCTTTTAAGGACTATAGTTGTATCTGGCATCAATATATATTTTTAGCGCAACCTGCGCTAAATAGCTTGCAATTGTTTGGCCGCTGCAGACAGCGACATTATCTGCGCTACATCTCCTGTGTAACGTGTGCGCAGCCTAAAAATATCTGTCACATCCAGTGTACTTTTTCGGTAGACGGTGTCCGCTGCAGACAGTTACATTACCTGCGCTACATCTCCTGTATAACGTTTGCGTATCTGAAATATCAATGACAATCAGTCAAATTTTTTTGCTGCTGGTGGCAGCGACATTACCTGCGCTACATCTCCTGTATAATCTTTGCCCATCCTAAATATCAGTGACATTAATTCAGTAATTTTTTATTAGCCGCTGGTGACAGCGACATTACTTGCGCTATACCTCCTGTATAACGTTTGTGCATTCTAAATATCAGTGACAATCATTTAATGTAATTCTTTAGTAGCCGGTGGGGACACCTACATTACTTGCTCTACAACTCCTGTATAACGTTTGTGCATCCTAAATATCAGTGATATTCATTCAATGTAATTTTTTATTAGCCGGTGGGGACAGCGACATTACTTGCGCTATACCTCCTGTATAACGTGTGCACATCCTAAATATCAGTGACATTCATTCAGTGTAATTTTTTATCAGGCGGTGGTGACAGCGACATTACTTGCAATATACCGCCTGTTTAACGTGTGCGTATGCTAAAAATATCTGTGACATTCTGTGTACCTTATTTGCTCATACACTTACAATACCTGTGCTACTGTACAAACCGGATTCCAAAAAAGTTGGGACACTAAACAAATTGTGAATAAAAACTGAATGCAATGATGTGGAGATGGCAAATGTCAATATTTTATTTGTAATAGAACGTAGATGACAGATCAAACGTTTAATCCGAGTAAATGTATCATTTTAAAGGAAAAATACGTTGATTCAAAATTTCACGGTGTCAACAAATCCCAAAAAAGTTGGGACAAGTAGCAATAAGAGGCTGGAAAAAGTTAATTTGAGCATAACGAAGAGCTGGAAGACCAATTAACACTAATTAGGTCAATTGGCAACATGATTGGGTATAAAAAGAGCTTCTCAGAGTGGCAGTGTCTCTCAGAAGCCAAGATGGGTAGAGGATCACCAATTCCCACAATGTTGCGCAGAAAGATAGTGGAGCAATATCAGAAAGGTGTTACCCAGCAAAAAATTGCAAAGACTTTGCATCTATCATCATCAACTGTGCATAACATCATCCGAAGATTCAGAGAATCTGGAACAATCTCTGTGCGTAAGGGTCAAGGCCTTAAAACCATACTGGATGCCCGTGATCTCCGGGCCCTTAAACGACACTGCACCACAAACAGGAATGCTACTGTAAAGGAAATCATAGAATGGGCTCAGGAATTCTTCCAGAAACCATTGTTAGTGAACACAATCCACCGTGGCATCCGCCGTTGCCAGCTGAAACTCTACAGTGCAAAGAAGAAGCCATTTCTAAGCAAGATCCACAAGGTCAGGCGTTTTCACTGGGCCAGGGATTATTTAAAATGGAGTGTGGCAAAATGGAAGACTGTTCTGTGGTCAGACGAGTCACGATTCAAAGTTCTTTTTGGAAATCTGGGACGCCATGTCATCCGGACCAAAGAGGACAAGGACAACCCAAGTTGTTATCAACGCTCAGTTCAGAAGCCTGCATCTCTGATGGTATGGGGTTGCATGAGTGCATGTGGCATGGGCAACTTGCATGTCTGGAAAGGCACCATCAATGCAGAGAAATATATTCAGGTTCTAGAACAACATATGCTCCCATCCAGACGTCATCTCTTCCAGGAAAGACCCTGCATTTTTCAACAAGATAATGCCAGACCACATTCTGCATCAATCACAACATCATGGCTGTGTAGGAGAAGGATCCGGGTACTGAAATGGCCAGTCTGCAGTCCAGATCTTTCACCTATAGAGAAGATTTGACACATCATAAAGAGGAAGGTGCAACAAAGAAGTCCCAAGACGATTGAACAGTTAGAGGCCTGTATTGGACAAGAATGGGAGAGCATTCCTATTTCTAAACTTGAGAAACTGGTCTCCTCGGTCCCCAGACGTCTGTTGAGTGTTGTAAGAAGAAGGGGAGATGCCACACAGTGGTGAAAATGGCCTTGTCTCAACTTTTTGGGGATTTGTTGACACCATGAAAATCTGATTCAACATATTTTTCCCTTAAAATGGTAAATTTTCTCAGTTTAAACTTTTGTTCCGTGATTTATGTTCTATTCTGAATAAAATATTAGAAGTTGGCACCTCCACATCATTGCATTCAGTTTTTATTCACGATTTGTATAGTGTCCCAACTTTTTTGGAATACGGTTTGTACATGTGACATACTTGCAAGCATATATACCATTTAATATGCTCAAGGCGAGCAGTAAGGGATCGGGAAGTGGCCATGCTGCTGATGGTGCACGCAGAGGCCGTGGTGAAACTGTGCCTGCTGCCAGAGCACAAGAAACCCACTCATCCACGATACCTAGCTTCATGTCCTAGTTTGCAGGGCGGCACAGGACACCACTCTTAAAGTCAGACGAGTGCGACCAGGGGGTCTGTTGGATTGCAGCAGATAATGCTTACAGTCGGTTAAGCACCACCCTGTCTTCCACAAAGTTCAATCTCATTCGAGCCAAGAGTCCGGTCAACAGAATCCTCACCCTGATACTCCTTCCACCCACCATGGATAGTCTTGGCAAACAAGTGATCCCAGACTTGAATATTCCGAGGAGCTGTTTTCATCGCCATTGCTTAATTTGGGCCTCTCGCCCAGCCCTCTTGAAGAGGGACATGAGGAGATCTTGTGCCCTGATTCTCGAACTCTGGAGCATCCACAGTCAGAAGAAGATGTTGGTGGGGAACGGCAATTAGTGTTTCAGAAGGTGGATGATGATGATGATGATGAGACACAGTTGCCAATAAGTCAACCGCAATTAGTGTATCAAGAGATTCATGATGAGGATGAGACACAGTTTTCAATAAGTGAGGTTCTTGTTAGGTCAACAAGTCAGGAGGATGACCAGAGTGAAGAAGTGGAAGAGGAGTTGCTGGACGATAAAGTCATTGACCCAACCTGTGAAGGTGGCAAGCCGAGCGAGGACAGCAGTACAGATGGGGATTGATCCACAGCACCACAACAGGCTGAAAGAGGCAATTGGGTTGTAAAAGGGAGAAGGCAGGCCACACCAAACAGGCCCGCAACTGTTCCTCGGAGCACCTTCTTGCGGCAATCTCCCTTGCCAAGGGGTAGGTGTTCCGCAGTCTGGCACTTTTTTGCGGAAAGTGTGGACAATAAAATAATTGCCATTTGCAACCTGTGCCATACCAAAATGAGCAGGGACGTGAACACTAGCAACCTCACCACCACCAGCATGATCCGCCACATGGCATCAAAGCACCCTAATAGGTGGGCCGAACGCCTGGGTCCACAACTAGTCTTTGCAGGTCACACCACTGCCTCCTCTTCCTCTGAGTTATGTGCTGGCCAATCCCCTGTCCAAGACGCAGACCCGGATGCCTCCCGCCATGCACCTGGACTGTAACGGTCACGTCCACACACACACAGGGGGAAGGGTAGTGACCACTGCGCTCCACTCTCACCCCTGGCCCTGCCTACTTGCCTCACGAGTCCTGATGACAGGGGACAACTGGACGGCAGTCCCTAACTTAGGATATGTGCAGGGAAGACAGACAGGACAAAATACGGAACATGAACGGACCGGGTCAGAACCAAGAGAGCTACGCAGTACAACGGATAAAGCAAAGAATGGTCAGGAGAAGCCGGGGTCAAATACCAGGAGAGTAGCGAATTACAAGAGGAGTCCTAAGAGAGTAGTCAGGTGGGAGCCGAGGTCACAATACCAGGATGTATGCGCAGTACAGGAGGAGCAGGCAGAGGATCGTCAGGGAACATTTAATCTCCGGTAATCAATACAAGGCCTAAGACCACCATCCTTCTTTTTAACAAAGAAAAACCCTGCTCCCATAGGAGAGACTGAAGGTCTAATATGCCCTTTAGCAAGGCTCTCCTTAATATAATCTTCCATAGCCTTGCGTTCGGGCCCTGAAAGATTATAAATTCGACCTTTAGAAAATTCGGCACCCTCAATTAGCTCTATGGCGCAATCATAAGGTCTATGGGGGGTAGAACCTCTGGAGTAAGGGACGAGAATACATCAGAATATTCCTTAATAACAGAGGGTAATGTATTAGACCTTACTGAAACCCCAGCCTGGACCACGGACAAGCATGAGTCACACTTAGGTCCCCATTTCACCAACTCTCCTTTGGACCAATCAATGGTGGGGTTATGTAAACGGAGCCAAGGCAACCCTAGTACCACCTCAACCGGTAGGTTCTCCAGGACTAGAAGAGAACATCTCTCAGAGTGGCACACACCCACGGACAGAGAAATTTCAGAGGTACATGACCTCACCGTACCACCAATCAGCGGAGTAGCATCAATAGCCATGACATGGATAGGTGTAGGTAAAGCAAACATTGGAATACCCAATTTACAAGCAAACTCAAAGTCAATAAAGCTGGCCGCTGAACCGGAGTCAATAAAGGCCTTACCCGGCCACTTATTAACCCCCAGAGAAATTGTTATGGGTACCAAAAGCTTACCTTTAGAAAAATCAGGGTGTACCTGGTCTTTAGGTTGTCTTGCCTTAGAAGACTTGTCAGAGAGGTCCCTCTTAGGACACTTGTTGATCCAATGGCCAGGATCTCCACAGTAGAAGCACTCTCCGCGTCTGCGACGAAGATTACCCCGGGTCATGCCAACCTGCATGGGTTCCTCGGTGGAGACCTCAGTGTTGTCCCTGGAAAAGGTCTCTGGCTGGACCACCATCTGAGAACAGAACTGTCGTTCTTGTCGTCTCTCTCTAACTCGTCTGTCAAGTCGGACAACTAGGGTCATCATCTCGTCTAAGGTCTCAGGAATTTGGTAATTTACCAATAGATCTTTTAAATTATCAGATAGACCAGACCTAAACTGACTCTTCAGGGCTGGTTCATTCCATCCTGAGGGACACACCACCGTCTGAATTGGGTGCAATACTCCTCCGCAGGGAGATGGCCCTGAACCAGTGCCCTAAGAGCAGTCTCGGCTACCAGGGCCCTGTCTGGTTCGTCATAGAGGGTACCCAGGGCCTGAAAAAAAAACCTCCACAGAAGTTAGACAACTGGTCCCAAGAGGTAATGAAAATGCCCAGTCCTGGGGATCACCCTGTAGTAGAGAAATGATAATCCCCACGCGTTGGCTCTCGGGACCGGCGCAAACGGAAGTAGAGTTTGCAATTCTCCTTAAAGGAGAGAAACCTCTTCCGGTCTCCAGAAAAGGGTTCTGGGAGCTTGATCTGGGGTTCAAAATATGGACTGGAGGACAGAGGAGTGGAAGAACCTTGCCCTAACTCACAAGAACGGAGTTTCTCTCCTAGCTCCTGCACCCTCTGTGTCAAGTTAGAGACATGGTCAGTCAGGGCAGTAAGAGGATTCATGATACAGTGGTTATTGGGCCTGTTAATCTGTAACGGTCACGTCCACATACACACAGGGGGAAGGGTAGTGACCACTGCGCTCCACCCTCACCCCTGGCCCTGCCTACTTGCCTCACGAGTCCTGATGACAGGGGACAACTGGACGGCAGTCCCTAACTTAGGATATGTGCAGGGAAGACAGACAGGACAAAATACGGAACATGAACGGACCGGGTCAGAACCAAGAGAGCTACGCAGTACAACGGATAAAGCAAAGAATGGTCAGGAGAAGCCGGGGTCAAATACCAGGAGAGTAGCGAAGTACAAGAGGAGTCCTAAGAGAGTAGTCAGGTGGGAGCCGAGGTCACAATACCAGGATGTATGCGCAGTACAGGAGGAGCAGGCAGAGGATCGTCAGGGAACAGGATCAGGTAAATATTCAGTAGTCCAACAAATAGCCAGGAACCTAGAAATTAACAGGCAACATGTAGCCAGCAGGCTGCCTGTATTTATAGTGGGGAGTGAGGGTCATGTGACGTTGCCAGCATCACATGACCGACAGACCAACCAGTCGAGCACCGAGTGATCAGCTCGGCGCTCAAGGCAGACTAGGAGCAGGGAGCCACCCAGCTAGTAAAGCCGCCCTGGGAATGAGGTCAAACACAGAACCTCATTCCAAAAGCTAAGCAACAGTTCTGCGGGCAATGGGGGACCGAGTGCACCTTCGGAACCCCGTGACATGGACCTCCACTTCTGTGTCCCAGCGCAGCGTACAGATGTCTATACCCCAGGCCATTAAACGAAAGCACAAATACCTAGCCACCCACCCACAGACCATAGCACTAAATGCACCTTTCCAAATTACTGCCCTGGAAATGTTGCTATTTAGGCTTGTGGACACTGAGGCTTTCCACGGCCTGATGGCAGCGGATGTCCCGCGGTACTCTGTACCCAGCCGCCAATATTTTTCATGGTGTGCAGTCCCAGCCTTACACCAGCATGTGTCCCGTAACATCACCCATGCACTGAACCATGCAGTTATTGGGAAGGTCCACTTAACGACTGACATATGGACAAGTGCCAGGGACGCTACATTTCCCTGATGGCACACTGGGTGAACATTGTGGAGGTCGGGAGTGAGTCGTACCCTGGGATGGAACAGGTGCTGCCGACGCCAAGGATTGCGGGCCCTACTTCCATCAGGGTTTCCGCCGCCACCACGTTAGTGGCTGCAACCCCCACTTCTCCGCCTACTCCACCTCTGAATTATCATCTTGCAGCACCAGTTAGCCATCAGTTAGTAGCTGGAAGCAGTGTAGCACTGCAATGGGAAAGCTGCAACAGGTCATCCTTAAACTGATCTGCTTAAGTGACAAACAGCACACCGCCGCAGAGCTGTGGCAGGGGATAAGAGACCAGACTGAGCTGTGGCTCTCGCCACTAAACCTACAACCAGGCATGGTTGTGTCTGATAATGACTATTCTGTCTCAGCATCGGTTGTACCTGCGACAAGCTTCTTGTAGACCCAGTCTGTAAGGATGTGTGCGGCAGGTTGAATGATCACTTTAACAGATAGCTTACTCAATGAATAAAGACTCCAGAGGTGATTTTCAATGCTTCTTTATGCTTCAAGGTAGCAAGGGTATAAACATAGAGGCTTTTTCATAGGTAAATTTCTAATGAAGTTACACAGCTCCCACACTCTGCAGTCTCTTCATAACAACTATACAAAATGGAGTTACAGCAGGAAATGGAGGGTGGGAACAACCAACTAGCAGAAACAGCAGGGGTGTAAGGATCATACCAAATAATATAGTAACATAACATGTAATAACAACTGCTAGACAGTAAAAGCTGCGTGGCAGCACACTCCCCGCCTGGTATCGAGAGATACCACTATACACTACATTATTTTCTTTTAACATACTATTAACATTGCATACAGTAACATGCTATTTAACCTTCTCAAGTCTATAAGCTAGCTATAGTAAAGGTCTTAAGTAACTCCTTCACATAACGTTGAATCAGAATTTTTGGATGCAGGCATAATTAGGACTGTCTCGGTGACTGGTCTCAGGAAGGTTTTTGATGCCCCATCCTTAACGATCCTGACTTCCACACTTCAGACTCTTCCATCATCACTAGTAATGGCCTTTGTAATAAGTCCAACTGGCCACTGGATCCGGTGAGCTTGCTGGTCTTTTAACAGGACCAGGTCCCCTTCCTTTAAGTTAGGCTTCTGGGTTTGCCACTTTTTACGTCCTTGGAGAAGTGTGAGGTATTCCTTCCTCCATCTGTCCCAGAAACAATCTGCAAGGTATTGAGCGTATCTCCACTGACGTTTATATATGTCCTTTTCATCGAAGATACCCTTTGGCGCTGGAATCTGTCCAATCTTCCGACTCAATAATGTAGCTGGAGTTAAGATAGTCAGAAATTCTGGGTCTGTAGATACGGCTGTCAACAGTCTTGAGTTGATTATTGCTGCAACCTCAGCAAGAAATGTGGCGAGCACTTCATGGGTAAGGCGTGAAGAACTCACATCAAGCTTGATTTGGCAACACGTTGCCTTCTGATCCACTTGCTGGATGATTATGAGAAGAATCTCCAACTGTAGGTGGGACTGTATTGTCGTGGTTCTGGGTTAAGACAAACTGTAGGGTCCTTTCAACAGGGTCCTGACAAGCAGCCAAGCTGGGACAAGCTGCTCCTTCTTCTTCCAATAGGGCTTGTTCCAAGACAGATAATTCAGCTAAGGCTACTTCCTTTTCTTTACTCTTTTGAAGGATTTCTAGCTGAGCCTCTGTTTCTGCTTGAATGCGTTTAGCTTCTGCTTTGATGGCTGCTTCTCTTTCAGAACAAGCGGCTTGAACCTGGGCTGCTGCAACCTTCTGGCGAGCTTTGACTATTTGGTCGCTCAGAGTTGACCTTACAGAGCAGGACCGCAGTGACTTAGAAGAGGATTTATGATAGGAGCGGGCAGATCTAGATGATTTTCCTGAGTGTCTGGAAGAAGCAGATTTACAGGATGTAGTTTCATGTAGCTGTGCTAATCTACCTTCTATCTGTGCCTTTGCTTCAAGATATGTGCTATGCCTCTGCTGGTCAGTAGAAGTAAAGTCCTTTAATTCCAATGCAGCTTCCTCTATGTTGGAATGAGACAATAGGGAATAGTACTTCTCAGAAAGTCTTTTATAGTTCTCAAATGCCTTCTTAACCCTTGAGAGAGCAGTGTTCAATTGCTCAGAATTGTTGCTAATTTCATTAGTGGTCTTTATACAACTTAAAGTCTTCTCCCATAATGCAGTCAAGTTACTAGATGTTTCTTCCTTACTTGCTTCATAAGCCTCCTTTGCCTTCAAGGATGGATGAGGGGCTCTAACAGGACGAACAAAATGAAGTAAGGAGTCTGCTTTATCTTGATTAAATACAGGTAACTCTGTGGGATCTCTGTCAGACATAATGACAAGTGCTGTAGTTTTGGTGTTGTTTAGAAATCTGCCAGAGCTCAGCTCTGTAGGTAGTGACTTCTGTTAGTAAGCAGGCTGAGCTGAGGAGCTGGATATTTGTGACAATGAGCCAGCTAGTGCTGCAACTGGTTCAGACTGGATAGCTCAGCTCAGTGCACAGTTCACTATCACTTTATACAGGCAGGAATATACAGTATTTCAGTAGATTCAGGTATTGGATTCACAACCCAAACAGCTGGACAATGATGAATCCTTGGGACTTGATATAGCTATGATACACAGTCCTTCAAAAGGTACTTATGGCTCCCCAATAAAGGCAAAACTTGTATAAGCTGGTATTACTAGAGAAATGGGTTCACAGCACAGACCAGAAATCCCTGGCAGTAAAGGCTGTAACAGTTATGGAGCATTCAGTAGGTGGCTGGCTTCATATGCAGAGTAATGCTTCTGCTGACTGCGGCAGTGACACACAGGCATTGACTTTCAGTGCACGGCCTGAAGATGGCTTCCTGTCTTAGGGTGTTAGTTCTTCACACAGGCGCGTGGTTACTCACGTTTCTGAAGCTGCAGAGATAGCCATGTGATGGATTCTTCTAGAAATTTACTATTCTGTCTCAGCATCGGTTGTACCTGCGACAAGCTTCTTGTAGACCCAGTCTGTAAGGATGTGTGCGGCAGGTTGAATGATCACTTTAACAGATAGCTTACTCAATGAATAAAGACTCCAGAGGTGATTTTCAATGCTTTTTTATGCTTCAAGGTAGCAAGGGTATAAACATAGAGGCTTTTTCATAGGTAAATTTCTAATGAAGTTACACAGCTCCCACACTCTGCAGTCTCTTCATAACAACTATACAAAATGGAGTTACAGCAGGAAATGGAGGGTAGGAACAACCAACTAGCCAGAAACAGCAGGGGTGTAAGGATCATACCAAATAATATAGTAACATAACATGTAATAACAACTGCTAGAAAGTAAAAGCTGCGTGGCAGCACAATGACCGTAACTTGGTGGCGGCTTTGGAGCTCAGCAAGCTCACACATATACCATGCCTAGCCCATGTCTTCAACCTAGTGGTTCAGCGGTTTCTCAAAACATACCCCAATTTGCCGGAGCTACTGGTGAAGGTGCACTGTGTGTGTGCCAATTTCCACAAGTCATTGACAGCTTCCGCCGGCCTGGCAACGCTGCAGCGCTTGCAATTGACAGCCCACTAACTGTTGTGCGATGTGAGCACGTTCTAGAACTCCACATTCCACATGTTGGCCAGGCTTTGTGAGCAGCAGAGGGCAGTAGTGGAATACCAGCTGCAACATGGTCGTCGCCTTTCCAGTCAGCTTCCGCTCTTCACAAGCGACGAGTGGGCATTGATGTCTGACCTCGGTTTTACACAACTTTGAGGAATCAACATTGATGGTGAGCGGTGATAACGCTATTATCAGCATAACCATCCCACTTCTGTGTCTACTCAAATGCTCGTTGCTCACAATTAAGACAGATGCTTTGCATGTGGAAGAGGTGGAAATGGGGGAAGACATTACACAGGGTGATAGCCAGACCACCTTTGGTTTGTCTTCTCAGCACAAATTGGATTATAATGAGGAGGAGGAGAAGGAGCAGGAGACGGTTGCCTCCACTACAGAGAATAGTATCCATGGAAGTTTTATTCCATCTGTTCAGCGTGGATGGGTAGAAGAGGAGGAACAGGATGAGGAGATTGAGAGTCATTCTCCTGATGAGGACAGCAAAGTTTTGTCTGTTGGGCCTCTGGCACACATGGCTGACTTTATGTTAGGCTACCTTTCCCGTGAACCTCGCGTTGTACGCTTTTTGGCCAACACCGATTACTGGTTTTTCACCCTTCTCGACCCCTGCTACAAAGATAACTTTTCATCTCTCAGGACGAGGAAAATGGTGCAATACCAAATGTTCCTTGTGGAAAAATTGCTTCAAAAATTTCCAGCTGACAATGCTGGCTGCAGAGTACGTAGTTCCTTGGCCAATGAAAGAGGGGAGACACGGGGAACACACAGCAGTTCCAACAGAGGCAGAGCAACACTCTCCAAGGCTTGGGACAGTTTTATGATACCCCGCCAGCACCCTCAACCTGATGCGCGGCCTAGTGTCACAAGGAGGGAAATATTTTGGAAGATGGTGAAGGAGTACGTAGCAGACCGTGTTAGTGTCCTCAGTGATCCCTTACAACTATTGGGTGTCCAAACTGGACACGTGGCATAAACAGGCGCACTAAGCCTTGGAGGTGCTGGCCTGCCCTGCCAGCATTTTGTCTGAGCAGGTACATAGTGCTGCTAGGGGCATAATAACTGATAAGCGCATCCGCCTGTCAGCTGAAAATGCTGACCGGTTGACTCTTATAAAAATGAACAAGGCCTGGATTGCCCCTGACTTCTCTACTCCACCGGAGAAAAGCGGCTGAACATAAAGGCACTCTAAATGTGGCTTTTATGGTGTATTGAATACACTGTATTCCCATACACCCCTTCCACCACTAAAAAGGGTATATGGTTCAATCTCCCTTTTCTCGTCCTGCTCCTCCATCATATCAACATGCTTATTAGGCTTCCCTCGCTCCTAATGTTTTAGAGGGTCAGCTCAGCAGCGGGCCCTCATCCATAATGTTTTAGAGGGTCACCAGCAGGCTCTCACCAATAATGTTTTTGAGGGTCACCAGCAGGCCCTCAACCATAATGTTTTAGAGGGTCAGCTCAGCAGCAGACCCTTACCCCTAAATTTTTAGATGATAAGCTCGGCAGCAGGCCCTCAAGCACAAAAATCTTTAGATGGTGAGCTCGGCAGGAGGCCCTCGCCCAAATTTTTATTTTAGATGGTCAGCTCTACAGCAGGCCCTCCCCCATAATGTTTTAAATGGTCAGCTCGGCAGCAGGCCCTCACCCATAACATTTTTTAGATGGTCAGTTTGGCAGCAGGCCCTCCCCCACAAAATTCTTTAGATGGTCAGCTCAGCAGCAGGCCCTCACTCCTAATGTTTTAAAGGGTCACCAGCAGGCCATCTTTAATAATTTTTCAAGGGTGTGTATGATGCCCTCCTTTATGTGTAATAAAGGGTGTATTGGAGTGCCGTTTCCTTATCATTTTTGTCAGCCCTTTCCCTTAGTGTATAGGCTTTATTAGTGTAGGAGTCCCACTACCTGAACAATTGTACCACAATGTCAATGAGGCCCTCCATTATGTGATATACAGGTTGTATCGGAGTGCCTCTTCCATTTTTGGCAGCTCTTGTACTTTATATACAGGTAAATATATAGGAAAGAATGTTTCCTAACAATTTTTCCTCTAAAATCGATTTTATCTTCGGTTTTGTGCGTATTATTGTCAGTCTGTAAAAGTGGCGCACTATTCGGACAACTTCGTTCCCAGCAGCGACCTGGGAGTCTAAGATGCAAACAGACATCCTCCCCATGCTGTTCCCGAACCATTTCGGTGGTGTTTCCATTAATTTCTGACCTTTTCCCATGAATCAGACACCCTCACCTCTTCAGAGTAGGGGGTGCCTGGTTTAATGCTCGGGTTCTCCCATTGACTTTCATCCCGAGCACCTGAGCACTTTGGTGCTCGACCAACACTAGTATCTATAAAAGTCAATAAATTAGATTTATACTTAACATATTGTTCGACATCACTATATTGTACTTGATGAGGTTACACCTGTTTTAATGGATGAGTAGAAGGGTCGAAAAGGAAGCCATAGAGCACTTGTTTCATAATACATCACCAATTTTTTTTTTAACCATATGAAATTCAGATGGAAGTTCTTGTTTTGATATTTTCTATATACTTTACTTGTATGGTGGCTAACAGCCCAAACAAACAATGGCTGCACACATAAAATTGTACATAAATATACCTATATAGAAAACATGTGAATTTAGAAGTATGCTGATGTTTTACACAAAAATGTGTAGACCGTCCTGGACCCTTCTAAGAATAGGTTCAAATCCAGCTGCTCTACTCATACTTGTTTAGTTCCCTGCAGGTCCAGCATTGCTGATTATGTGCAGTCTACACATGTTACCACTGCAGCCAATCACTGTCCTCAATAGTGATGGATGAACATCTGCCGGGACGGTTCGCGAACGCGATCAAATGTTCGCGAACCGAAAGTTTGCAGTGGGTCCCATTCATTTTAATGGCAGGCGAACCTGAAAAACCTGTCTACACAGCCAAACCTTGCAGCCAATAAATAATTACTAGAAGTGCACAATTAGTCCCACAACATGGACATTGACATACCATATGTATTATTCAAATTTGCGATCTCTATTAAAAAAAAAATTCAATTCGAAATATCGGCAATATAATTTTCGCGTACGCGCATGCGCAAATGCACTATACAGTACCCAAATGCACTATATAGAAAGTATATTAGTATATAACACCCTGCTTCAATCAGTTTTTTTTGGGGACGACTGGTATATCACACCAGTAGAAATGATTTGTTCCAATAACGCTTGTCCCTCTATATACCTGCAGTATCGCAGCAGAACCGGACACAACTGCCGCACAATACAAATGCGCTATAATATACTTTCTAACATAGAAAGTATATTATAACATTGTACAAGGAAGGCAATCCATTAGAATATACAGAAAGATAAAACGTAACCTTTAATAATGTTACTATGGGGGTCCGTTCACACGTCCGTAAGTGTTTTGCGGATCCGCAAAACACGGACACTGGCAATGTGCATTCCGAAATTTGTGGACCGCACATCGCCGGCACTATAATAGAAAATGCCTAATCTTGTCTGCAATTGCGGACAGGAATATTGCATGTTCTATTTTTTTGCGGAAACGGAAGCACAGATGCGGAAGTGCGGATCTGCAAATGTGGATGTGGATCCGCAAATGCGGATGCGGACAGCACATTCCGGCTCATTGAAAATTAATGGGTCTGCACCCGTTCCGCAAAATTGCGGAATGGATGCAGACCCATTTTGCGGACGTGTGAATGGAAAAGATATCCCTCAAAATGAAAATAAATTAAATTATTAACGTTAAGCAAAAAGCATAGATGTGGTAGGCAATAACAAGTGCTCGGCGGCACTAAATCAGGTGCTCGGCGGCACCAAATCAGAAACCATATGTCCTACCACAATCCGGGGGGTTCCAGTGCACATCGATGAATCCAGGAGGGAAAGCAAAAAAACATCCATCCCTGGGCTAGATGATTATGTGGTATTGAAGGACAGGGTGGGCATAGAACTGTCCGTGATATTGCCCTACAGGGGGTGCTATTCTGGCCCTGGTAGCCTAACCACAGACCACCCGCCCTGATAAGAGCAACCCCGTCTGGAACCTTATCCTATATAAAAATGGCCCTAGTAAGCCCTAGGCCCCTAGGCCCCTGACTTCCAGGTGATCACTATATAGATCTATGTATTTTTGACTCATTATAAAAGTATATTATAAGTATATATAATCACACCTATCGATAACACACCTATACTAGTGCTTAAAATGACTTTTGTGGCCCTATTAGCTAGCGTTTGGTGTCCCTAACAGCCTGTCCCTGCTCCACACAGCAACCTCTCCCTACACTGGCAAAACACTGAATGTAAAATGGTGGCCAGATCAGGTTTATTTATAAGGTAGGAGGTATGTCCATGTGCTGAAATGTCTCAATTGTCTGTCCTGTACCACCTGATGGATGTGTCATGGGTCAAAGTTCTTCATAATGTAAAAGAATATGGCGGGCACGAGTTTCTCCATATGTTCGCATGTTCGGCGTATCGCGAACCTGCAAAGTTTTCCGCAAAACGATCGCCGGGCGAACCGCAAGGCCATCTCTAGTCCTCAACAGTCTTCTGCCGTAAGTACTGAAGAGACAGCTAGTGATTGACTGCAGTAATGACATAGGTAGATGGCATGTGATCAGCTACACAGAAGTAAACAGAGGCCTGCGGCGACCATCAGAGTAGAAAACTGAAGATGGAGGGGATTAATGGGTATTTTTAATTCTATTTAAAGCATTTCCCAGGTTAGAAAAAATATATATCCTGTTAAAATAGCCTGGGACTGTCAGCTTAAAAGTAGGACATAGTAACAAAAAAATGCTGCACTTTCGTTGTACTGTACAAAATGAACATTGGAAATATTGGAAATTGCAGTGTTTGAGCTGAGTCCCTCATTTCCTTATTAATAGTCCTTGTCTTGTCTGAGCAATGGATTTCCTGAAGTCTTTTTCTCATCCTAAGCAATATTAACATACTGTATACGTTCTACACAGTCCATTAAACTATGGCTATCTCGAGGTATGACTATTTCCCTTCAAATTCCTTAGATTATGACTTTCTACGTTTTTTGTATATGGAAATATCTACACATTGTGATGCATATTATATTATGACTCAATAAATTCTTACTTAGCCATATTCTGTGCAAACACTTTCTTCGTGTATGCTGAATAGCATCTTGCTGTGGTAATTGCTGTCTGAGGAAACAGTAGATGGAAATATAGCTTGAAAAAACAGAGCCTCCGAGCCAAGCTGTCAAATATTAGACTGTGATAACATTTGGCATCTACTTTTGAGCTGGTGGAAGGGAAATGTGGGGAATCACTTGTCTCTATAAGTGCCAGGGTTCTGGTCTCTGGTGCATCTTCTATAACAGGAGAAGAACAGGAGAAGAACAATCAACTAGAGATGAGAAAATGTATTCTAATAATTTTTTTTTATTATTCGGGTCAAATCAAAATCTGAATTTCGGGCGGTTCTTTTTAGGAAAATTTCTCAAAACTGTGTCAGACATTTTTCAGATAAGAAGACTGGAAAGATGAAAAAGAAGGATCACATAACCCCAGTTGGTGACTATGTATACACACTAGCAGGTATTTGCCACAAAAAGAGAAATTTTTTAGCACCATTTTAAAATAATCATTAAAAATCCTACAGGACAGTTTGTTTTTAAAGTCTTAAAAAGGCTGTTTCTTATCACCAATAGCCATGCCATGAAACCAAAACCATATATTTCACCATCACTTTAAGATTACTAATGCTTGCTTGGTGTTAAGAGCTTGAAATGAGTTGCATTCAATTCTAGGAGGCCCCAGAATGTCATCCGTTCAGAGACCTTACAAAGCTGTAAAAAATGCCTTTCCTTTAGCACTTTATCACAATCACAATGAACTGTGGGTTACAGAGACTCCTATTGTTATAGCTGGGAAGGTTAGAGACCATAGAGGTTGAGTAAAAGCAATTAGGGGTATATCCCACCACCATCTATCACTGCTTCATTATCATATCTTGGCAGCTTCAATTTAAGATTTATAAAAATTTGAAGCAATGGCTTTTACCATCGTAGGTGAACCCATTAACATCACAAATAAGACCTGTTTGACATTTGGGTCTTTTTCGATGTAGAAAAAATAACAATAACCTGTAATTGAAAGCGTAAAAAGTCATATACAGATGTAGCAAAGCTGAGTTAAAAGAGGTATTCAGGCTTCACAATATTGATGACCTATCCTGAAGATAAATCATCAATATCAGATCAGTGGAGTTCCGAATCTCGGTACCCTAGCTGATTAACAGTTTGAAGGGGTCATGATGCTTGTGCGAACGCTACAGCCTCTTCAATTTCTACCTGCACACCGCCGTCTATAATAACGGCAGCAGGGTAATCACTTGAACAGAGCGAAGCTATAATTACTCTGCACTGCCACTACTATGTCGACAGCATGCAAGTAAACAATGAAGTGTGTGCAGCATTCGCACAAGCACCACGGCCCCTTCAAACAACTGAATGTGGGTGAGTTGAAAGTTAGACCCCACCAATCTGATATTATTGGCCTGTCCTAAAGATGAGCAATCAATATTGTGAAGGCAGAATACTCCCTGTACTGTTTCCTTTTCTGCCCTTGGTAACTGACTTAAAAGTTCCCTCTCATCATGACCACCACATTCTATACCGATACCAGTGACAGCGGCTTTTGCACAGAGCATGAGCCATCCATAACATCCACATGCCCTAAGAATACAAAGCACAACCAATGCAGAACCTGATACTTGAAGGGGTTTCTCCGGGAATGATTTAAAATGGCTGCCAGCAACCTGTCCTAGAATGTGAGCAGTTAGGGCTTAGGGGACGGGGCCTCATAGCATATTACACTGCTCTACAATAGATGCTAATGATGCAATCCTACCTATGATATGCTCCACTTTTCAGTCATGATCAGCTTTGTGAGGAAAGTCAGCAGTTACAGTCGTAGAGGTCCACTACACACTTCTTTAGGTGTGCAACTACCGGTGATGACAGTCAAGTGGGAGAACTTGTTGGGAGAGGTCAGGGACATGTGCAAGAGACAGTTTAAGGTGACACAAGTGACGAGCAAACATATGTAGATGATGATGTAGCCGATTGCACTTGGGAAATGGGTGAAGAGGGGGCATCATCATCATCATCAAGGGTCAAGGGTGGCAGCATGCTCTTGAGGCAGCAGGGTGGAAGCAGTGGGAGATCTATAGCCAAATGCAGGAGGAATACAGTACACCACCTGCTACTCAGGAGACAACCTGTGAGGGACACACTAGCAGTGCATGGATTCATAAAAGAAGCATCAGGAAGGCATCATACAGTGGTGGAGGGAAATTCCATACTCGGTAGTGTGGAAATTTTTTACAAGGTCAGTGGAAGACATTAGCATGGCAGTATCCAGGATGTGTGAGCAGGAGGTGAGACGCTGCAAGTGTGCTAAAGTTGACACAACTGCCCTGCATCAACACGTGGAGCGTCACCATAAAGTGGCATGGGAAAACTGTGCCACTCATTTAGTTTTACAGTCTGATGCAGCAATCGCTCTAACATCAACTGTCATTCCTTCCAATCAACGTGAATGTAGTTTATTGCTCATGATGCTCCTCTTCCTTCTCCTTGTCACTTGTTTAGACAGCAATCAATCACACAGTATGCATGCTCTCATCCAGTGGTGCAGAAGCCTAATGTGCACCTAGCAAAGTTGCTGGTACTACAGTTCCTCCTTTTCGATGTAGTTGACTCTGCACATTTCAGAGAACTGATGGCTTCAGCCCACACAAGGTGTGAAGTTCCAAAACAACATTTATTTTCCTAAAAGGCTGTACCAGCCCTGCATATGCCAGTCCTTGGACTTCTCAACGTCTGGTAGGGTTCACCTCAGGCTGACATACTGAGTTATAACTATGGTCAAAGACAATATATGTTGTTCTCAGCCCACTGGGTAAATGTAATTCCAGGCAAGACACATGCAACTTGGCTAGGGTATTGCATTGCTGCCTCCACATTGTAATTGTGGGATTTCTGTGTTAATGTCCTCCTCTGCCTCCTCATCCTTCACCTTGTCATCAAGCTCCCCTCTATGCTCAGTTCACAGTGGTCTTCCATCATATCACCTATGCAAAGGTAGGCATTGCAAGCGGTTCTGCACCCTGTCATCCTGGCCGAATGGAGCCACACCGGGGAGGAAATGCTCGTTGTAATCAATAAAAAATTGAACAATATCACCAACTGGAGATAGGAACCCTGATAATGGGTAGAGCATTTTGTCTGCATTGCGTCAGGGAGGGCCGACCCATGCGCCCTGCATGGCGCATATCTTCAATCTCTTTGTCACCCAGTTCCTCAAGTCTTCCACTGAACTTTAAAAAATGTGCATGCACTTCTGCCACTCTTACCATACAAAACACCCCCTCCTTGAGCTGCAAAGTCTAAATTCTCTTCCCTAACATCGCCTCATATGCAACATTTCCACCTGTTGGAACTTTACGCTTGTTAGACCGCCTGTACGAGCAGAGGAAGGTGGTCAACGATTTCTTAAATGCAGCAGATGGACAGGTCTACTCCCCAGTGTAACCTCACGTTAGCCAGTGGCAGCTCATGCGTGACACGTGTCGTTTGCTCAGGCCTTTTGAGAAGGCCACTTTATTTGTCAATCAGCAGAACTGTCATTCCACTCCTTCACATCCCGGAGGGGATGCCGAGAAATATGAATGGCAAGGGGACAGAAGACATGGCACCTACATCTCACGGCCACCTGAGCCCTGAGGAGGATGAGGACGAGGTGGAGGACATAAACACCCAGGAATTTTATGCACAATTAGATAATTCCTCTACCCATGTGACAGTAGAGGAGCAGGAGCAGCAAAATGAGTCATTACTAATGGCCACATGCTGCTGCCACCCGCCTGATGCCACCTGCCTTCTACCTCTACTGCCATTATTACAATGGGCTTCTTGGCCTACAGATATTATCTACATTTAACATTTTTACAAGGATATGCATACCATTGGGTTTTGCTATCACACTGCTGTTGTTGGGTTCCGCTACTACTGTGATCTACCACCATCTTGTGATGTATGCCACTGCTGCTGCTATCATCCCCACTCTGACATGGGGCTACTTCTGTCACTGGCACTGCATTACCATTTTCTAGGTATGAGGGATTGTTTTTTGTGGGACGAACTGTAGTTTTTATTAGTACCATTATTGTGGTAAGTATGACTTTTTGACCATTGTGGGAAAAGATGACTAAATATTTAAAAAATATTTTAATAGTTCAGACTTTTTCGGATGCGGTGATGCCCGATATGTTTTTTTCTTTGTTTGTATATTTTTATGTGTAAAATTTCGGAAGGGGGTGATTTAAACTTAATATTTGTTTTTTACATATTTTTTACTTTTTTAACAATAACTTTTAGCCCACTTGGGGGGCCAGAACCTGGGATCTTTTGATACCTTGTCCTATTCACCCTAATACAGATCTATAGAGTCTCGTGCACAGCGCAGCATGGAGCTTAACATGACAGGTCGGAAAAGCTTCAGAAGCTTTCAGACGATCGGAAGGTGAAGGGAGCCACATCCCTCTGCCTTACCTCACAGATGCCATGATTGGAGTTGCTTGAAGCATTTTATCACTGCTCCCCATCATTTCGGATGGTTTACTTCTGTATGATAGAGCCGACACCCGCCGTGTATGGCCAACGTGACGTATGGGTATATCTGATTTGTAATTCAGAACAAATATAATTAATTAATTCAGAACAAATATACAGTAATTTCTTGGCTAACTTTGCCAAAGTTGTCATAACCTAATTTTTCAAAACTTTGCTCATCTCTAAAAGTAACAATGTTGTCAAAAATAGAAAGGGTAATCCTGTGACAATATATTTAATAATTACAAGCCTAGATAAAAAATATTAATGTTTTTCACAGTGCATGTGGTAACTAGGGATGAGAGAATCAACTTTGGATGAAACATCCAAAGTCGATTCGCATAAAACTTTGTGCTAATACTGTACGGAGCATGAGTTCCGTACAGTTTTAGAATGTATTGGCTACGATGAGACTTCAGGCAATAACTTTGTAAATTAATTTGTACTGTAAAAAACAATTTCCCGAACTTGGGTTCGGTATCAAGGTACAAGGCATTGTCTACAATACCCATTACACCACAGCTCCCAGAACATTGCGCGCATTTTACAATGAGTCATTTTATGAACACTACAGTGATACATTTTGTATCAGAGCACAATAAAGGCTTTCAGTTTTTATTGAAAAATATTCAAAACGTTTTTGTGCTCTAAGTGCGGGGTGCCAGGGTGGACATCAATGGTCCACTCTGGCTTTGAGAACGGTAAAGAAACAAAAATTGAAAAACAGGAGGAGGTTAAACAAGTCTTCTGGGATAATGAATCCCTACAAAGATGAAGAACCGTGGGCGCCAGAAGTGGTGAAAGTTTGGTCAATCAAGGTAGTTAGCCAGGAGGGAAAGTAAGTGATAATAAGATATATATATATATATATATATATATATATATATATATACAGTATAGACCAAAAGTTTGGACACACCTTCTCATTCAAAGAGTTTTCTTTATTTTCATGACTATGAAAATTGTAGATTCACACTGAAGGCATCAAAACTATGAATTAACACATTTGGAATTATATACATAACAAAAAAGTGTGAAACAACAGAAAATATGTCATATTCTAGGTTCTTCAAAGTAGCCACCTTTTGCTTTGATTACTGCTTTGCACACTCTTGGCATTCTCTTGATGAGCTTCAAGAGGTAGTCCCCTGAAATGGTTTTCACTTCACAGGTGTGCCCTGTCAGGTTTAATAAGTGGGATTTCTTGCCTTATAAATGGGGTTGGGACCATCAGTTGCGTTGAGGAGAAGTCAGGTGGATACACAGCTGATAGTCCTACTGAATAGACTGTTAGAATTTGTATTATGGCAAGAAAAAAGCAGCTAAGTAAAGAAAAACGAGTGGCCATCATTACTTTAAGAAATGAAGGTCAGTCAGTCAGCCGAAAAATTGGACCGCAGAGTGAAGGCAAAAGGGCCAACAAGTGCTTAGCATCTCTGGGAACTCCTTCAAGACTGTTGGAAGACCATTTCAGGTGACTACCTCTTGAAGCTCATCAAGAGAATGCCAAGAGTGTGCAAAGCAGTAATCAAAGCAAAAGGTGGCTACTATGAAGAACCTAGAATATGACATATTTTCAGTTGTTTCACACTTGTTTGTTATGTATATAATTCCACATGTGTTAATTCATAGTTTTTATGCCTTCATAGTCATGAAAATAACGAAAACTCTTTGAATGAGAAGGTGTGTCCAAACTTTTGGTCTGTACTATATATAGACGTGAAGCGCCGTGAATGTGGCTTTGTGGGTTCTGACGGTGTTGATCCCACTGGGTACGGTGATGGGAGGCCAAGTGCCTTCTTAAGGTGGTCGTCCCTAGGTGTGTTGGGCTTACCGCGACTTATGCGTTGACAGCATAGGCTGCAGACGTTAAAAAAAGCCCACACTGCAGGGCCATGTGCCGGCGTCCTGGGAGCGCCAGATGTGACCGTGCATGGTGGATGGCTCGCTCCAGATACATTTGCAGTCTCCTTTTTGCCTTCGGTGCACTGCGAGTTCTGCCTGCTTCTCCTCCTATCTGCTGCTCTGTCTCTCCCTCTGAACTCCCCTCCTCTTCCTCTCTTGTGGGCACCCATGTGACATCTATCGACACGTCATCATCGTCAACTTCACCACCACTGACATTAGAGATCTCGGAGTAGGCAGCAACAGCGGGGACCTCCGTCCTTGGGCTGATCTGGGTAGTGTCGTCAGACCGTTGGGTGGCGGCCACTGCTACCTCCTCTTCCTGATTCGATGCCAAGAATGACTGCGCATCAGTAAGGTCTGGGAATGGGAAAATAATTCCTCTGACTCGAGTGGAGGGGCTATGGTGGTGGTGGTGTCTTTGGGGGTGCAAACAGCAGAGAATAAGGAGGGTGCAGATACAGAGGATGAGGAGGGTGCAGAAACGGAAGGCTGAGTGAGCCAATCAACCAACTTTGGTGTGTCCTTTGACATGATCGCACGCACCTTCTCCAACTTCCCACTTATGCTCCAGCCTGGTGCACCTGCTCGACCCCTACCACCCCTGCGGAACGGCCTGCCTCTTCCTCTGCCTGTCATTTTCATAATGACCCTGTGACAAAGTCCCTATAGAAGACCAGTATTTGTAGAAGCAGGTATATTGCAGGCCTCAATCAATATTTGGGGAAGCTGGTATATCAATCCCCTCTATCAGTATTTTGTGGAAACAGGTATATAGAAACCCTTAATGGGTATTTGCTGGAAGCCGGTAAATTAAACCAATTAATCAATATTTGGTGCAAGCCGGTGTATCGCAGGCCACAATCAATATTTGGTGGAAGTCGGTATATCAATCCCCTCTATCAGTATTTAGGGGAAACAGATATACAGAACCCCTTAATGATTATTTGCTGGAAGCAGGTATATCAAACCCCTTAATGAATATTTGGTGGAAGCCGGTGTATCATAGGCCTCAATAAATATTTGGTGGAAGCCGGTATATCAATCCTCTCTATTAGTATTTTGTGGAGACAGTTATATAGATCCCCTTAATGAGTATTTGCTGGAAGTTGGTATATCAAACCCCTTAATCAATATTTGGTGGAAGCCGGTGTATCGCAGGCCTCAATCAATATTTTGTGGAAGACGGTGTATCACACCCCTCAATTAATATTTTGTGGAAGCTGGTGTATCACACCCCTCAATCAGTATTTTGTGGAATCAGGTATATCAAACCCCTTAATAAGTATTTTGTAGAAACAGGTATATTACACCCCATAATCAGTTTTTTGGGGGGCAACAGGTATATCACAGAAGTTGCAATTAGTTATTCCAAAAGTGTTTGTCCCTCTATCTAGCTGAGGTATCTCAGCAGAACCGCACACAACTGCTGCACAATACAAATGCACTATAATATACTTTCTATGTTAGAAGGTATATTATAGGTATATCACACCTCTCAATCAGTTTTTATTTTTTCGGGCAACAGGTATATCACATCAGTTGCAATTCGTTTTTTCAAATAGCGTTTGTCCCTCTATCTAGCTGAGGTATCTCAGCAGAACCGCACGCAACTGCTGCACAATATAAATGCACTATATTATACTTTCTATGTTAGAAGGTATATTATAGTTATATCACACTCCTCAATCAGTTTTTTTGGGGGGGTCAACAGGTATATCACACAAGTTGCAATTAGTCATTCCAATAGCGTTTGACCCTCTATCTAGCTGCAGTTTCGCAGCAGAACTTTCTATGTTAGAAAGTATATTATAAGTATATCACACCCCTCAGTATGTCATACCTATCGATAGCACACCTATACCAGTCTTTAAAAGGACTTTTGTTGCTCTATTAGCTAGCGCTTGGTGTCCCTAACAGTCTGTCCCTGCTCCACACAGCAACCTCTCCCTACACTGGCAAAAAACTGAATGTAAAATGTCTGCCAGATCGGGTTTATTTATAGGGTAGGGGGTATTTATAGGGTAGGGGGTATGTCCATGTGCTGAAACATTTCAATTGGCTGTCCTGTCCCACCTGATGGATGTGTCATGGGTCAAAGTTCGGAGCTATGCAAAAAAATATGGCTCGTGCGAATATCGCCATATGTTCAGCGAATTGCGAACGACCAAAGTTCACCGGGAAACGACTGCCGGGCGAACTGCAAGGCCATCTCTAGCTCTCACTCTGGAGTTATCAGGCGCCACCTCCGGTTGACGTTACGTCCGGCTTGGGCGCAGAGCGCTCCAGGGTGAGATGCAGGAACACTATAAGATGTATTAGGAAAAGTTTATTCCGATGACATCACTTCCGGTACTGGCACAGGAAATGGATTACTACTATATATATATATATATATATATATATATTTGTGTAAGGGGCTTACGGTAGTACAGTGAAGAGCCCTGGGAAAGCAGGGAATGAGTGTAGTCGGTTGTGGTGTGCCGAAACCGAGGATGAGGTAGGCCTGAGAAAGAAGAGGGCCTACCCAAGGAAAAGATATGGAAGAAATGAGTTGTAAATGAGTGGAGTGGTGGGAGGGTCAAAGCTCAGACCTCAATGATGCAGGAGCCAGGTAAGGGGAGTGCCCTAAATAGGCTGGAGGCGGACCTCAGCCCCTCCCACAAATCCAGGCAATCTGCCTTAGTACATATATATATGTGAGTGCTCATATGTTATTTTATGTTCATTATATATGTATTGCTCCTAAGGAAGGGGGAATTATTTTACCCCCGAAACACATTGAGCCACAAATTCCTAGTAAAGAAGGTTGATCAGAAATCCTGAGAGTGTGCTGCCATCAGTCTCTATACATCTACATGCGATCCTTGCCAGAAGGGTTTAAAGTCCTGCAGGTGTATTAAGTTTATCCTGCAGACAACCCCCTAGCGAAGTGAGTGCATACCATAAGTTTTTATTTGATGTGAAACAGATTTTATGCCATCAAGTGGCCCATCTGTATATTTTAACATAACTCCACAGGTATGCATGATTGATGTCCATGTTCTTTTTATAAATGTTCATTTACTTTACTTTACCTTTGTGCTTTACCACTGCTCTCACCCCATCTTGCTGTTAAGTGCATTACACACCGATTCGATGCCTTACAGCAACCGAAGGGCATAGAAAATACATAAGGTGCATCTATTTTAAAAACCACGGGGAGTGGTGCTTGAAACCCTTCTTTTTCCTTTTTTCCCTAGACAGATAATACACGTCTGGTAAAGTAATCACCGTTATCTGTCCAGAGTTACCACTGTAACTTTGCCAGGGTATTCAGACACAGGACTGAGACGCAAATCTGAATTGTTCTCAGAGCTCTTATTTACTTGGTAGGCAAGTATACAGTGCCTTGCAAAAGTATTTGCCCCCCCTTGACTTCACCATGGTGATGGATCATGTGACAGACCATGTGATGAGCGCAGTGACGTCACCACAGGTCCTTTTCCTCCTGGTCATGAGTGGATGAGGTGAGTTAAATTATTTATTTATTTTTTAACCCCTCCATCCCTATTTTACTAAGCATTCTGTATTAAGAATTCTATTATTTTCCCTTATAACCATATTATAAGGGAAAATAATAATGATCGGGTCCCCATCCCGATCATCTCCTAGCAGCCATGCGTGAAAATCGCATCGCATCCGCACTTGCTTGCGGATGCTTGCGATTTTCACGCAGCCCCATTCACTTCTATGGGGCCTGCGTTGCGTGAAAAACTCAGAATATAGAGCATGCTGTGATTTTCATGCAACGCACAAGTGATGCGCGAAAATCACCGCTCAGCCGCACAGCCCCATAGAAATGAATGGGTCCGTATTCAGTGCGGGTGCAATGCATTCACCTCACGCATTGCACCCGCGCGGAAAACTCGCCCGTGTGAGAGAGGCCTTAAGGATGATGATGATCCAAGGGAGAAGTCTAGGAGGGTGATCAACAAAATTCTTTTCCTAGCTTGTCTCTGAATTGTCCATTGTCAATGAGCCACCAAAAACATACGTTCCACATTGACTTTCAATGGAGTTCATGACGGATCCGTCCTTGCTATGTTAAAGATAATAGAACCGGATCCGTTCATAACGGATGCAGACGGTTGTATTTTCAGTAATGGAAGCGTTTTTGCTGAACCCTGCCGGATCCAGCAAAAATGCTAGTGTGAAAGTAGCCTTAATTTAATAAGCCACAGGGATAAATTATATATGAGGTGTTCCAGGCCATGACCTGGTTATGTAATCAGCTTCATGTTTAGTCGTGTTCGGGAATCCCATGGAAGTACTGCACAGTTATTACTTTTACAATTCAGGCCAGCAGGTGGCAGCACTGAATAGATATATCGTATACCGATCTTTGCATATGTTAATGGATAAAATTCCATAACTTTACACAAATTGCAATCTAATGATTGCATGTTGGGATTCACTTGGGGGCCTAAAAAAAAGTAAAAACAGAAAACAAAAAGCAAAAGAGTTTTAAAAAAAATAAAAATTGAAATCACCCCCCTCTCCCCCAAATCAAAATAAAAAATATATAACCAATCAAAAAATAAACATAATAGGCATTGCCTCATACAAAAACTCTTGTACTATTAAAATATATATTTTTAAATATCCCATTAAATGGAGTATTGAAAAAAAGAAAAATAGGCAGATTCCTAGTTTTTTTTATCACTGCACCTCCCCAAAAAATGGAATAAAAAGTGATCAAAAAGTCATACACACCCCTAAATGGTAACAATAACAAATTAAAATGCAAAATCAGAAAATAGCTCCGTCAGGAAGTGGTTAAGGAAACTATCCATACAATTAGGGACAGAATCCACATTGATTATGGATACTACCTTAGGGTTTGATGGGTGGAGGGTTAAAGTTTATGTGCAGTTAAAGTATTACGTAGGTTAAAGCATACTGAGTCGGTTGACATTAGTGTCAATCGAGCATGCTTTGCCGAATACCAGTTCTGTGTCCTCGAGCGCAATGCTCGAGTCTCCTCCCCGCATGTTTGTTGGCTGCTATGCAGCCAATAAACGTGAAGGTAAGTACTGCCCTTTACTGTCATTCCGTAGCCATGTTAGTTACTGGCATTACAGTGATTGGCTGGCCAGAACGTGTCATTGGGTGCTATTCAGCTCAGTGTTAGTCAGGGAGAGCTGGGCTGAAGAAGGGAAAGATAGTGTAGGGAGTGAAATTTTCTTTTTTGCAGTTGAAAAACTTGTCAGAGACCCAAAAGTCTGCGCTAAATTGCTAAAACTTTACAGACCCAAAAGTCAGTTTAAGGACTATTGTTGTGTGTGGCAGCAGCAATATATATTTTTAGCGCAACCTGCGCTAAATTGCTAAAATTTACAGACCCAAAAGTCCTTTTAAGGACTATTGTGTGTGGCAGCAATATCTATTTTTAGTGCATCTTGTGCTAAATAGCGTGCAATAGTTAGGCCGCTGCAGAGAGCGACATTATCTGTGCTACATCTTCTCTGTAACATGTGCGCATCCTAAAAATATCTGACATCCAGTGTACGTTTTCCATAGACAGTGTTTGCTGTGGACAGTGACATTAGCTGTGCTACATCTCCTGTGTAACCGTGTGCACATCCAAAAAATATCTGTGAAATCCAGTGTACTTTTACGGTAGACGGTGTCTGCTGCGGACAGTGACATTACCTGGGGTAAATCTCCTGTGTAACGTTTACACATCCCAAATATCTGTGACATTCCCTGTAATTTTTTATTAGCCGCTGGTGACATCAGCGACATTATCTGCGGTATTTCTCCTGTGTAACGTTTCCACATCCCAAATACCTGTCATATTCCCTGTAATTTCATATTAGCCACTGCTGACTTACATTATCTGCGGTATTTCTCCTGTGTAACGTGTGCACATCCCAAAAATATCTGACATCCAGTGTATTTTTTCTATAGACGGTATCTGCTGCGGACAGAGACATTAGCTGTGCTACATCTCCTGTGTAAAGTGTGCATGCACATCCCAAAAATATCAGTGACATCCAGTGTACTTTTTCCATAGACGGTGTCCGCTGCGGACAGTGACATTACCTGGGGTACATCTCCTGTGTAACATTTCCACATCCCAAATATCTGTGACATTCCCTGTAATTTTCTATTAGCCGCTGCTGACATCAGCGACATTATCTGCGGTAATGTCGCCTGTGTGACGTTTCCACATCACAAATACCTTTTAATTTTTTTTTTTACAAACACTTACAAATCTTATGCTATTGTATGTGTTACATACTTTCAAGCATATATAACATTTAATATGAAGAAGGCGAGCAGTAAGGGACAGCGAAGTGGCCGTGATGCTGATGGTGCATGCAGAGGCCGTGGCCCTGGGTGCAGTGAAACTGTGCCTGCCAGAGCACAAGAAATAAAATCATCCACGATACCTAGCTTCATGTTCTAGTTTGCAGGGCGGCGCAGGACAACACTCTCGAAGTCAGACGAGTGCGACCAGGTGGTTGGTTGGATTGCAGCAGATAATGCTTCCAGTCGGTTAAGCACCACCCTGTCTTCCACCAAATCCAGTCTGAGTAGCCAAGAGTCTGGTCAACACAATCCTCACCCTGATCCTCCTTCCTCCCACCATGGAGAGTCTTGCCAAACAAGTGATTCCACACTGATATTCTGAGGAGCTGTTTTCAGCACCATTCCTTCTTTTGGGCCTCTCGACAAGCCTGCTTGAAGAGGGACATGAGATCTTGTGCCCCGATTCGCAAACTCTTGAGCATCCACAGCTTCAAGAAGATGAAGGTGTGGAACGGCAATTAGTGTTTCTTGAGGTGGATGATGATGATGAGACACAATTGCCAAAAAGTCAACAGCAATTAGTGTCTCAAGAGGTTGTTGATGAGGATGAGACACAGTTGTCAATAACTGAGGTTGTTGTTAGGACAGCAAGTCAGGAGGATGAGCAGAGTGAGGAAGTGGAAGAGGAGGTGGTGGACAATGAAGTCACTGACCCAACCTGGGAAAGTGGCAAGCCGAGCGAGGACAGCATTACAGAGGGGGAGGGATACACAGCACCGCAACAGGCTGAAAGAGGCAGTGGGGTGGCAAAAGGGAGAAGGCTGGCCACACCAAACAGGCCCACAACTGTTTCACAGAGCACTCCCTTGCGGAAATCTCCATTGTCAAGGAGTAGGTGTTCCGCAGTCTGGCACTTTTTTGAGGAAAGTGCGGACAACAAAAGAATTGTAATTTGCAACCTGTGTCATATGAAAATGAGCAGGGGCGTGAACACTAGCAACCTCAGCACCACCAGCACGATCCGCCACATGGCATCAAAGCACCGTAATTGGTGGGCCAAACGCTTGGGTCCACAATCAGTGTCTGGGGGTCACACCATTGCCTCTTCTTCCCCTGTGTTACGTGCTGGCCAATGCCCTGTCGAAGGCGCAGGCCCGGATGCCTCCCGCCCTGCACCTGGACCCTCGCCAGCACCATCAGCGACCACATCCACTTCCGTGTCCCAGCGCAGCGTACAAATGTCTATACCCCAGGCATTTGAACGCAAGCGCAAATACCCAGCCACCCACCCACAGGCCATAGCACTAAATGTGCAACTTTCCAAATTACTGGCGCTGGAAATGTTGCCATTTAGGCTTGTGGACACTGAGGCTTTCCGCAGCCTGATGTCGGCCCTTGATATGCAGTCCCCAGCCACCACTATTTTTTATGGTGTGCTGTGCCCGCCTTACACCAGCATGTGTTCTGTAACATCACCCGTGCCCTAACCAACGCAGTTACTGGGAAGGTCCACTTAACCACTGACACATGGACAAGGGCTTTCGGCCAGGGATGCTACATTTCCCTGACGGCACACTGGGTGAACAAGTGCTTTCGGCCAGGGATGCTACATTTCCCTGACGGCACACTGGGTGAACGTTGTGGAGGCCGGGAGCAAGTCGTACCCTGGGATGGCACAGATGCTACCGATGCCAAGTATTTCGGGCCCTAATTCCATCAGGGTTTCTGCCACCAGCTACGTTAGTGGCCCAACCCCCACTTCTCCTCCTCCTCCTTCACTTCCACCTTAGAATTATTCACTTGAAGCACCAGTCAGCCATCAGTCGGAAGCTGAAAGCAGTGTAGCACTGCAGTGGGGAAGCGTCAACAGGCCGTGCTTAAGCTGATCTGCTTAGGTGACAAAAAGCACACCACCGCAGAGCTGTGGCAGGGGATAAGAGACCAGACTGAGCTGTGGCTCTCGCCACTAAACCAAGAACCGGGCATGGTTGTGTCTGATAATGGCCGTAAATTGTGGTGGCTTTGGAGCTCGGGAAGCTTACACACATCCCACGCCTAACCCACGTCTTCAACTTGGTGGTTCAGCGGTATCTCAAAACCAACCCCAATTTGCCTGAGCTACTGGTGAAGGTGCACCGCATGTGTAGCCATTTCTGCAAGTCATTGACAGCTTCAGCCGGTCTGTCAACGCTGCAACAGCGATTACAATTGCCAGATCACCAACTGTTGTGCGACGTGAGCACGCGCTGGAACTCGACGTTCCATATGTTTGCCAGGCTTTGTGAGCAGCAGAGGGCAGTAGTGGAATACCAGCTGCAACATGGTCGTCGCCTTTCCAGTCAGCTTCAGCTCTTCACAAGCGACGAGTGAGCATGAATGTCTGACCTCTGTGAGGTTTTAAGAAACTTTGAGCAATCAATACAGATGGTGAGCTATTATCAGCGTCACCTTCCCACTTCTGTGTCTACTCAAACACTCACTGCTCGCAATTAAGGCGGACGCTTTGCATGTGTAAGAGGTGGAAATGGGGGAAGACATTACAAAGGGTGATAGCCAGACCACCCTCAGCTTGTCTTCTCAGCGCAAATTGGATGATGATGATGATAAGGAGGAGGAGGAGACGGTTGCCTCTGCTACAGAGGGTAGTACCCATGGAAGTTTAATTCCATCTATTCAGCGTGGATGGGCAGAAGAGAAGGAAGAGGATGATGAGATTGAGAGTCACCCTTCTTATGACGACAGCAAAGTCTTGCCTGTTGGGACTCTGGCACTCATGGCTGAGTTTATGTCAGGCTGCCTTTCCCGTGTCCCACGCGTTTTAAGCATTCTGGACAACACCGATTACTGGTTGTTCACCCTTCTTGACCCCGCTGCAAAGAGAACTTCAGGACTAGCAAAATGGTGCAATACCAGAAGGTCCTTGTGGAAAAATTGCTCCAAATATTTCCAGCTAACAACGCTGGCGGCAGAGTACGTAGTTCCTTGGGCAACCGAGGAGGGGAGACGAGGGGAACACACAGCAGTTCTAACAGAGGCAGGGCAACATTCTCCAAAGCCTGGGATAGTTTCATGACACCCCGCCAGCATCCTCACCCTGATGGTGAAGGAAGATGGTGAATTAGTACGTAACAGACAGTGTCAGCGTCCTCAATGATCCCTCAGTGCCTTACAACTACTGGATGTCCAAGCTGGACACATGGCACAAACTGGAGGTGCTGGCCTGCCCTGCCGCCAGTGTTTTGTCAGAGCGGGTATTTAGTGCTGCTGGGGGCATGATAACTGATAAGCGCATCTGCCTGTCAACTAAAAATGCTGACAGGTTGACTCTTATAAAAATGAATAAGGCCTGGATTGCCCCGTACTTCTCTACTCCACCAGAGGAAAGCGGCTGAACATAAAAGCACTTTAAACGTGTTTTTTATAATGTACTGAATACATTGTATTCCCATGCACCCCTTCCACCACAAAAAAGAGTATATGGTTCAATCTTCCTTCTCTCGTCCTCCTCTTCCTCCTCTTCCATCATATCAACATGCTTATTAGTCTGCCCTCCCTCCTAATGTTGTAGATGGTCAGCTGACCTGCAGGCCCTCGCATATAATGTTTTAGAGGGTCAGCTCACCAGCAGGCCCTCACCTACAATCTTTTAGAGGGTCAGCTCACCTGCAAGACCTCTCATATAATGTTTTTGAGGGTCAGCTCACCAGCAGGCCCCCACCTACAATCTTTTAGAGGGCCAGCTCACCTGCAGGCCCTCACATTTAATGTTTTAGAGGGTCAGCTCACCATCAGGCCCTCACCTACATCCTTTTCGAGGGTCAGCTCACCTGAAGGCATTCGCATATAATGTTTTAGAGGGTCAGCTCACAAGCAGACCCTCACGTACAATCTTTTAAAAGGCCAGCTAACCTACAGGCCCTCACATGCAATATTTTAGAGGGTCAGCTCGCAAGCAGGCCCAGACCTACAATCTATTATAGGGTCAGCTCACCTGCAGGCCCTTGCATATAATGTTTTAGAGGGTCAGCTCACCAGCAGGCACTCACTTACAATCTTTTAGAGGGCCAGCTTACCTCGCCCATAATTTTTTCAATGGTTAGCTAAGCAGCAGGCACTCGCTCATCATTTTTTCAATGGTCCTCTCAGCAGCAAGCACTTGCCCATCATTTTTTCGATGCTCGGATCAGCAGCAGGCACTCGCCCCTAATGTTTTAGAGAGTCCGCTCTGCAGCAGACCCTCACCCCTAATGTTTTAGATGGTCACATCAGCAGCAGGCCCTCGTTCCTAATGTTTTTGAGGGTCACCAGCAGGCCATCAATCATAATTTTTCAAAGGTGTATGATGCCCTCCTTTATGTGTAATAAATGGTGTATTGGAGTGCCGGTTCCTTGGTTTTTGGAAGCCCTTTCACTTAGTGCATAGGCTTTATGAGTGTAGGAGTCCCACTACCTGATCAATTGTACCAATATGTGAATGAGGCCCTCCATTATGTGATATACAGGTTGTATCGGAGAGCCTCTTCCTTGTAATTTTTGGCAGCACTTGCACTTTATATACAAGTAAATATTACCTAACAATTTTTCCTCTAAAATTTATTTTATCTTCGGTTTTGTGCGTATTATTGTCAGTCTGTAAAAGTGGCATACTACTTGGACAACATCGTTCCCAGCAGCGATCTGGGAATCTAAGATGCATCTAGACATCCTCCCCATGCTGCTCTCAAACCATTTTGGTGGTGTTTCCATCAATTTCTGACCTTTTCCCATGAACCAGACACCCTCCCCTCTTCAGAGCAGGGGGTGCCTGATTTAAGGCTCGGGTTCTCCCATTGACTTCCATTGTGCTCGGGTACTCGGTAGAGCACCCAAGCATCCTGAGGTGTTCTACCCGAGCACCCGAACACCCGAGCACTTTGGTGCTCGATCAACACTAGTTGACATGCTAAAGTGGTGCCTAAATGAAACTGTGCGCTCCACTGGGGTGAAGAACCGATGTGTAATTATAGTCTATATATAGCAATGCGTCTATGCACTGTTATTATTTTGGTGCTCTACAAGCAGCAGGAATTAAATTTTTGGACGAACTGTATAATTTACCAGTTGCTGTGTAAAACTGCCTGTATTGCAAGTAAAGCAAGTAAAGGGAGTTGCATTGCGCCCTTCAAGTTACTACAACCGCGAACTGAGAATCACAGGAAATGATCAGCGGCAACTTGCAGTACTTCTGATATAAGCAGTGCTACCAAAGTTGCCGGGCATCCCCAGCCTTGTGGATTGGACAGGACCCCTTCCACAGTAACCGAAAACACCAGTCAAGTGTCTCTATTTTATCAGTATTAGTATCAAACAAAATCACTATAAGACCAGTAGGTGTTCAGTAGAACTGTAGGGGTCTGGATGTTACAGCCAATAAATGGTCTTAGTCATTGAGCTAACAAGCAAGAATCTGTCGATGTTATATGCACTCAGGAGCTCCCATATTCAGAAAGTGAATGACACAGTAAAAATAGTCCAGTCGAGAGGCTACTATATAAACATTATGTTCCATAGCACTGTTACTCTGATGCTATTAAAGAAAATGTATATATGAATTTATGTCACTCAAAGGAAAGGACTTTCTGGATGTTTCTTGGCAGATGAAATTACCAGCTGTCAGCAAGCCTGGAAAATATATCCCTGGTAGAGCAGGGTCTTTCACAACAATGTACATTTACACTTGGGTCCAGGCACAATGAAATTTTTACTGCCTGGCCGGGTCAATCAAAGTGCAGAGGTCACGCCAGTTGCTTAGAGAGCCTCTAGATGTAATGTCAACGCCTCCATTGCTCCTAGAGGCTCATTTGCATACATCTGCATTTTTCTTAGCAATGCGGGCACATATGAACATGGGACCAACACAGAGGCCTTCAGCTGCCAAGCGCACATGTAACAGGTTAGCCAGCTTCATAGGCACAAATCTGCTGATAGATGCCCTTTAAATAATCTAGCCAATCATGTCTTCATTTATTTTAAATGATGAGCGGCAGGGGCAATATTCGAATTTGCGATATTTCGCAAATATTTTGTAGAATATTCGTCATATATTCATGAATTCGCAAATTTAAGATTATATTCTTGATTGCGAAAATCGGCAATGTATTATTCGCGTAATGCGCGCAAAATACCGGCGTGGGGTAGGCAACTTTTCTATTGGTTGCTAGGGATGTTGCTAAGCTGTGACAAAGCCTTCTTATTGGCCCACAAGCTAGAAGAAGGGAGGGATGATCACCAGATGTGTACTGTGTAAAAAAAAAAAAGAATCATCGATTTTACGAATATATAGCACTATATTCGAAATATTCGTGAATTATCGAAGTGCCGATATTCACGATAAAAATTTGCTTTACGAATATTCGCGCTCAACACTATTCATTTTCTCTATGAAAGCTGTGATGACCATCTTTACAGCCCTGAAAAAGCCATTGCCCACTTTTGTGTAGTTCATAAGAGAAAATCTGTACAGGTATTGTGATTTAGCGGTATGGAAAAAATGACTGTATAACTAGGTAGATTTGCCATTCCTGAGCTATAATTCAAGCCATATAGGTTATTAATTTTTTTGCAGGGGAGATTGGATCACACTTTTCATATCGAGAAGAGGTGACAACATGATGCCCATTTACAGGAGCTTTTGGTTTTTTTCTCTTTCAACATAGCTAAGAAAAGCAGCAATGTTCTAAACAGGAATACCCTAGATCAGCGATGGCTAACCTCCAGTACTCCAGCTGTGGTAAAGCTATGACTCCCAGCATTCTCCATTCATTTCTATGGAGTTCAGAGAACAGCTAAGCAAATGTGCATCTTGGGAGTTGCAGTTTCACCACAGCTGGAGTGCCAGAGGTTAGCCTTCACAGCCCTAGATCAAGGATGCCCAACCTCCAGCTGTTGCAAAACTACAACTCCCAGCATGCCTGGACAGCCTACAGCTATTAGGGCATGCTGGGAGTTGTAATTTTGCAACAGCTGGAAGGCCGAAGGTTGAGCATCCCTGCCCTAGATTAATTGTTGGGTCTCTTAAAGGAGTTTTCCAGGAGAAAAATATATTTAAAACTTTTCAGCCAGGTAAAAATAGATTTAAAAAAAACTATACTTACCCCAAAAAACCTATACTTACCTCAAACGTACCTCATATGTTGTTCCTGTTTATAGATTGCCTGGTCCACTGCCATTTACTATCCACTTCTGCAGAAATGATGTTTAGGGACATGTGACAACCAGAGATATATCCCTGGGTTGGATCATCCTCAAATCCATGAAGTAGAAAGTAGAGAATGGTTGTGAACCAGGAATGATTGGAACAGGAGCAGCAGGGGATTGTTGAGGTGACTATATATTTTTTTATCTATTTTCATCCTGCTGAGATTAAAAAAAATATATATAATTTCCCTCTGGAAACCCCCTTAAATTTTATTACGGATACACCCCACAAATATGGTAAAAATAAGATGTGAAAAGCTCTGAGAGATCTAGTACATTTGAAGTCATTTTGCATGATTTATATCTAAGCAATAATCCACCACAGTTTTCATACTTCTGTATCTAGGTCTCTGTAGAATAACCCAATTGCCTTAAATATATCACTACCGAGCTTCCATACATATAGTAGCAGCAACTTGTTTAACTCTCCTTATAGACAGGAGCTGCTAAACGTTGATGAGGTGAAGGTGCAACAGCAAAGCTTACTATTACATGCCATACATATATGAGAATATTCCGCTATTACCATAGCTCCTGGGAATAAAAGGCATGATCTTCAAAAACTGAATACAAAATCACTTTGAAGAGATAAAATATGTACCCCGTGAATTGCATACATAACTATAAAAGAAAGTACAGTGTATAAGCTTTGTGCTAATCTGAGGAGAAATTTAATTAGTTATCTACTGTATAAAGTAGATACATAATAACAATTTATACATTTCATAGAAATAGCATCTTAATTACTTTGAGTGATATTAAATAGATTATGAAACACCAAGTGCCTCCAAAACAATAACAACTACATATGGAGTCAGGAAGGATTTTTTTTTCTCTCATAGTTGTTTTTTTTGTCTTTGACCCTGGATCAATATAGCAGGATTACAGGTTGGACTTGATGGACTTTGGTCATTTTCCAACTTTAACAACTGTATAACTAGGGTAACTTGATATATGTATACATAACCTACAAAAAACACTCCCCACATGGAACAGAGAAAACACCCTTGAGGTATATGAAAATATAAAATCTAATGTTATTGAAAGAGTAAGATTATACAAAACCCCAATAAATAATCATGAGGATCACATCAAATCATAGAGACAATGCTCATAAGTACAGCATCACAAACAATCCCCCTATAGAGTAGAATAACAAGTACCCTGGGAAAAGGATAACCATACAGAATAGGAAATACCAAAAAAATATAATGATAACATTGGATGCATATGTCTAATATGTGTATGAAGACTTCAGTAATTTTCCAAAGGAGCTGTGAAAAATTAAAGGTGTAATCTGATTGGTTGCTATGGGCAACTAAGCCAGTTCTACTTTACGCCAGTTTGATAAATCTCCACCTAAGAGCCTTGGAAATAATACTAAAAAATGGCATAAGTCCTAAGAGATTTGGAAATACCTTCTTTACCTATGGTAACAATATAAGAAGGGCAACAATCATTCATATTAATTACCTACTACTCATAAAGATACTTTCAGAAAGGGGTGTTTTTTTTTAAATACTATATTCATAGAAAACAAATATTTTTAGAATTGTTGCCTGTTTTTCAATTCAGCAGCACTATGGGGGTCATGTATCAAACTGGTGTAAAGTAGAACTATAGCAACCAATCAGATTCCACCTTTTATTTTGAACAGCTACTTTGGAATCTGAATGGTTGCTATGGGCAACTAAACAAGTTCTACTTTACACCAGTTTGATAAATGAGCCCCTATGTTTTTGAAAACTAAATACAAAATATTGTCCTTCTGTAGGAGTCAAAAATCCAAACAAAGAGGAAGTTGACAAGCCAGGACAGGAAGTAGAACACACGCAGTGACTTCAAAACATTATACCTAGAAAACCACCCAACCAATTTTATACAAAACAATTATATGGAAAATTCACCTAAAGGCTGATTTATATGATGGTGTGTTCCTTTAAAGTATCCTTGGAAAGTAAAATAACTCTCTAGAAAGACTTTTGGCAAAACAAAACAAAATTAATCCTACAATGATATATTATTGAAATTCTACAGAAAAAAGTAATGATACACATTGTCTACATTACATGACAAACATTCCCAATGTTTCTAATTGCATTATGATGTAAAATAATTTTAAAAAATTAGCATATTCCAACAATTGTGCAGTTTAATAGAGACAATATTTCTCTGACCTATTAAAAACGAGCAGTGCAGTGACTGATGCTGTCATAAAGAAAGTGTTACTCTACAACATCATAGGTCTAAACATGAAAGAATCATCCAAAGTATATTTTCTGATAGATAAGGGAGGAAGGTTGCTGTGGCATGTACCCTGGGTACTGGGTGCCGAGGGCTGTATCAGCAAGGTGTTCTTCTTTTGGCCAGGGGATTTAGGTACAAAGTCAGGAAAGTGAGCTGGCAAAGAAAAACTTACAGCAGCTAAGACAAAGGGAAATGAATTCTATATCTCACGCGTCAAATATACAAATACAAATACTGACTGAGAAAGCTTTTTCGAAGGGACACCATGGCGTGGAATGTCCATTGCAATCTACTGGAATCAAACCTGAGTCTTTCACAACTAAGCAATTAACCATCCTACAGATTCTCCAGTAAACTATTTACAGCTACGGTAAACTAATTGGAATACTGTCAAACTGATTCTCCACTTTTCATTTGCTATGGTTTACAATTTACTCAGGAGAAGTTCAGCAGTCCATTTTTATATTAATAACATATTAAACACATCAATCACATATTAAATTAATGTTATCACACAGTGAAGATATATACACTTAAGCATCAATGTAACTGTCGTGGATTTCACTTGAAGGCTATATTTACACATGGCAGGCTTGTTGCAGAACTTTCTGACAGAAATCAGTTTCATTTGAATGGGGTTGTTGTACAGCAAGCAAATGGATTTCTGAACACTCCATTCAGATGAATAAGATAGTGACAGCAATTTCTAAGCCAAATCTGCCTCGTGTAAATATACCCTGGTTGTCAACTTTCCATAAATGCCTTAATTCCTGGTGGGAGACAACCTAGTTCCCATAAAACTGGTTTTGTAAATCAACTTACATGGTACCAGTTCTACAATATTCTACTCTAGTTGAAGGTTTTTCTACCACTACCACTAGTAATATGGCACCTCCCAGAGAAGTTCGTAGCAGGTTAGTGATGATTCTCTCGGACCAATCACTGGTCAGCAGTGTGGTCATGTGACATTGCTCAGTGGAAAACCAGGGTAGAGTCAAGTAGAGTTGTGCTGGTTCCATGAAATGTCTGTTACATTTTCCTATTTCCTATAGAAATGCCAGTTTCACTCAGCACTAATACAGTCACAACACCTAAATTCCAGAAGTTGTGGACATAAGGATACATTCATATGCAAAAGATTTGCTGCAGAAAATTAGTGTCCTAAAAATCAGTGCCATATATCTGAATTTGTTTGATTCTGCATGAAGAACATGGATTTCTTTTAGCCACATTCACATGAATAGGACAGTCACGTAAATTTCTGCAACATATGTGCTTTGTGTGAATATTCCTTAATCCAGAGTGTCTATTAGATATATTCTCCTTCTTCTCCTCCTGTTCCCTAGAACTCAATCTGGGAAAAATTACTTATTATCTTTCACTTATCTCACTCGACCACCTTACCAGAACTAGTAATTAAAGTTAACAGCTCCACAATTTCCACAATCTCATATAACTGCTGCCTTGGAAAAATGTATGATTCCGGCCCTCGAGAAAACCTTTGATTCCACTCTTACCACCTTCAGCTCAAAAGTATTTCAAGTTCACTCTTTCCTCAACCTAGAATCAACAAAGATGCCAAATTAATATATTTCTCTTTGGTCCCCCATCTAGCAAACTTTCACCCTCAACTGAGCTGTTGTTTTTAATCTACCTCTTTTCTCATTCCTCCACTGCTTCTTCCTCCAGCAATCCAACTATCAAGCCAGTGAATTAGTTCGAAATATTAACAGTTACATAAAAGGCCATCTATAACCTGTTCCCTTCATACAGTATATCTCTGATCTAATCTCCCTATACTTACTCATACGTAACTTTTGGTTCTCATAAATCCTTCTCTGCTTTCTTACTTTTTATTTTTTTACTTTTTATTGAAGAATATCAATAATACATAGCTAGGTCTGCAATTTACATTTGACACTGTTAGGCTGAGTTCACACAGGCGTTGCGGGAAAATGTGCGGGTGCGTTGCGGGAACACGCACAATTTTTTCCACGCGAGTGCAAAACATTGTAATGCGTTTTGCACTCGCGTGAGAAAAATCGCGCATGTTTGGTACCCAAACCCGAACTTCTTCACAGAGGTTCGCCTTTTGATCGGGGTTGTGTAGATTGTATTATTTTCCCTTATAACATGGTTACAAGGGGAAATAATAGCATTCTGAATACAGTACATAGTAAAATAGCACTGGAGGGGTTAAAAAAAACTAAAAAATTATTTAACTCACCTTAGTCCACTTGTTCGCGCAGCCCGGCATCTCCTTCTGTCTCCTTTGCTGAACAGGACCTGTGGTGACGTCACTCCGGTCATCACATGATCCATCACATGATCCATCACCATGGTAAAAGATCATGTGATTGATCATGTGATGACTGGAGTGACGTCACCACAGGTCCTGTTCAGCAAAGGAGACAGAAGGAAATGCCGGGCTGCGCGAACAAGTGGACTAAGGTGAGTTAAATAAAAAAATAAAAAATTAACCCTTCCAGTGCTATTTTACTATGCATTCTGTATTCAGAATGCTATTATTTTCCCTTATAACCATGTTATAAGGGAAAATAATAATGATCGGGTCTCCATCCCGATCGTCTCCTAGCAACTGTGCGTGAAAATCGCACCGCATCCGCACTTGCTTGCGGATGCTTGCGATTTTCACACAACCCCATTCACTTCTATGGGGCCTGCGTTGCGTGAAAAACGCAGAATATAGAGCATGCTGCGATTTTCACACAACGCACAAGTGATGCGTGAAAATCACCGCTCATGTGAACAGCCCCATAGAAATTAATGGGTCGGTATTCAGTGCGGGTGCAATGCGTTCAACTTATGCATTGCACCCGCGCGGAAATCTCGCCCGTGTGAACGCAGCCTTAAACAGTCATACAATGAAAAGATTGTACAGACATTATTTTGCATCATTATTTTGCAATAACAAATTATTCAAAACCTTAACAGGTAAGTTAGGGTAGGAAAGGATTTTGTCCTTTATCTCTCCCTATCCCAACACTTGAGCCCAGTGGTGAACACAGACAGCAATGTTCACCATGAACCCAATGCAAGAAAATCATATGGACCCCTTGCTTTTGAATAGCCTAAAACAGAACACCCTTTTTATGTCTTTGTATCCTGTCAACATTCCCCCAGTAACTGTGTGCATAATATTCATTGTCTCAGTCCATCTCCTGCAATAGCCATGAGTATGCTGATTTTAGGGTGACATTGGTCCCATTACCTACTGCCCCCCTGTGCAACTGTACCAGTTGCTCAAATGGTATGCTCACCCCTACATCAGCTTCCCACTCATCGTCAAACCAGTTTTTTTCCCCCAGAAAAACTTATAACTTACAATAACCATGCTGCACCTACACTACCATGTGATCAGTTTCTACCCTCATCTACTGTCTCCCCCCCCCCATTCCATTGATGACTGTAAGCTCTTGCGAGCGAGGCCTTGTTTGTACCAGTCTGTCACTCAATCTTGTGCTTATTGTACATTTATGCTCTTCCCCTTTTGTATTTATTATCTACAGTTCCCTAGAATGAATATTGCTTTAATACTATTTATGCAAATTCCAAGATAATATTTTAGCCTTGATGAGTGTGTTTTTTATCTGCATTACACCAATATTTATATGGTCTGAACTTTAAAGCCAATGCTGAGCTATGGGGAGAACAAACTATAAACTATTCACCACCACTATAAACACATGCTGAGCTTGGCAGTGACTTATCTCCCAGAGGAACAAAGGATCGGGCATGGGTAAGTCCTACCAGCTTCTTTTCATTCACATCTGCATGGAAGTCAGGAGGCCCCATATAAATATGTAAGAAATCAAGAAATTTGGCCAACTTTTATTTAATGGATTTGTATTGACCATACACTTTCTAAAAATACCTAATAGTTGTTTAGACCAGTAATTTCACCAGCAATACGTATGAAATAAATATTATCTGAAATGAGAGTTTTTTCTCATGTGTAGCACATTACATTATGTTACTGCATTCTCTTATGGAAATGACAGGCAATTTGCCAAAATCTTTAATGATTATGTTGAGACTTATTGCAGAAATGTCATCTATTTGGAGTTTTCAGAATCTATGCCCGTGCTACAGAAACAAACTCTTCGAACAGATTTTCAATTGCAGATTATTATTTTTTGCACCAAATCTAGTGCCTATGAATCCAATAGTTTCTGCGTAGGAGGTGTTGGGTAGGTGGTTTCTGGCGCCTCTGGCAGTACTTATCTTAAAAATAGGAGAATTAGCTATGAATAAATGGGCACATCTTCCAATGGAAGATTATAATATGGTCTGTTGGAGGGGGGGGGCGGCCAGACCCAAGTAGCCCGGGGAGCTTATGGTTACCCAAACTGTCCACCATCCTAATAGAATTAATAAGTGGCTCCAGTGCAGAGCCTGTCTAACTAACTGTTTAATGAGGAGTGCACTTCACTGCCCATCTCCACTGCCTGAGTCCTTCAGCTTACGAATATGATGACCTGTTACCCCGGCAGGAAGCAATGAAAAGCAGTGGCAACCAAGAAAATCAGCAGATCATGTTCTTCTCCTTCCCCTGACCCAGGCTAACCCCATCATGCCTGTAAGTACATAACTCTGTGTGCGTTTGTGTATATACTGAGTATATATGCACTTAATCTGCCCCTGGCATCTTCTTCCCCATCGTTGCTAATGCTCAAAGTGTATTACAGCATCACAAACACAATTTATCATTGATAAAATCTATGTAAAGTTCTCCAGTAAATTAATATAGACTCCATGAAAAAATGCACTGTTTGAGGAAAATCCTCTTCCAGCAAATAATTTGCTGACTAAATTCATGTCAAGTGAATATGGAAATATATAAAGAATTGGGCTCTTTGAAGATAAATATTGCAAGGTATTAATATTATGTGTAATAACAGGAATGAAGAATTACAAGCATTTGATAGGAAATGCTTAAAACTAATTTTCTGCCATAATGTTGACATAATGACCTGAAAAACATACATTACTGTTATCATGTTTGACTTATGATAAAAACAATGGCAACTGTTATTATATTGCAGAGAAAACAATAAAACACTTTAGTGCTTGAGGGAGAAATTAATGTGATTTCAGGAAGTTTTATGAAATTTATTTATTACGGTTTTGCAGGGTAAGCCATTATGTTACCATTACCAGCTTCATTGCCGCTTTCACATGTGATTCAGTAACGTCTGACATTAATGATTTTTATGCCCTCAGCAGGAACTGCACCACCCTTAAAGGGTATACATCACCTATCTCAATGGGTTTTAGAGACCTTAAACTATAAAGAATATTATTATAAATGGCAACTTTACTACATAAAACTATTGAAAATGTCTTTACATTAGATGAAAATATTGTTAGGTGACTTTTTATATCTTTCAGATATAGATTTCTCTTAATTGGTCATCAAATAGGGAGCGAGTCTTTGGTTGTATTAGTCATCTAATAGCTACAGTATATGATCACCTAAGGCAAATGATTACTTTTTACTGCAATCATGGTTTATGGCTATTTATAGACCTACAGTAGGCGCTATATGCTTTGTTCCTCTGCTCCTCCGCCTATCGCTATATACCTGCTTATGGGTATTGATTATAGATTGTGCTAGCAGGAAACTTTTAAGGGCCTTTTTGGGGAGAAAAAAAAGCTCTGTCCCATTGACTCCAGCGGAGTTGCAATACCACACAAAACCCGTGGAGAGGTATGGTCCAGTGTTGGAAGAAATTAGCCATGATTTTGCTCGACATCCCATTTACCCCTTAAGGACCGGGCTCATTTTCACCTTAAGGACCAGGCAATTTTTTGCAAATCTGACCAGTGTCACTTTATGTGTGAATAGCTTTAAAACGCTTTTACTTATCCAGGCCATTCTGAGATAGTTTTTTCATCACATATTGTACTTTATGACACTGGTAAAATGGAGTAAAAAAAAAAAAAATCATTTTTATTTAGAAATAAATACCAAATTTACCAAACATGTGGAAAAATTAGCAAATTTTCAAGTTTCAATTTCTCTACTTTTATAATACATTGTAATACCTCCAAAAATAGTTATTAATTTACATTCCCCATATGTCTACTTCATGTTTGGATCATATTAGGAATGACATTTTATTTTTTGGGGACATTACATGGCTTAGAATTTTAGAAGCAAATCTTGAAATTTTTCCAAAAATTTTCAAAACCCACTTTTTAAGGACCAGTTCAGGTCTGAAGTTACTTTGTGACTCTTGCATAATAGAAACCACCCAAAAATGACCCCAATTTTAGAAACTACACCCTCAAGGTATTAAAAACTGATTTTAAAAACGTTGTTAACCCTTTAGGTGTTCCACAAGAATTAATGGAAAATGGAGATGAAATTTCAAAATGTCACTTTTTTGGCAGATTTTCCATTTTAAATTATTTTTTTCCGCTAACAAATCAAGGATTAACAGCCAAAGTAAACTCAATATTTATTTCCCTGATTCTGTAGTTTACAGAAACACCCCATATGTGGTCGTAAACTGCTATAAGGGCACACAGCAGGGCGCAAAAGGAAAGGAACACCATATGGTTTTTGGAGGGCAGTTTTCAATGGGAAAATTTTAACTTGCCATGTCACATTTGAAGACCCCCTGATGCACCCCTAGAGTATAAACTCCAAAAAAGTGACCCCATTTTGGAAACTATGGGATAAGGTTGCAGTTCTGTTGGTAATATTTTAGGGTACAGAGGATTTTTGGTTGCTCTATCTTACACTTTTAGTGAGGCAAGGTAATAAAAAAAATTGCTGTTTTGGAACTGTTTTATTTTTTGTTATTTACAACATTCATCTCACAGGTTAGATCATGTGGTATTTTTATAGAGAAAGTTGTTACGGACGCGACATTACCAAATATGACTTTTTTGTTGTTGTTTATTTCAGTTTTATATAATAAAGCATTCTTGAAAACAATTATTTTTTTGTGTCTCTATATTCTGAAAGCCTTAGTTTTTAGTTTTTTTTGGGGGGCAACTGTCTTATGTAGGGGTGCATTTTTTTCAGTATGAGGTGATGGTTTGATTGGTACTATTTTAAGGTCCATATGACTTTTTGATCGCTTGCTATTGCACTTTTTGTGATGTAAGGTGACAAAATAATAGCTTTTTTGACACCGCTTATTTTTATATTTTTAGAGTATTCACCTGAGGTGTTAGGTCATGTGATATTTTTATAGAGAAGGTTTTTACGGCGATACCTAATATGTCTACTTTTTTATTTACACTAATATAATTTTTGAAACAAAAAAAATCATGTTTTAGTGTCTCAATAGTCTGAGAGCCATAGTTTATTTTTTATTTTTTGGGCGATTGTCCTATGTAGGGGCTAATTTTTTGCGGGATGAGGTGATGGTTAGATTGGTACTATTTTGGGGGACATACGCCTTTTTGATCGCTTAGTGTTGCACTTTTAGTCATGTAAGTTGAAATTGCTTTTTTTTACACAGTTTTTATTTTATTCTTTTTATGGTGTCTTTTTATTTTTTTAACTTGAAACTTTCATTTTTTTATTGAAAACACTTTTTTTTCAACTTTATTTCTGTCCCACTCTGGGACTTTTGGGGGTCAGATCCCCTCTGCAATGCATTACAATACATCTGTATTGTAATTCTTTGCTTGGTAGTGTATGACACTGAGTCATACACTAACAGGTTGCCTAGGAATGATTTCAGCAGGCACCCCGTTCCGATCACTGCCCGCCGCGCAGCGGTGATCAGAAATACACAGGGCGTACGTGTACGCCCTGTGTCCTTAAGGACTCGGACATCAGGGCGTACAGGTACGCCCTGTGTCCGTAAGAGGTTAAAGAGTAAAAAAAAATTATACAAGTTGTTTTTAAACTCTTCTAAATAGCCCACAAAATAATGTTGGAATATACTTTATTAATGAATTATGTTGTTTTGCAACTTAAAAAGGTACCCAAAGTTCATGACAGTACTGCTTCTTAAAATCATCATTCCCATACATCGCTGGCTTGTCAGTGCTGTGCGGTGTACAGATTTCTGCTGCTGTGGAGAACTCTGCACAGGAGGGAGCACAGATCGCTATCCTGCCTGCGCTCCCCCAAGCTAATTCTTGAACAGCACTGTACCGATGTGCTCTGCCAAGTTTTAGCTGATCGGAGTGGGCTCCTGCCTGTGCCAGCACTCCTTTTACCTCAAGGCTCTCTATACCACATCTGTACGAGAGCCTTGAGCTAAGAGGAGCGTGGGCACAGGCAGGAGCCCACTCTGATTAGCTAAAAACTGGTAGAGCACATCGGTACAGGGCACAGAGTACAGATGTGCTGTGCCTGAATTAGCTAAGTTAGACATACTATGTATGCTATACGATACTGTAGCTTAAGTCTATGGGTTGCCAAATATTACAGTAATACCAAATAAGTACATTTTATTATGTTTAAGTCGTTTTGCACAACAAAAACAATTTTATTTCTAAGGACTGTGGCCTCTAAGGAGTTAAAGGACTGGGATCAGATGTTACAGTAGGACCAGCTATTTGTGCTTGCTTCGTCTTCCTGACATATCTGGATGTTATGGTGTTTTTATGTAAATCAACCCATGAGGTCCAAATATGCCATGGTGCGATAATAAGTTAAAGCAATTTATGGTCTTTTTTTTATAGACTACAAACATGCTTTAAGGTGCTACTGGATATGTTATAATTGGTTATGAATGCCGTTCAGTGGATTTTCATCCAAGTTTGAACAAAATCAAGCATCAACCCTATTCCCAACGTGCTATTAGACACTTGCATCAATTCTTTGACATCTGATTATAAAGAGGCTCATTTTTCATAGACAAGGCTCATTACACAACCATTGTATTATGTATTTAGTGCTTTAAAAACCTAGTTTTGCCTAGATTGCAATCTTTTTGATTCCTCCATTACGTTTAACCAGCAGGCTGAGTTATTATTCATAATAAAACTCGTGGTACTGAATATTTTTCTCCTAATAGTATAACTTAACCAACATAGAAGAAAATAGTAATATTTTATCACGCATTTCACACAGCTAAAAATCTGTGGAAAGATATTTATGATCTGTTTATCTGAAGGTCGTTGACATGTATGAATTTTACCTTCCATCATTCTGTCCTATTTTACAATGCAAATCAGAAAACGAATATTCTACAAGTCAAAACTGGAACATTAGCCGATTTTATAAATGTAGCACTTTGCTGTTCTGAGAGGAATATGAAGACGTTACTCAGTCTCAACACTCAAGGAAAGAGATTTTTTAAAATTTAGAAATCCTAATATAATTTTAGGGGTGGAGGAATAGCCTATTTTTTTTTTTATCCCAGGCATTAATCAATTACAGTATGCAGAGTCTAAGATAGACTTACTGATTGCAATAGGAATAAATGAAAATAACTTAAAATTGCTGAACATCTCACCTGGTCATACATTTTCCCCTATATTATAAGGTATTATGTGTTAAAGGGTTGTTCCAGTTTTATGTTATCTCCTATCAACAGGATAGTGGATAACTAGCTGATCGTTGGGGATCTACCCTCTGGGACCCCCACAGACCCCAAGACTGGTGATGCTGTTCTGATGAAGCGCCATGTGGAACATGCGTCTTGCCGCTCCATTCCTTCTCTGGTGGGAGCCCTGGAGATAGCTGAGCGCTGTACTCAGCTATCTCTCATGATCCCATAGAGAATGAATGGAGTGGTGGGGCGCATGCTTAACCTGCTGCTCCATCAGATGGTGGAGAAGGGATCAGTGGGGGTCTCAGCTGTCAGGTAAGGAATAACATAAACTTGACACAACACCTTAAAAGAATAAAGAAGAGAAGGACCAAGGGGTTAAGATGCCAATACAAATTGCAGAGTTTGGCAGTGTGTGTATGTATTTTCAATGAGGAGAGAAGAGAAAGCTCTGGCAGTGGTCTATCTCCTCGTAGAACAAAATTTTTAAAATTCAAAGTGCCTGATCCTTTTATCTCTCAACATCATCTGTTGGGGGTTGAGTCAGGGGCCCATACATGTATAGTAGACTTCAGGAAAGAAACTAATGGGAGGACTATACAAGAATGTATCATGGGAGGGATTAACAGTCGCACATGGGTTCTGGTGTCTAACTGGGTCTAAAGGCACCTCTGCCACATAAGAAGACAGGAGTATTATAAATGGCCAAAAGTAGGTTGGGGACCTATTACAGATTTTGCATTGGGGTCCTAAAGCTCCAATTTTGTATTTGGATATATGGATGCCTATGGTGACAGAGCCATTCAAGCTTCGCCACATATCTCAATTTCTTGTTAATTATGTACCAGGACAGTTGGAGTTTCATTTGAAGGGATTTCATGGACAGAATTAATGCTTTTCAAGACTAAAAGGAGTTATGCGGGAAAAGATATTGATTACATATACTTAGGATTGGTGAGATTTGTATCAGATTGGTGGGGGTTCGACACCTGGGACCTATGCTGATCATCTGTTAGAAGAGGCTGGATGCTCCGTGAGTGCAGCTGTCTCTTCCTAGGCCATGTAACATCACCATACATTGGTCACATGGCCTAGTTTCTGCTGAGCCCCATTCAAGTTAATGGGGCTGAGCTGCAATACCAAACACATCCGCTATACAATGTATGGCACTGTTCTTGGTAAGCTCCCGGGAGCCCACAGCACTCACCAGAGCTCCGTTGAGCACAGCGGCTTATTGAAACTGCCGATTCAGTGAGGTTTTTTGGATTCAGACCACTGCCAATGTGATCATGATGACCTATCCTGAGGATAGGTTGTCATTATCTTTTCCATGATAACTCCTTTAACTATAATGTATTTGACCAGAAGAAAAAAGATCTAGCATTCCTGTAAGTATATTAACAGCATCCTATGTATATTATAACTGGATGACTGTATCATCATCATCACTCCTCATCACTAGTACCATCACTAGTATCAACACTAGGAATTCAAATATCATGCAAGCCAGGCAACACCTAGAGGAACGTAAATAGCCGTTAAGGAGGTTGTCCACTCCTCAGTACAGACTCTGATTGGCAGTGGTTGTTTACCCTGCACTCCTGCAGAACTCCTTCTGAAGTATCTCTGTCCAGTGAAAGAAGGTAGATAGATACATAGATAAATACATATGTACAGTTAGGTCCATATATATTTGGACAGAGACATTTTTCAAATTTTTGTTCTGTACATTTCCACAATAGATTTTGAACAAAACTATTCAGATGCAGTTGAAGTTCAGACTTTCAGCTTTAATTCAGTAGGTTGAGCAACATGATTGCATAAAAATGTGAGGAACTAAAGCATTTTTTGAACTCGATCCCTTCCTTTCAGGGGTTTAAAAGTAATTAAAAAATTAAATAATTGTAAATAAAATGTTAATTTCTAATACTTGGATGAAAACCCCAGAATTAATCTGGCTGCTTCTGTCCTGTGTCACATCATCAATAAACAATAGGGACCCAGTACCACTGACAGCCATGCATGCCCAAGCCATCACGCTGCCTCTGCCAAGTTTTACAGATGGTGTGGTATGCTTTGGATCATGAGCTGTACCATGCCTTCACCATACTTTTTTCTCTCCATCATTCTGATAGAGGTTGATCTTGGTTTCATCTGTCAAAAGAATGTTCTTCCAGAAGTGTGCTGTTTTTTTAAGATTTTTTTTTAGCAAAGTCCAACCTAGCCTTCTTATTTTGAGGCTTATGAGTAGCTTGCATCTTGCAATGAACCATCAGTATTTACTTTCATGCAGTCTTCTCTTTATGGTAGATTTGGATACTGATATGCCTATATCCTAGAGAGTGTTGTTCATTTGGTTGGCTGTTGTGAAGAGGTTTCTCTTCACCATGGCTAATTAATTATTCTGCGATCATCCACCACTGTTGTCTTTCGTGGGCGTCCAGGTCTTTTTGCATTGTTGAGGTCAGAAGTGCTTTCTTTCTTTCTTTCTCAGGATGTACCAAACTGTAGATTTTTGCCAGTGCTAATAGTTTATCAATTTCTCAGATGGCTTTTTTCTGTTTTCACAGATAAAGGATGGCTTGTTTCACCTGCATGGAGAGCTCCTTTGACTGCATGTTTACTTCTCGGCAAAATCTTCAAAATGCAAGCACCACACCTCAAATCAACTCCAGACCTTTTATGTGCTTAATTGAGAAAGAAATAATGAAGGAATTGCCCACACCTACCCATGAAACAGCCTTTGAGTCAATTGTCCATTTACTTTTGGTCCCTTTAAAAACAGGGTGCCACATGTAAAGGAGCTGAAAGCTAAAAGTCTGGACTTTATGTTCATGTCCATTAAATAACTATAACTTGAATATGTTTTAGTAAACAGGTAATAAAAACTAAATTTTTCTCAGTGTCCAAATATGTATGGACCTAACTGAACAAACAATGTAGCTGAGTTAACACACACGCTTGGCGGGTTATCACATCTAGTTAACGTGTTATAACTGTGACTGTTAACTCTTCTACATCCATACATCCGTACATACATACATACTACATAGAGAGACAGATAGGGCTATTTGATTTATAACTTGGATAACCCAATATTTCAATGAGTGATGACCATGAAGTTTGTTGTCTACCATTTTGCAGCTTGTTAGTGACAGGAAACCTAAGAATTCATACTCTGTTCAATAAATTGCAAAACACGGTCTCACATGGAAAGCCTCAGACAGAAATATCTTTCATCCTGGAGGCAGGAGAGATTGAAGATTTTACAGTGAGTTGAGGAAAAGAATCTATAATCTTCTTGTTTTCCTATGCTGCACAGTGAACTCAGAGCAATATCTTACATATCTAGTGTCTATTTCATGTGTTCACACTGTAAAGTATATAAGCAAGAGACCCTTTAGTAACCCTTCTAATGTTATGGCACACCTTCTTCAAAAGAAGCATAACAGTGAATCTTGCTGCATAAAAATTGGGTAGTTCCAAAAAATGTACATGTGGTTAAAACTTGCATGTGGACGAAAGAGCAGTACACTGTAATTATAAAAAAAATGTATAAAGTGAAAGTGGTTACGTAAAAGGTATAGCAATACTTCTTACTAGATAAACTGATTAATTAAAGGAGTTTTCCTTTCAAACACATTCGGTTACCGATTCCCTGCCACTCCAATCCTGATCTGGTCTTTGTCCCTCTTTGTTTCCTGGTTTCGACTAATTCAGCCAATCACTGCCTGAGGCAATTCACTAGTATGGCCAGTGATTTGCAGATTAAACCTTTCTTTGCCCTTCCAGCACAAATAGCTTTGACCAAGCGAGCATGGGAATGGCATTGATGGGGAATTGTGAGGGTAATTTCAATATTTTTTTTAAGTAATGTGGAAAAAAAACTTAACTGCTGTAACAATGAAATATAGGAGCCTGAGGACTCATCCACATGTTGATAGCATGTCTTCATATAGGAGTTGATAGCATGGCTTAATGTAGAAGTTGTGTACATATAACTTAAGTTTGCCTTGGCAAAGGCTTTATTAATCTCACAGAACAAGATCCAATCCCATAATGGGCTCTAAATGTAAGGCTCATGCAAAAAGCATGAAAAGGTTGAATGTATGGAGAGAAACGCATGGACTTCCCATCATGCATTTTTATTCCTAGAAATGTATTCTTATCAGTCACATGTCAGCAGGTCTACGAAGTCCATGCACAGAAATCTGTTGCAGGCACTAAATGCCTTTCCAAAGTGTCAATCGGAGGCCAGCTGAAGCAGATCTACTCCTTTGGATTCAGTTCTGGAGATATTTTGTGTGACCTCTTTCAGCTCTCGTGAATATCTAATGAAGCCTATCCTCCAGCTTTCTTAATGACATTTATGAGCATCTGCAAGATACGATGCATTATATAAAGAGGTCCATTTAATAATCGTGTGTACATATAAATTACCACCTATAAATAGCAGGTCAAGTATAATGTCATTCATTCAATTAAAAAGTACATATACATGTAATGTTTAGTTTGTGGATATTTCTGTCTCCTTAGCTGAGAAATCCCCATCGTGGTGAGAAATTGGACTATTTTTTTTAATTATATTTGCAACTTTTTGTTTCCCTAGAATCAGAATAAAGGTATAATCTGTAAGTGTGAAAATGATCATTGTCATGAACTTTACTGATTAACAGATACCAGCAGCATTTGCTTTCCTATATTTGTATTGGATCTTTTAGATCTATGATTTGCAGAATTTTATGTGAATTTATTATAAAAAACAAATATATCTAACTTCATAAAGATGGAGGAACTGTTTTGAAATATTACTATATTTTGTTAAAGGAGTTGTCTCATGATGGTTACACATTCCATATGCCATTTTAGGACATAGACCACCATAGAGTGAGGTCTCGGAATAAGAACCTCCAAAATGGGGTAGATGGAGAGCTTTGTCCTTCTAATTATGTGGAAAGTGGGTCATTCAAATGTATGGCCAAAAAAGACTTCCCCTGATCGTCAAAAATTCTAGGAGATGGACTGTAACAAAGCCAATATCTATTTGAAACAACCTATAAATGAGATATTAAATTAAACAGGTGATAAACTTGCCCCATGTGTTTGTCAGTCTGCAAGGTGCTCTGTATGTTCCCGAGACGCTATTATAAAAAAAATATATATAAAAACTGAGAAAAAAGGTTAATTTCTCGCTAATATCTTCCATTTTTAGCTGGTGAATGGCTAAGGGGGTAGGACTTGGCTATATTTTTGTCCTACTGCAGACAGAGCAAAGGGTGAAGGCTGCAGCAAGTTATCTTTTAGCCAGTTAGGACTGTATGGAGAACATTAAGAATAGTTGGACTTATTGGATATATTGTTTATATTTAGGAGTTAAATTGAAATATTAGAAAGCAAAGACTCAAAGATTATGCAATTAATTTTTTTTTGTGAATATTTAGTGTTCCTTTAGGAAACTAAGTTATCTACAAGGTCTGGCAATAAAGTTTGCAAACTTCTCACTGTCAGCTAGTCGGGGCAGCACTATACAGTATGGTTTCATAACCTTATCATATCTGCGTTTCATCACTGTTTTTGTAGACCCACAACAATATTATTCTGATTGGTGACTAGTAATGTCAGTATGTGTTTTTGTATCCCTTCACAAAAATGTCAAAGCTTGAATTAGAGCAACAAACAGTGATAACATTTCTTGTTAAAAATGGCAATTGTGGAAGAGAAATAAGGGAGATGATGTTGCAAGTTTATGGAGATAACGCTGTGGATTAAATGTTTTTTTAAAGGCAGAGAACGTGTCATTTATGAAGAGAGTTCGGGACGACCAAAAACAAGTCCAATTGTGCATGAAGATCATCGGCTGACTGTCGGGATGTCACGGTCATATTGGTGTTTGACCTTGACGCGTTGCCGTGCAGACTCGTTGCCAGGGGTAACGTGTAGTTTGTTTTTTTGCACGTGCACTTCCCCATTAAGGTGTGCCACCCTGCTGTTTGGTGAGAAAGGGGTTAATCTTCTGGCTAGTGGGGATTAAGGTGTTTCCTGGGTGTGGCCGCAAGCTTGATATAAACCTGTGGCTTGCTGGCTGGGTGGAGTTGTACTACAGCCTTGCTTGGTGTTGGAGCTTTGCTCCTTGCCTGGGTGTTCCAGCCCAGTCCCTGAGGGCCACCTTATTGGACATAAATTGTCTTTCCTTGTGTTTTCTCCCAGTTTCCTACCTCACTTGTTATTTGTTGGGTGTGGGTTTATGTTCAGGGTGTGTTGTACCTCTTCATGGTTGTTACATGTCTGGGCTGTTGTTGGTGTTTGTCCCTACATGTATGTTTGACGTTTGCCCTGTATGTTGATGCCTGTTTGCAGCACTGCTTGGGGTTGCCATGCACTGTGTGAGCATGGGGGGCGCCTATACTGAAGCACGGGTTCCAGTTGTGGAGGCTTCAGCAGGTAAGTGAGTTGTCTTGTTGTTCTTACCTGCCGATCCTCTTGCTGTGAATGGTCTCTCCTTTTCCCTGCTTCTAGGCCTTTAGAGACTCCTGTATCTCCGTGTTGTGGATGAACAGGTTGTCTCTCCCCTGCTCCTATGTGAGGGATTTCCAGGGTGACTCAGGATATTTGGTATCCAAAGTATGAGTCATCCCACCATCTGGGTCTGCTCATACGGTTAGGCGTTAGGGAGGGGATTAGGGATGCAATAGGAGGTGACCTGCTTCCCTTTTCCTTGCTTCCTGGCCTAGTTGCTACCCTTATCCTTTTTACATTGTACGGTTGGGGGGTTTCCCCCACTCCCCACCGTGACACAGGAGCATAGCAGAGCAAGTTAACTGAAAATATTGGCTTACATAAGTTGTTTGCAAAAATGATCCCCAAGATGCTCACCAATGAACACCGACCAAGTTGGGTCATGTCATCACAGGTGATGAAACAAGAATCTGCGGATACAACTTTTTAACTCGTAAGTAAATACCTGTTTTTGGAACACCCTCCCTATTTTCTAGATCAAGACCCAATGACATTTTTATGTTCCCAAAGATAAAGGAAATATTGAAAGGAAGGCATTTTGATGATATTAATGACATCAAAGGTAATAGCAGCGCTGAAGGCCATTTTACAAAAACAGTTCAAAAATTGCTTTGAAGATCGGGCAAGGTGCTGACACGAGTGCATAGCTATCCAAGAGGACTACTTTAAAGACAACCACAATAAAATTTGACAATGAGGTATGTGGCACTTTGACTGCAATAAGTTCACTAACTTTATTGTCAGACCTTGTATGTTACCTACTGTATGTAAAAACATAACTGCCCTCAAAGACTTAAAGTGGTTTAATGTTTTTAACTTATCCATAAATATTCATTGAAATTCTTTGCTAGTACTCACTATCAGATCTTCATTCAAAATAGTTCCAAATGAGACGAGCCCTTTAAAGGACGTATGTCAGCAGTTTGACCATGCTAAACTTTTGTAGGTAGAGATTGATGATCAAAGAACAAATATATTTTTTGTGGAGCTTTTCTCATCAGGAGTAGTATGCATATGAACTTTTATTCTGCCTGGTTCTGTTCTTTCAAGTGACCATGATGGACTTCACTGTGCAGTCTTCTCAATGTTAAAGAGATTCTCTGGGAATAATTTTAAGTAGCCGCCAGCAACCTGTCTTAAACTGTGAGCAAGACTGGTTGCTACAACTTGCAGAGCTGCTTAGGGGAGTGAGGTGTAGGACCTCACTACACACTAAATTGCTGGTCTACAATAGATGGTAATTATGTGATTCTGCCTAAGATATGCCATCATGGCTTAGCAGCCTGACAGGAAATCTCACCAATATGTAGTATATGGAAAGGAAGCTCTGCAAGTGGAGGCAACCAGTCCTTCTGACATTATAGGACAGGTTGCCAATGGCCATTTCAAATCACCCCCAGAAAAACTCCTTTACGCAGCTTCACATCCTCTACTCTCTGCTCTGAGCAATAGCTGTAGCACCCAACCAGAAATCCATCACAGCTGACACTCAGAGTAGATGGGAAGGGCTTTGAAGCAGCTCAATGCAGATAGCAAAGTAGTAGAGAACACTTCACAGAGAAGACTTGTCCTGGGCACTTGAGAGAAATGAATTTGGCAGAATAACATTTCATATTCTTACTACTCCTGATGAGAAAAGCGCCATCAAAGCTTATGTTTGTATTGCTCTCCCCAGCCCTTACCTAGTGCTAGCAGCAGTTTAGCATGGTCAAAATTTCTGACTTTAAGACTTAAAATACCATAACCATGAGTCGAATAAATAAGATTTATGCATATATTATCTGAAGTAGTCACATTCTACAATTGAATTGTGGATTATCATGTAATACAACAGTGTATTGAGCTATATAATTATACTTAATGTTTGTTAAAGCTGGCATTTCCCTTGGGGCAAATATTCATGTAGGGGAGGCTGCATGTTGCCGAAAACTACGCCCACATATGGTCAGTGCGGTTCTCAAACTGATAGTAAATGGTTGCACAATTGTGGCTGTAACATGTAGCCTTACCTGCAAGATCACACAGGCATTACTGTGATTTACTGTATATGGCTGCTGATATGGCTGCAAAGTATCACAGGTAAAACTGGCTTTACTGGCAAAGTCATGCGGCTATTTACTATCGATTCTAAAACCACATGAAGCCATAGTGAAACTATGACTCCCAAGAATGGTCCATTTATTTCTATGGAGTTCTGAGAACAGCCAAGCAAGGGAGCATCTTGGGAGTCGTAGTTTTACCACAGCTGGATTGTCGGAGGTTAGCCATCACAGCCCTAAGGTGTTATTCAGCACTCTCACAGGAGATAGGACAGAACGCAGCAAGAGAGGATCTGAATCACTACCTACAGGATTAGCTAATATGGCTGATAGCTAACTCACAGCATCAGACAACAGGTAACGCTCCAATAGCTCAAGTTTCAGTAACAATCACATTTAGTGTGAACTGAGTCCTATAACAGAAATGTTGGTGAGATGTGATATTGCAGAGAAGACTGAAGTAAAGGCAGCAGTTACTGATGATAATAATGATTGTCAGAGGCAAAATCTGAAGTGTAGTCATAGACAAGCCAGAGGTCAGAAGCCGGTATCAGATAGTAATGCGGTACAGAGGATCAGAAAGGCTCAGGGTCAGACAGGTCCAGTAGTCGATGCAGGCAGCAGGCAAACAGAATGGTCAAACACAGAAGATCGTAACAGAACACCTTTGCTATTACTAATAGTAACTACACATTCAGGCAACTTCCTGGAAGAGGAAGCTGCTATTTAAACTGGAAAGCCCACCCAGGGAGTATGCTGGGAGGCAGGAAGCACACGCCCCTGGAAGCATAAATGACAGAGGGCAGCAAAGCAGGAGATGCTAAGGATATGACAGATGAGACAGCGGGAGGTATGGCATAAGGACCAGGCCTAACATTTACATATATTAGGCGTATTTCAGAGGCAAATTGCGGCACAATGGTTACTTGCTCCACAATCTGACTTTTCCCCGCTCACGCAAGATCTAAAAAAGTGGGTGTGGTATGGGTGGGGAAGGGGCTTGTTTCAGGCTTACAAAAAAGTCTAAATGTAAGATAGCTCTTCAGCGGTCTAAAAATTTGAAGCAGTGGTGGATCCGGCAAACTTATGATGAGACCGGCGCCTCTTCGTAACTCTGGCGGATCCACAGCCAGGTGTAGGGGTTTACTAAGACCGTTGTGTAAAACGATGTTCTTAATAAATTACCCCATTTTCTATCTGTTCTTCAGTTTCACTTTATACTTGCAATAAAAGTAGATTCGGTTGTTACTCTGGAGTAATTTATGCCCAACTTATTAGAAAGGCAGAACACACCGTTTGACAAACAAAATGGTGATACAGAATATATTCTTTCTACACTTGTACAAAAACACACATAATGATAGACTGGTAGGAGAAATGGTACAGACGGTCAAATTAATTACGGCTGCAAACAGTATGTGGCTTAACTAGCACAGATAAAAAGTTACAAACTTTGAAAGAACTATTGATTCAATAGAAAGTAATTAGAAGGTGAAGAATGAAAATGCAAAAACACAAAGCATTGTTTCACTAATGGCTTCATTTAAACATTAACAACTTCACGTTAAGAACAACACGGAGGTAAGGTCACGCATACTAAAAATAAATGCACGCCGTATAGTAATCGAAAAGTTATACCCTTTTTATTATCAGAGATAAACCATGATGACCATATTGCATCGATTTATTGGCTCAATACAGTCCTTGTCTCCAAGCACCCAAACATAACCATATCTTAAAGGGGTATGAGTGATATTTTGGAAGAGTCTATTGTGATAAACTGATCACAAGGTGGATTTGTGCTGTAAATACTTGGGGAAATATTTAATTTTCCTGCAGTACCACCACAGTAGATATTAGCAATTACATAGTTTCCATTGAATTGACCAGGGATTCTGTGTAAGGGCTAATTCACATTGCAAATTTTGATGCTGTCAAAATCATATTTGATGCTGTCAAAATCCATGGTTTCTGCTGTGGTTGTTCATCTGGACATTGCGCACCCGCTCCACTGAATGGACCCAAATCACAAGTGGACACCCGGCTTGAAGCACAGAACATGTTCTTTCTTGGCATGTTCATGGCTTGAAATCACTGACCCTTGAGCTGCAGCACTGCTTCCCATTGAAAACAATGGGAGGCAGACACCAAGCAGCTGGCAGTGGAATTTTGGCATGATTTGTGCCCAAAATTCAGCTGGCACATGCACATTTATACTGCATCCACCAAAGGAAGAGAAGCTCTTTGTCACGGAACCCACCGTGACCTGGGCTCCTGGAAGGAGCTGATGGCCAGCCTCCTTCCTAGCGACTAAGGGCAAAGGAATTTGGAGACCCCCCTTTTTTGGTTGAATCGGGGGTCCGGGGCCCAGGGACGGATGTTGCGGTGGAGCCTGGCACTACAGCCATCCAATTATGCATTTCAACACAGGCTCTGGAAACTTAGGGCCAATGACCATGGACCATCTCGGCAAACGGAATGGAAGAGGGTGACTGTACCCTCATGGGCATCCCCAAGTGGACCGTAGATGATCTCACCGGGTCTGCCATCCTTTAACTTGGGGGAGCTATGTGACGACATGGTCATCAGTTTGAGTTAATTGTGTACTGTTGTTGGATATGTGTAATTATGTTATGTTGTGTAACTTGTTTCAAAAGACTGTCAGCACCCCCCTTTCGTTATCTCCCACTGTACTCTGAAAGAGCTCAGGACAATGACATTTTGGCCAGGCTCCTGCTAGGGCTGTCTGGAGCTATTTTAGCAGGTGGACCCCTGTGGTGTGGGGGCAGACAGAATGTCTGGGGAGGGGAAGGGGGATAGGATAAGATTATAGTCTCATCTGTTCACTTTCTGTATATAAGTCTGTGCAGTTGTTCAATAAAGCAGAATTTGTTTCACCTACACTGATTCTCGTCCAGTGACTGGGGAAACTGGGAGCTACAGATCAGCGGTTTGCAATATCTCCTGAGGAAGGAAGAATACAGGGGTGGACATACTCTTCCTGAGTACTGGGGGTCCGTCACACTCTTTGTTTCCAAACTCCGCTCTGGGTAATAGATGATTGTCCTGACCGGGTATCCTACTCTATTCACTTAAAATTCACTTATTTGGACTTTGAAAATCCTTTTTAGGGTCTTTTCACATTGCCGTAGTTCTTGTCCATGTGTTATCATGTGTGCAATAGACTGCTCACAGACAGCACACGGACCCAAAAAAGTAAGTGATGCTATTCACAACAATGTTTTTCAAATTCAGAGCATGTCCTATCTTAAAGGAAATGTGTCATCAAAAAATGACCTATTGTTTAAATAAAGTTTTTATGTTCAACATATATAAAAAAAAAATAATTGTGATGCTATTTAAAATTTTCCATCTCAATATCTATATTTAAACAAAAACCATGAATCCTGCAGTGGATTCACAGTGGCCATTAAACCTAATAATAGGCACCACTTCTTTTGTCTGTACAGATCACTTCACTGCAGTTATCTGCTTATCTATATACAAATGTAATATTATTACAGGCAGGATTTGAAAGGGAATGTGTCATTAGAAAATTATCTATTGTTTACATCATATTTTTATGTTTACCATATTTTTTAAGTTTTTTTTATGATGTTATTTTTAATTTCCCAAGTCACTATCTATATTTAAAAGAAAAATAATAAAATCCTGCAGTTTTCACACTGGCCACTAAGCCTTATAATAAACACAACTTCTTGATCTGTACAAATCATGTTACTGCATTTACCTGCTTATTTGTCATTCTAAGCCTGCCTGTAAGGATATCATCTCTGTGTACAGATAAGACAGGATCCACCATTCACAATAGTTGATTTTAAAAGCTTATCTATTCTTTCCTTGTACAATGACTCTGCACAGGTCACAGAGCATGTCTAGAAAGTTCTCCCATAGAGTCATTGAGCTCCCCTCCACACCAATGTGTCTATGGACCATGTGTTTGCCGTAAAGCAATTTTTGTTAATGCTTTCTAAATGCTGTTAAGAACAGCTCAGGCAAGATGACTGCCCCCATAATGACATTAGATAATAAATAAAACTGTAATCAAAAAATAAAAACAGATTAGAAAAATGTATCACTATCTGGTTTTAACTGTCAGATAACATTTTTGGTGACACATTTCCTTCAAGCCATGTCTTCCAGAACATAGACCTGGAGACCATTGGAGACAACTGTCCTACCTAGACACACAGACCTCACTGTCAAAATAAAAAAAAAAGATCTGTGTATTGCAGCCACAATAAGATCTGAATATAGTAAACATATTATAGATAAAAGAGATTCATATTATAAGATTTTTTTAATGGAGGCTCTCTAAAGGCCAAGCGCTATTACAATTAGACTAGCGGAAAGTAATGCAAATATGAAATAAAAGCTTCTCATATCACAATATAACTTAATGGTACCAACAAGAAAACTGCATTTTGATCACAAGCTTGCACTTACCAACCTCCACAATACTAGAACAGTTGGGATCGTTGTAGCCAGTTGGGCATTCACATGTATAGGTTTCCTCAGATAAACCAGACAGACAGATTCCTCCATTTTCACATGGGTTGGGTTCACACACATCCCCTGTGAATAAAAACATAGAATGGTTGATCAATAAGTCCTTCTCAGTTAACAGTAACATCTATGAAAGAAAATGCCTTGTTAATAAAATGGTGAAAGAAAAGTAATGGATAGTGAACATTTAAGAAAACATCTAGAAGAAAAAAATCTCTAAAAAGTTACTTTTGGCTTTACTAATGCTAGACAAATAAGCTTGATAGTAAACAAATGGTGTGAAGAATAAATTGGAAAATCACCACTACAGCACTTTTCGCAGCCCAAGAACTTTCTAACAAAACAAATGACACCCTTTCTTTTAAATGAAGGAGTTTCTAGCCTTTATTCTATCTAGACGTTTAATTTCGTTTGTTACATGTAATAATTTATGCAACTATAGAACAAAACAGATGATTTTGGCGTGTGGCATGGGCTGAGAACTGTGAAGGAGATTTATAATGAGGGGAATTTTGAAAGTCAATTTTGCTGGAGACTGCATTTGGTATGGGTGCTATGTAATATTCCCCTTGCATGCTTTAGGTGAAATGCATAATCCCATATTAGTTGCTCAATGGATGTTTTATCAGCTAGATACATGATGATCAGCGAGATTCATGAAAGAAGGCTGTCCTGTGGAAATGACTAGAGATTAGTAAATCAAATCCCACAAAGTGGAATTCGATCCAAATTTCAGGATAAATTTGAATCGCCTAGAAGCCGAATTTCCTCGTACTTCGTGTCAGAGAATCGATTCAATAGTACAAAAAAAATTCAAACTCACCTCCTCCATTTGCTCGCAACGGGCCACCAACCTCAATCTTGCTTAAAGATCTCGGCCAAAATTCCATGTGGCTCGAGATTACATCTTCATGCAGGCCGGCATGATGATGTAATATCGCGCCGCACAGGATTTCGGCCGAGATGTTCAAGTAAGATGGCGGCGGCTGGCCCGTCGCGAGAAAATGGAGGCGGTAAGTTTGATTAAAAAAAAATGTTTTATTGTTAATTTTACACTCGGATGCCACGATCATGTATAAATGTGGCATCTGAGGGGAACAATGATGGGGGCAGCGCTATCGCAGCTCCCTGTCTTTGCACCTGCTACTTTCAAAAAAATGCACTTCGTGACGATGTAATTCGTCACAAAGCAAATTTTTTTGTGAAATTCGGCAAATCATCCGAATTGAACTTTTAAGAAATTTGCTCATCTATAGAAGCGACCCTTGAATCTGTCACCACGATCTTGGATTATTATATGCAGTAACACTGTAGATGAGTAGTACTGCAGATAAGGAGTGCAAAACTCAATTTTTTTCCCTACCACTCCCTGAACTCAAAGCTGCGCTATAATGCCTAATCCAGTATGCTGTGTCATGTCACCATAATATAGAAAATTCCAGAGCTCATGTATAGCTTCCAGACAATATATTTCAGCGCATCTCTGAACACCTATAAGAAGAATTGCAAATGATGACATATTTGAACATACTAACTAGTGGTGAGCAAATCTAAGACCACAAAGTTTTTTTTTTATTATTGTACATTCTGTTATTTATACCAATCATGTATAAACACGGCATCTGAGGGGTACAGTGACCGGAGGCGGCACAATCGGCACTTTCTGTCAATGCACCCACTACTTACAAAGAAATGCGCTTCGTGGCAAAGTAATTCGTCACAAAGCAAATTTCTGGGAAAATGCCATTTTTTTTATAATTTGCTCATCTCTAATACTAACCATCTCCATAATAATGTTTTTGGGTGGAAATTTCCATTAAGCATGCAATAATTTAGCTAACAGGTTCCTTGTGGGGTCCATCACCAATTCTTTATAACCAGCAGTTATGGTGCCAGAATGAATTGTAGCTATGCTCTTATATAAGATAAGTCTTAGCCATGATGACTAAATCTACTCTATTCTAAACTAATTGAATTTGACCAGAATGTATTAGTCATTTGACCAGAATTTAATAATGAAGAATAAAAAAAATCTGGTCAAATCAAAATTTTTGGTGATTCGATTTAGGTGAATTTCTCAAAATTACATTAGCCAGAAGACAGGACATTTGAAGAAGTGTGTCTGAAAAAAAAATAATAATAATAATAATAAAACATTTTAAAACATAAAAAAAGGCAGGAGCCATGTTTTTACCCATAGCCGTACAGTATATGTCGCTATCACTTTAAGATAATGCTGGCTTGGCATTTAAGAGCTTAATATATAAGGTCCTAGGAGAATCTGGAATGTTATCCACAGCTTTTCAGGGCAATTTTTCAGACTTAAATCAAATCTGAATTGAACTTCAATAAATTTGCTCATCACTAATGATGACCAATGCTGCTAAATGTTCATCCAAGAAAAGCTTTAACTAAACATCATATAATTGTAATTAAAATAACATAAATGTTACTTAAAATACTGTACTTTAAATTATTCTACAAGGAATCTGTAAGAAATGCTATAAATTCATCTTCTAAAGAACTTCTAGTCATTTCACACTTTAATTTGCATAGGTTGTTTAGCAAATGACAAATTGTTGATGAGTTTTGAGGCATCTGGTGTGCCTCACAATGCAAACTATGGGTGCTGGGAACATCAGTTACAATAGTTTACAGATATAGATATAGACATAAGCTGATTAACAATATGGTATATTTTGAGAGTGACAGGAAAAAAATAATATATTGCCTGACCCAATACAAGACCCATAGGCATTTCTAGGTAGTGCTTGTCGAGAGTACAGTGTGCAAAACTATGCAGATGTCTGCTAAGGTTTGGAAAAAAAATAAAAAAACAGGCACATGTCGAGAAAAGAGGAGAGTAGAGATGGAAGAACCAGGCAAGATTTGGTTTGTTTGAAGTTCACCATATTTTTTAAAAAAAATTGATTTAGGCACAAATCAATGAGAGAGTGAGAGTGAGAGAAAGAAAGAAAGAAAGAAAGAAGTCACCTGGCATACAATACCTGAATATTTTTGGTCTCCTAAATGATAAAGAGAACCCCAAAGAGTACCCCACAATTTCTCTTGTGACTTTCTGTTTCTCTTATCCTTCTAAAGAATTAACTAGCTAGCATGTTTTATTGAGAAAAGTGTAAGCTTTGTGTGTGTTGTAATTCTCTTGTCTCACTTTCAGATGAATGTTACTTCAGCGGTCTGTCTAGTTAATCTATAGTTGATCCAAAATGGTGAATTAAAATAGCTAAAGTTGTCGGTTTTTCCTATACTGATGATGTATCCTCATGTGAATAGGAAGGAGCTGTCACATTAAGGTGAATTGGAAAATTGTAAGCTATAACTACTTCTGCAACTGCAAAGCAATTAACTGTTACAGTGAATGGTACACTGCATCCAAAGTACTGCATCCAGAGTACTTTCACACAGTGGAATGGAAGAGACATTTTCCAGCCTTTTAAACAGGCTTATGTAGCAAAGATAGGAAAATAGCTAAGCCAATCTCACATCTGCAAATAGTTCTTTCTGGATAAAGAACCTTTTATCAGTAAAAAGCTGGTGAGAGCAGCAAGGCCTTATGGGGAACCCCTGGGTGGGTACTATTTCTATTATGGAGGCCGGTTGATAAACGTGATGACTATTGTTGGATAGACAATGCTCCACTTGATTTCTGGAGAAAATAAATGCAAATTATCATGTCTAACATCTGCTGGCATCAGATAGGTTTAGGAAAGCTAATTTGAATATGTTATCCACAAACCCAGAGGGGCATCGCCTGGCCTACAATATTTTGTGCACATACTGTACTCTGCATACTAGGGGCTCTCCATAATGAGAAAGAGTACCCCTTAGACAATGCATATATATTTTTGAGGAATACACGTTTATAATTCTCTCGCTCTCCCTCAACAAAAATTTAGACTGAATCATGAACCAGTAGAACCAGTTCACTCATCCTTAGAGGAGAGGTAGCGATAGATACATCTGGACTAAGGAATTAAATTGGTTAGCTAGAATCTTAGTTTTACCTGAATTTCTGAAAAGATTCTGGTTCGATAGAATCAAATTCCTTTGGGTAGAATTTTTGAAGAGGAGAGGGAGATTTTTCAGGCACTTAAAGCACTTCTGCTTAAAGTTTCTGTATGGCTGACTGTAAGTCCTTAAAATGTTTTTCCTATCATTTCACTAAGATATGAGAAAAGTTTTTACTTCAGTAGGGGTTCAAATATTTGGACCCATACCTGTCCTCAGAATGAAGTTAGAGGGGTAATTCCAACTTAGCAATTATATACATTACATTACCAGTATATATTATATACTAGGCTCACAATGTAACAAAAAATATAACTGGAGTGCATTTGGCTAGACAATAAACTACAAATTAACTAATATTTAAATGCGGACCAGCTTTGTCCTTATAGCTTTTGCAGTCCCAAACTTAACTTCACTCTCCAACCTCAACTAACTTGGATGTGGCTGGAAGATGCTCTCAGAGCTTCAGAAACAGCTAAATGGTCTATGCTATGACACACCGTTTCTGTATCTGCCAACATAGCCCACTTAGCTGTTTGTAATGATTACATCCTGGCTGTAGATGGTAGAGGAGGGCATATTTTAAAGATAGGTGTGAGTGCCAAAGATAGGACCAGCATCTATTAGACATGTATGGCATATCCTTTTTGAGATGCAACTCCCCGCCATTGTGCAGGAAAAAAAGCTGATGGAATCATGGAATCTCAATTCCTTTGTTCTTGGTTTTAGAAGAGGTTCTAAAGGTTGGACTCCCACTAGTCATAATGTTATAGCACTTTCTATTATAAGATTATAAGAAAATACAGACAGACAAAATTGGTGGTTCCTCCAATAATGTGGATATCCAACTCCATGCTTACAGTATTTGAGAGCAGAAAACACATTTCTGTCTAAATAGTTTTCATTCTCCAGAACAAGACAATTCTACTCGTTAAAAAATTAACTTTCTACATTAAAGTAACTTGAACTGTCCTAGTACAATATACAGAGCTGTCCATAAAAGTATTTGAACTGCATCCTTTCTTTCCTTCAAGCTCTTTTTTGGTACCAATCCTCTATATATATCATCAGATTTATTTACACATTCAGCCGACAGCTGAATTTTTTTATTCTGGCAATCGTCAGAGAAAACAGTCAAGTATAGAATGTCAAAGTAGAGTGAGGAAAATGAGCAAAAGTCTACAGTAGTGGAAAACAGTAGAAAAGTGAATGTACTACAGGCAGTGCAATGCACAGAAAAGCAGGACGCTGTTCATACATACAGTACAGACCAAAAGTTTGGACACACCTTTTCATTCAAAGAGTTTTCTTTATTTTCATGACTATGAAGGCATCAAAACTATGAATTAACACATGTGGAATTATATACATAACAAACAAGTGTGAAACAACTGAAAATATGTCATATTCTAGGCTCTTCAAAGTAGCCACCTTTTGCTTTGATTACTGCTTTGCACACTCTTGGCATTCTCTTGATGAGCTTCAAGAGGTAGTCCCCTGAAATGGTCTTCCAACAGTCTTGAAGGAGTTCCCAGAGATGCTTAGCACTTGTTGGCCCTTTTGCCTTCACTCTGCGGTCCAGCTCACCCCAAACCATCTCGATTGGGTTCAGGTCTGGTGACTGTGGAGGCCAGGTCATCTGGCGCAGCACCCCATCACTCTCCTTCATGGTCAAATAGCCCTTACTTTCAAAGTTTTCCCAATTTTTCGGCTGACTGACTGACCTTCATTCCTTAAAGTAATGATGGCCACTCGTTTTTCTTTACTTAGCTGCTTTTTTCATGCCATAATACAAATTCTAACAGTCTATTCAGTGGGACTACCAGCTGTGTATCCACCTGACTTCTCCTCAATGCAACTGATGGTCTCAACCCCATTTATAAGGCAAGAAATCCCACTTATTAAACCTGACAGGGCACACCTGTGAAGTGAAAACCATTTCAGGGGACTACCTCTTGAATCTCATCAAGAGAATGCCAAGAGTGTGCAAAGCAGTAATCAAAGCAAAAGGTGGCTACTTTGAAGAACCTAGAATATGACATATTTTCAGTTGTTTTACACTTGTTTGTTATGTATATAATTCCACATGTGTTAATTCATAGTTTTGATGCCTTCATAATCATGAAAATAAAGAAAACTCTTTGAATGAGAAGGTGTGTCCAAACTTTTGGTCTGTACTGTATATATATATATATATATATATATATATATACAGTCACCTAAAGAATTATTAGGAACACCATACTAATACGGTGTTGGACCCCTTTTGCCTTCAGAACTGCCTTAATTCTACGTGGCATTGATTCCACAAGGTGCTGATAGCATTCTTTAGAAATGTTGGCCCATATTGATAGGATAGCATCTTGCAGTTGATGGAGATTTGAGGGATGCACATCCAGGGCACGAAGCTCCCGTTCCACAACATCCCAAAGATGCTCAATTGGGTTGAGATCTGGTGACTGTGGGGGCCATTTTAGTACAGTGAACTCATTGTCATGTTCAAGAAACCAATTTGAAATGATTCGAGCTTTGTGACATGGTGCATTATCTTGCTGGAAGTAGCCATCAGAGGATGGGTAAATGGTGGTCATGAAGGGATGGACATGGTCAGAAACAATGCTCAGGTAGCCCGTGGCATTTTAACGATGCCCAATTGGCACTAAGGGGCCTAAAGTGTGCCCAGAAAACATCCCCACACCATTACACCACCACCACCAGCCTGCACAGTGGTAACAAGGCATGATGGATACATGTTCTCATTCTGTTTACGCCAAATTCGGACTCTACCATTTGAATGTTTCAACAGAAATCGAGACTCATCAGACCAGGCAACATTTTTCCAGTCTTCAACAGTCCAATTTTGGTGAGCTCGTGCAAATTGTAGCCTCTTTTTCCTATTTGTAGTGGAGATGAGTGGTACCCGGTGGGGTCTTCTGCTGTTGTAGCCCATCCGCCTCAAGGTTGTGCGTGTTGTAGCTTCACAAATGCTTTGCTGCATACCTCAGTTGTAACGAGTGGTTATTTCAGTCAACGTTGCTCTTCTATCAGCTTGAATCAGTCGGCCCATTCTCCTCTAACCTCTAGCATCCACAAGGCATTTTCGCCCACAGGACTGCCGCATACTGGATGTTTTTCCCTTTTCACACCATTTTTTGTAAACCCTAGAAATGGTTGTGCGTGAAAATCCCAGTAACTGAGCAGATTGTGAAATACTCAGACCAGCCCATCTGGCACCAACAACCATGCCACGCTCAAAATTGCTTAAATCACCTTTCTTTCCCATTCTGACATTCAGTTTGGAGTTCAGGAGATTGTCTTGACCCGGACCACCCCTCTAAATGCATTGAAGCAACTGCCATGTGAGTGGTTGACTAGATAATTGCATTAATGAGAAATAGAACAGGTGTTCCTAATAATTCTTTAGGTGAGTGTATATACTGTATATATATTCTGGTGATGTGTACAGTATAAGTGCTGGGAGGCGTGTATATCCCACCCAGATACCTTAGCTGGGTGAGACAACTGAAATACAGAAAGCTGTAGTGGTTTCAACAAAGTGTCGTTTCCTGAGACAGTTTTTGGTAGAAGTTGTTCTGGGCTGGATTTCATGTAGACTGGGGGATAGGTTTGGTAGTGGGATCTGCCAGTCCACACCCTTCCACTACATGTATTGTCTTTTGCCGGAGGTGATCGCAGGTGAGTAGAACCCATGGAAGTTCGGGTTCGCCGGGTTCGGCCAAACTTCAAGTCAAAGTTTGAGTTCGGGATCCGAACTTGACCCAAACCTGACCACGAACCCGGACCCCATTAAAGTCAAAAGGGACCCTGACTTCAACATGGTTATAATGGAAAATAATAGCATTCTTAAGACAGAATGCTAAATAAAATGGTTTTGAGGGGTTAAAATAATTTAAAAAAAACTCACCTCATCAACTTGATCGCGTAGCCATTATACTCTTCTTTCTTCAGGACCTGCAAAAGAACTTTCAAGGACATCACCGCACATCTTCTATCTTGAAGGTGAGCGCGGTGACGTCATCGCAAGTCATTTTGCAGATCATGCAGAAAGAAGAGTTTACGGGCTGCGCGATCAAGTGGATGAGGTGATTTTTATAATTTTTTTACATTATTTTTAGCCCCTCAATGTCCATTTTATTTAGCATTCTGTCTTAAGAATGCTATTATTTTCCGTTATAACCATGTTATAACGGAAAATAATAAAATCACTCAAACACCGAACCCGAACTTCAGTTAAATAGTCTGGGTTCGGGTCCGGGCACACGGACTCGCAAAGTTCGGTATGAATCGGAACTTTGCAGTTCGGGTTCGCTCAACCCTACAGGTGAGGCCTTCTGCTGTAATCAAGGAGGGATAAAACAACCCTCTGTGTATGATGTGGTGGGAGAAAGGCTGAGGAAGCCAGAGAGGCTCTGTGTGGTCTCAGCCAGGAGGGCTGGGGGGCCACAAGGCTTTGTAAAGCCTGAAGTTTGGGGGACCCAGTGACACCTATGTCGGGAGGACTTCTTGACCATCTTCACTTAAGGGTGCTGGTGTGGTCACATCCTGGAAGCTGCTAGACCATATATGGTTGAGAAAGCCGGATGTAATTCCGTGTGTGAATGGCACTCTATAGGTGAGGAAGAGAAAACATGTGTATTAGGCAGAGCCCAGATGGGCAGGTGTGGTGTTTATTTTCTATGTTTGTGTGTGTGATGGTGCTGAAGTGCCAAAATAAAGCACCTTTTGGACACGAACCCCATTGTCAGAGGAGAAGTCTGTGATTGTGACCCCCTGAGAGAGTGATCCCTTACAATATATATACACTCACCTAAAGAATTATTAGGAACACCATACTAATACGGTGTTGGACCCCCTTTTGCCTTCAGAACTGCCTTAATTTTACGTGGCATTGATTCAACAAGGTGCTGATAGCATTCTTTAGAAATAATGGCCCATATTGATAGGATAGCATCTTGCAGTTGATGGAGATTTGAGGGATGCACATCCGGGGCACAAAGCTCCCGTTCCACCACATCCTGAAGATGCTCTATTGGGTTGAGATCTGGTGACTGTGGGGGACATTTTAGTACAGTGAACTCATTGTCATGTTCAAGAAATCAATTTGAAATGATTCGAGCTTTGTGACATGGTGCATTATCCTGCTGGAAGTAGCCATCAGAGGATGGATACATGTTCACATTCTGTTTACGCCAAATTCGGACTCTACCATTTGAATGTCTCAACAGAAATCGAGACTCATCAGACCAGGCAACATTTTTCCAGTCTTCAACAGTCCAATTTTGGTGAGCTTGTGCAAATTGTAGCCTCTTTTTCCTATTTGTAGTGGAGATGAGTGGTATCCGGTGGGGTCTTCTGCTGTTGTAGCCCATCCGCTTCAAGGTTGTGCGTGTTGTGGCTTCACAAATGCTTTGCTGCATACCTTGGTTGTAACGAGTGGTTATTTCAGTCAACGTTGCTCTTCTATCAGCTTGAATCAGTCGGCCCATTCTCCTCTGACCTCTAGCATCTACAAGGCATTTTTGCCCACAGGACTGCCGCATACTGGATGTTTTTCTCTTTTCACACCATTCTTTGTAAACCCTAGAAATGGTTGTGCATGAAAATCCCAGTAACTGAGCAGATTGTGAAATACTCAGACCAGCCCGTCTGGCACTAACAACCATGCCACACTCAAAATTGCTTAAATCACCTTTTTTTCCCATTCTGACATTCAGTTTGGAGTTCAGGAGATTGTCTTGACCAGGACCACACCCCTAAATGCATTGAAGCAACTGCCATGTGATTGGTTGACTAGATAATTGCTTTAATGAGAAATAGAACAGGTGTTCCTAATAATTCTTTAGGTGAGTTTATATATATATATATTTTTTTATTTTTTATTATTATTATTATTTTTTTTAAATAATGGAAAGTCAGCACTCCGGTCTTCCAGTGAAGAAAAGTGGATCTTTTATTACACCCAACAGCTATATATATATTTATATATATATAAATAAATATATATATATATATATTCATATAAATATTATAATTTTTTTGCATTTTCTTCCTGGAGTTTATCTACTAGACTATTTATTACCTGTAATACCAGTTTGAAGGAATTTTACCACATATATAAATCTTGTTTCATCTGTAGAATATAGAATGCAACATGAAACTAAGGTTAGTTTTACTAATATAAATGAGTGTTTATTGATATAATACAGATTAAAGAACAAATGTGGCCATCTGATATGAACAGCCTTCGATGGAAATACTTTCTAGAGTATATAGCTATATTCCTTAAACACATCATTACCCAGTGAGCATGCAAAAATTTATGGAATAACTTAGACTATAATTTACATTCTAGATGTAGTCTTCTTTATATGTAAACTGGCTCTGCTTTTGCTGAAAAATATGCATAAAACTGAAATAAAATATATAAAGTACTCTTAAAATATAACAGTGCACAGCTCACTATTCTCCGTATGCCTTCTGCAGACCTGGAGAGACATTCTATACTATAAAATTTGAATAACTATTTCAAATCTTTGTTAAGAGCAGCTAATCATGAGGCATAACGTTAATTTGAGAAGTAAAACATGAAGGTTTGCTTTAAACTTTCTCAGTGCAATGCCAACAAGTCTAAAGCTTGCATATCATATTAATGCAGATTCAATTTTCCACTCCATTTCCCCCCTAGGTAAACTGATTCAGCATATTCTGTAAGACAGAGTCCCAGAAAGGCCTCAAGCAACAGTTAAGAGAAAAAAGATACAATATGAAGGTTAAAAAACATCCATTGCAAGTAACAGTCTCTGTAGCCTTTATGTAAGCATTGCCCTTTTTCGCTGATTTCATAACTCAGTCAAAAAGCTGAAAGTATAGGGTTGAATTAGATGTCATAAGATCTACAAGCTAGGAGACTTCTCATCTGTTCAAGATTATGAGCTGATCCTTCAGTGTCCATGCCACCACTATGTCCTCTAGAGATCAAGCAAAAATCTGAACTTCCTTCACAAAACAATCTCCGCCTATAAAACCTGTATGTTGATTTGTACTTTTTACAATTATTGGGAATAAAGTCTTTCCTAGTAGAGTAGATGGCAAACAAACCTGTGATCATGTAAAAATTTGGCAAGGTTCAGAATTTTAAAAGGTATTAGTTTAGGTAAAATGCCTTCCAGCTAGGAAAACTTCATGTTGGTAATGTGTAGGAGAGGTCAAGCTCTATATTAGCCAAAAAATGGCTAGAATAAAAGCTATTGATAGGTAGAGATGGCCTTGCAGTTCGCCTGGCGGTCATTTTGCCGAACATGCTAACATATGGCGATGTACTCCGGCGCCATACTCTTTGCATTGCGCCAAACTTTGACACATCCATCAGGTGCGACAGGACAGCCAATTGAGACGTTTCAGCACATGGACACACCCACACCCTATCAAAGAACCCGATCTGGCAGCAATTTTACATTCTGTGTTTTGCCAGTGTAGGGAGAGGTTGCTTTGTGAATCAGAGACAGACTGTTCGGGACACCAAACACTAGCTAATAGAGCCACAAAGTCCTTTTAAGGACTAGTATAGGTGTGATATCGATAGGTGTGACATACACTGAGGGGTGTAATATACTTATACTTTCTAACATAAAAAAGTATATTATAGTGCATTTGTATTGTGCAGCAGTTGTGTGCGGTTCTGCTGCGATACCACAGCTATATAGAGGGATAAACGCTATTGGAACAACTAATTGCAATAGGTGTGATATACCTGTTGTCCCAAAAAATACTGATTGAAGGGTGTGATATACCTATAATATTGTGATAGCAGTGGCACCTGGGATGGTGGGAGAGAGAGGTTGTCTTTAACGAGGAGATGGAACAATGGACCTCGTCCATATTATTATGGATGAGGTTCATTGATTACATTTTTATCTTGTGGAAGGGCACGAAGAAGAGTTTCTCTGACTTTGTATCAAGATTGAATGTCAACTCCTTGGGTCTGTTCTTTACATCAGTAATTGATGAAAAACAGATTACCTTTTTGGATCTTGCAATTGAGATTGACCCCTCAGGTCATATCAAAACAAAAGTGTTTTGTAAACCCACGGCCACTAATGCCCTCTTGAGATGGGAGAGTGGACATTCTTACCCACTCAAGAGGGGTATCCCTAAGGGACAGTACCTTAGAATGAGACGCAACTGTTCTCAGTGGTCAGATTTTAAGGCTTCGGCCGATGACCTTAAGAAACGGTTTACGGAGAAGGGTTACCCCAAACCTGTTTTGAAGGAAGCATATCAACATGTGGCAGCATGTGATAGAGAACAACTTCTGCATCCTAGGAATAGAACATCTGATGATGCACAGGTACGGATAATTGGTACTTTCGATACAGCACATAGGGAGATGCGTGCGTTGCTTACCGAATACTGGGACATTTTAAAAACCGACCCGGATGTTGGACATCTAGTAGGCAGCTATCCTATGATTACGTACCGGCGTGGTGGCAACATCAAGGACAAATTGGTCCATAGTGCCTTCAGTACCTCTAGAAATGTTACACGGCTGGGGGCTAATATACCAAATGGCACATACAAGTGTGGTAATTGCATAGCATGCAAAGTAATCTTGAAAAGCACACGGTTTAGGAGCTCGGCCACAGGACATGAATATTCTATTAAATCCTTCATCAACTGTAAGACAGTTGGGGTGGTATACCTGGCAACCTGCGTTTGTGGTTCACAATATGTATGGAAAACGAAACAGGAATTTAGGAGGTCGCATAGGAGAGCATCATTTGAAAATCAAAAATTCTGGAGATACCCCTATTGCACAACATGTGGCCATCTGTCACCCGGGTGTCATGGACTGCTTTAAATTCCAAGGAATAGAACATGTCAGACCACCACCCAGGGGAGGTGATATTGATACACTGCTCCTCAGGAAAGAGGCACAGTGGATTTTCACCTTAAACACTGTAAAGCCTAAGGGCTTCAATGATGCGATTTCATATGCATGCTTCATTGAATGAATATTTCCCGTCTAGTAATAGCCATCTATATCATTTCTGTTCAATGTGATTTTTTTGCTCCTAAATGATAAACCGTTTATGGAATATTAATATCTCTCTTCTTTAGTTTTGATATCCATGGTACCCATGTGTATTATAGGAGTGCCTAATGGGTCCTCTATCCCTCTATCTACTTTTTCTAAGTGCTACTCTAATATACATCTTTTATATCTCTCTATATTAGTTCTATCGCGATTACACTGCGTGCAGAATTATTAGGCAAATGAGTATTTTGACCACATCATCCTCTTTATGCATGTTGTCTTACTCCAAGCTGTATAGGCTCGAAAGTCTACTACCAATTAAGCATATTAGGTGATGTGCATCTCTGTAATGAGAAGGGGTGTGGTCTAATGACATCAACACCCTATATTAGGTGTGCATAATTATTAGGCAACTTCCTTTCCTTTGGCAAAATGGGTCAAAAGAAGGAGTTGACAGGCTCAGAAAAGTCAAAAATAGTGAGATATCTTGCAGAGGGATGCAGCACTCTTAAAATTGCAAAGCTTCTGAAGCGTGATCATCGAACAATCAAGCGTTTCATTCAAAATAGTCAACAGGGTCGCAAGAAGCGTGTGGAAAAACCAAGGCGCAAAATAACTGCCCATGAACTGAGAAAAGTCAAGCGTGCAGCTGCCAAGATGCCACTTGCCACCAGTTTTGGCCATATTTCAGAGCTGCAACATCACTGGAGTGCCCAAAAGCACAAGGTGTGCAATACTCAGAGACATGGCCAAGGTAAGAAAGGCTGAAAGACGACCACCACTGAACAAGACACACAAGCTGAAACGTCAAGACTGGGCCAAGAAATATCTCAAGACTGATTTTTTCTAAGGTTTTATGGACTGATGAAATGAGAGTGAGTCTTGATGGGCCAGATGGATGGGCCCGTGGCTGGATTGGTAAAGGGCAGAGAGCTCCAGTCCGACTCAGACGCCAGCAAGGTGGAGGTGGAGTACTGGTTTGGGCTGGTATCATCAAAGATGAGCTTGTGGGGCCTTTTTGGGTTGAGGATGGAGTCAAGCTCAACTCCCAGTCCTACTGCCAGTTTCTGGAAGACACCTACTTCAAGCAGTGGTACAGGAAGAAGTCTGCATCCTTCAAGAAAAACATGATTTTCATGCAGGACAATGCTCCATCACACGCGTCCAAGTACTCCACAGCGTGGCTGGCAAGAAAGGGTATAAAAGAAGAAAATCTAATGACATGGCCTCCTTGTTCACCTGATCTGAACCCCATTGAGAACCTGTGGTCCATCATCAAATGTGAGATTTACAAGGAGGGAAAACAGTACACCTCTCTGAACAGTGTCTGGGAGGCTGTGGTTGCTGCTGCACGCAATGTTGATGGTGAACAGATCAAAACACTGACAGAATCCATGGATGGCAGGCTTTGAGTGTCCTTGCAAAGAAAGGTGGCTATATTGGTCACTGATTTGTTTTTGTTTTGTTTTTGAATGTCAGAAATGTAAATTTGTGAATGTTGAGATGTTATATTGGTTTCACTGGTAAAAATAAATAATTGAAATGGGTATATATTTGTTTTTTGTTAAGTTGCCTAATAATTATGCACAGTAATAGTCACCTGCACACACAGATATCCCCCTAAAATAGCTAAAACTAAAAAAAAACTAAAAACTACTTCCAAAAATATTCAGCTTTGATATTAATGAGTTTTTTGGGTTCATTGAGAACATGGTTGTTGTTCAATAATAAAATTAATCCTCAAAAATACAACTTGCCTAATAATTCTGCACTCCCTGTAATCATGGGGAACCTTTATGGTCTCTTCTGGTATCACTATATACATCTGACTGCTAAGTGTATCCGTTCAGCCTTTTGTCCCCGCCTATTTGGTGACTCAAGCTTGCGTCACAGACCTTCTCTCCTCCCCTTCACTGTATTGACCAATACTCTGGAAGCAGACGGAATACACGTCACTTACTCATCCTCCCACTTACCATATTGATTGATGACGCTGGTGAATAGGCGGAATTACATAGATTACGAGTAATGAGCGGTTTAGCTCCCTGCAGTGACGTCAACGGGGGGCGGCGCCAGCTTCTTGTTAGTCCTTAGTCTGACAATGCAATGGATCGCGTGTCCCCTGGTGATGACGTGAGTAGAGGGCGTAGCCATGCGGCTTGTTTACCTTCTATTGGACGTCTGCTGGAGGTTTGGTATACAGATGGGAGGAGCCCCCTCCATTTAAACAAGCTCGCACTACGCGCGCATCACGGCCAATACATGCCGGAGGCTCATTGCTGCACGCACGACATCAGTGGCGTGCAGCACTCTTAGTCAGTAATATCTCTAAGTCTTTTGCCACTTATTGCACACCCAGCGCTAGGGTGGCAATATATAGTGTTAGCAGGGGACTTAGAAATTTGCTCCTGGTGAACCAACAGACAGTTGGATTGGGAAACGTGTCGAGCAAAGCATATCTGCATTGACACATATGCAGACTGACTCTCGTCGTTACATCTAGAGCCTTATAGGTTATTCATCTTAAGGAGGCGATCTGTTTAGGGTTTTGCCCAATATACACAGCGCCACCTGAGATCTTCCCTGGATTACCATATCTAGTGTATATCCTCCTAATATAAAGGAGGTTGTATTCAGTGACATACACTTGGGATTGATTATCCAGGCACTAGATTTGATATCACATGGCCCTGATGGGTTCACAGCCCTGTTATGTGTTATGTGTATCATGCTTCTGCTGATCAATAGAGGAACTACACCAATTATTTACACTCCTAAAAACAAAGGAGTATCAGTGATAGGGTGTCTATAGAAATCAGCATAATATAGTCTGAGACATTCCAATTGACCCTATTAAGCCTATTTGTGTGGAGATTTTTAGAGTAATTAATAAACTGTTTTTAGCGTACTTTATATAGGCAGTAAACATATTTTGGATTAGTACGTCTACATCATTAATACAATCAAGTGAAATAGCAGTGGCTACACCTAGTGAGTGGATACAAATATGGTGCTCACTCCACAATCCACCCCAAGCTGACAAGGAAAATGTTTGTATAAAAAGTGTTAGTGGAGGGCACACATAATATCTGGTTCAATATGGACTTGATCAAATAAAATGCTTTTATTAAATATGCAACCCTAGAGTACCAGACCTACTGCACATTTCATAAAATTGATGTCAATACAGATATATATGTAACACCTTATATGTAATCAAAAACACAAAAATCGCTCTCAGATCAATATATCCAATGATGGTAAGAATCACATATCATATATGGAGAAAATTGAGCCATTCATCCTAACAGTATTATCAGTGCTTTAGTAGTTCTGGCGAATGCCACAAAAGATCATCTCTCCATGCAGTTAGATGGAAGATGGAAGAAAAAACAGGAAAATAATCTATAAATAATAAGTCTTTGCTATATATCTTTGATATAGTGGCTTCTTGTTGGTTAACCACTGAAGAAGGAACAGTGTTGTTCCGAAACGCGTTTGGGGTGCAGCAAGGACCAACAAGCAGCCACTATATCAAAGATATATAGCAAAGACTTATTATTTATAGATTATTTTCCTGTTTTTTCTTCCTCCCGCATTAGCGGCTTGGAGACTGCTAGTAAAGCACACTACGACGATACTGCTGGAGGACATAGTCGTCATGTGATTTACCTCAGCACACGTGGGATGCCACGTAGTGCGAATACAGCGTGACCCAACGCCGACTCCTCAGCTTCACAGCGAAACTCAAAGAGCGTAGCCGCAACTCCCGCCGGACTGGTAATGTACACAAAAGAAGTCTGTGTATATGTGTCCGTATTGCAACTTACCTGGGTGTGAGAAGTGGACCACGGAGTGCTGTTTAAATTCTGAGGAGAATAACTGCTTCTTTTCTGGTATCTTGTATCTGAGGTGTGGAGCCGTTAAGCAGGATATATATTTTGGATATGCTGCTTTACATGAACGATTCTCTATACCACTATAAGTGCAGTGGCACGTGTTTCCACAATTTTTACAGTTATCTGCATGAAGAGATTCACTTTTGTGGCATTCGCCAGAACTACTAAAGAACTGATAATACTCTTAGGATGAATAGCTAAATTTTCTCTATATATGATATGTGATTCTTACCATCATTGGATATATTGATCTGAGAGCGATTTTTGTGTTTTTGATTACATATAAGGTGTTACATATATATCTGGATTGACATCAATTTTATGAAATGTGCAGTAGGTTTTATTATTATTTATGATTTATTTATATACTCTAGGGTTGCATATTTAATAAAAGCATTTTATTTGATCAAGTCCATATTGAACCAGATATTTTGTGTGCACTCCACTAACACTTTTTATATCTATAATATACTTTCTAACAGCGTTTCCGCTGCGATACCACGGCTATATAGAGGGACAAGCGCTATTGGAACAACTATTTGCAACGGGTGTGATATGCCTGTTGCCCCCCCAAAAAAATGATTGTGGGGTGTTATATACCTTCTTCCACAAAATAATGATTGAGGGCTGTGATATACATTTTGCCCCAAATAAACAGGGTGGTGTGATATAACTGTTGTTGCAAAAAAATATATATTGAGGGGTGTGATATACTTGCTTCCACAAAATACTGATTAAGGTGTTTGATATACCTGCTTCCACAAAATACTGATTGAGGGCTGCTATATACCTGCTTCCACAAAATACTGATTAAGGGGTTTGATATACCTACTTCCACAAAATACTGATTGAGGGCTGCAATATACCTGCTTCCACAAAATACAAATTAGGACGTTTGATATACCTGCTTCCAAAAAATACTAATTGAGGGCTGCGATATACCTGCTTTAACAAATTACTGATTAAGGGGTTTGATATACCTGCTTCCACAAAATACTGATTAAGGGGTTTGATATACCTGCTTCCATAAAATACTGATTGAGGGCTGCAATGCACCTGCTTCCTCATAATACTGATTGAGGGGTGTGATATATATGCTTCCACAAAATACTGATTGAGGGTTGCGATATACCTACTTCCTCAAAATACTGATTAAGGAGTTTGATATATCCTCTTCCACAAAATACTCATTGAGGGCTGAGATATACCTGCTTCCACAAAATACTGATTAAGGGGTTCGATATACCTGTTTCCACCAAATATTGATTGAGGGCTGCAATATACCTGCTTCCATAAAATACTAATTAAAGGGTTCAATATACCTGTTTCCACCAAATATTGATTGAGACCTGTGATAAAACTCCTTCCACAAAATACTGATTAAGAGGTTTGATTTACCTGCTTTAACAAAATACTAATTAAGGGCTTTAATATCCCTGCTTCAACAAAATACTGATTAAGGGGTTTGATATACCTGCCTCCACAAAATACTGATAGAGGGCTGCAATATACCTGCTTCCACAAAATACTGATTAAGGGGTTTGATATACCTTCTTCCACAAAATACTGATTGATGGCTGCGATATACCTGCTTCCATAAAATACTTATTAAGGGGTTTGATATAACTTCTTCCACAAAATACTGATTGAGGGCTGCAATATTCCTGCTTCCACAAAATACTGATAAGGGGTTTGATATACCTGCTTCAACAAAATACTGATTAAGGGGTTTGATATACCTGCTTCCACAAAATACTAATTGAGGGCTGTGATATACCTGCTTCCACAAAATACTGATTAAGGTGTTTGATATACCTGCTTCCACTAAATACTGATTGAGGGGTGTGATATACCTGCTTCCAGTGACAATAGTGTTGCCATCTGCAGCCTGTGCTGTCAATGCATAAGTCACGGTAAGTCCAACACACAACTAGGGACGACCGCCTTAAGAAGGCACCTGGATTCCCATCACCGAGTCCAGTGGTGCAAACGCCGTCAGAGCCCACAAAGCCACACTCCCTGCGCTCCACGTCCTGCCTTTTCTCCTTCTCCTCTTTCCTCCTATTTCTCCTCCACTCCACCTTCCACAGTCCCATCGTCACGTTCATCTGGCAAAAGGCAGGCCTCCGTGGCCCAAATGTTCAAGAGTAAAAAATTGATGACGCCGGATAAAAATCTCTTGCCCAAAGGCTGACTGCTGGCTTGTTGGAACTTCTAGCCCACCAATAACTGCCATATAAACTGGTGCACTTTGAGGCCTTTAGAAAATTTGTGGCCATTGGCACACCGCAATTGTAGGTCCCCAGAAGGAAATATTTCTCCCAGAAAGACATCCCAGAGCTATATGGCCACGTTCAGCGGCAAGTGAATATATCTCTGGCACACAGTGTTTGTGCCAAGATACATCTGACCACAGACACGTAGTCTAGCAAACACAGGCAGTGAAGGTACATGACTTTTACTTCCCACTGAGTGAACCTTCTGATGGTTGTCAAGCATATAACCCTTGGCTCCTGTGTGGATTTGGTGTTACCGCCACGGATTGCATGCATGCCTGCCTCTTCTTCTTCTCCTACTCCATCCTCCGTCTCCTCCTCTGCTGATTCCTCCTTTTCCACTGGTACCGCCTCTTCCGCTGCACCCCCCAAGCTCCCCAGAACCTATTCGACGTCCCAGGTGAGATGTTGTCATGCTGCGCTGCAGCTGTTGTGCCTGGAGGCCAAGAGCCACACCGGTTCTGCACTGCTTTCAGCTCAGTCTGATCAGTGGCTAACCCCTCTCAATTGGACATTTGGTAAAGTGGTGTTCAACAATGGTGCCAATTTGCTGAGCACGCTGAAACAGGGCAAAATGACACACGTGCCGTGCATGGCACATGTCCTGGACTTTGTCATGCAGCGATTTGTTGCCAAATTCCCCGGGGTCCAGGACGTCTTGCGGCAGGCCAGGAAAATCTCTGGCCATTTTAGAACATCTTACATGGCCATGGCTTGCCTTGCTGACATTTAGCGGTGACACAACTTGCCCGTCAGACGTCTGATTTGTGACAGACCGACGAGCTGGAACTCCACCTTGTATATGCTTGATAGGCTGCTCCAGTAGCAACATGCCGTTAACAACTACCTGTACGAACTCTGCAGCAGGACAGGTTCTGAAAAGTTTCTTTTCACCGAGCCAGTAGCTGCTCATGTGTGATGCATGCAGACTTCTGCGGCCATTTCCTGACATCACCAAACTAATCAGTCGCAGCCCGGGTGCCATCAATGACATTGTACCTTATGCCTTCTTTCTGGAGCGTGCATTGCGTTGTGTCATTGATCAAGCCGTGGAGGAGCAGGAGGATGAGGAAGTCGCAATGCTGAATTAATTCCCAGGGGAGGCTACTCCATCTAAGACAAGTCAGCAGGAGTCTGAAGAGGAGTCAGAGGAGGATGGTGGCTGGGGGGAAGAGGAGGAAAAACAAAAAGAGCTGGCTTTGAGGGGAACTTTAAACTTTTCCGGGATCCCCGGTGTTGTCCGTAGCTGGGGGGGAGGATACCGAGGATGACATTCTCCTGGGCAATGAGCAGGAGCCAGGGCACTCCACTGCTCCTGTGTTTGAAGAGGGACCCCCGTATAAAGAGCATAAAGGGAAAGGACCAGTACTGGGTGGCAAGGTACTTAAACCCCCGGTACAAACACAAAATGGTGGACATGTTACCAGCATCACAGAGGGCTGTCAGAATGCAGCATTTCCAGGCCTTGCTGCAAGAGATGCAGCATTCTGCTGTTGCAGGCGCTGGCAGAGGAATTTCCACCCACAGCGAAACAAGTGCAGGTACCAATCCTACCGCGCCTGCAAGAAGAGGGCGGTTTGAAGATGTGTTGTCAGTTCGGATATAGTAACATAGTAATATAGTACATAAGGCCGAAAAAAGACATTTGTCTATCCAGTTTGGCTTGTTATCCTGCAAGTTGATCCAGAGGAAGGCAAAAAAAACAAAAAACTGTAGGGTAGAAGCCAATTTTTCCCACTTTAGGGGAATAAAAAATTCCTTCCCGACTCCAATCAGGCAATCAAACTAACTCCCTGAATCAACGACCCCTCTCTAGTAGCTATAGCCTGTAATATTATTACGCTCCAGAAATACATCCAGTCCCCTCTTGAATTCCTTTATTGTACCCACCATCACCACCTCCTCAGGCAGAGAGTTCCATAATCTCCCTGCTCTTACCGTAAAGAATCCTCTTCTATGTTTGTGTACAAACCTTCTTTCCTCAGAACGCAGAGGATGTCCCCTCGTCACAGTCCTGGGGATAAATAGATAATGGGATAGATCTCTGTTCTGACCCCTGATATATTTATACATATTAATTACATCTCCCCTCAGTCGTCTTTTTTCTAAAGTGAATAACCCTAATTTTGATAATCTTTCAGGGTACTGTAGTTGCCCCATTCCAGTTATTACTTTAGTTGCCCTCCTCTGGACCCTCTCCAGCTCTGCTATGTCTGCCTTGTTCACAGGAGCCCAGAACTGTACACAGTACTCCATGTGTGGTCTGACTAGCGATTTGTAAAGTGGTAGGACTATGTTCTTATCACAGGCATCTATGCCCCTTTTGATGCAACCCATTATCTTATTGGCCTTGGCAGCAGCTGTATGACACTGGTTTTTGCAGCTTAGTTTGCTGTTTATTAAAATTCCTAGATCCTTTTCCATGTCAGTGTTACCGAGTGTTTTACCATTTAGTATGCACGGGTGACTTGAATTATTCCTTCCCATGTGCATAACTTTACATTTGTCAGTGTTAAACCTAATCTGCCACATATCTGCCCAAGCCTTCAATCTATCCAGATCGCTCTGTAGTAGTATACTATCCTCTTCAGTGTTAATTACTTTACACAGTTTAGTGTCATCTGCGAAAATGTATACTTTACTATGCAAGCCTTCTACGTGATCATTAATAAATATATTGAAGAGAATAGGGTCCAATACTGACCCCTGAGGTACCCCACTAGTGACAGTGACCCAATCTGAGTGTGTTCCATTAATAACCACCCTCTGTTTTCTATCACTCAGCCAGTTACTTACCCACATACAGATGCTTTCTCCCAGTCCAAGCATTCTCATTTTATATACTAACCTTTTATGTGGTACAGTGTCAAATGCTTTGGAGAAGTCCAGATATACGACATCCATTGATACGCCGCTGTCAAGTCTAGAACTTACCTCCTCATACAAAACTGATTAAATTAGTTTGGCATGACCGATCACTCATGAAGCCATGCTGATATGGCATTATTTGCTTATTTCCGTTGAGATGCTCTAAGATAGCATCTCTTATAAAACCTTCAAACAGTTTACCCACAACAGATGTTAAACTTACCGGCCTATAGTTCCCAGGCTCTGTTTTTGGACCCTTTTTGAATATTAGCACCACATTTGCTATGTGCCAATCCTGTCGAACATTCCCTGTCAGTATAGAGTCCGCAAATATCAGAAATAAGGGTCTGGCTTTGACATTACTCAATTCCCTTGTCTATTTTAATCTTTTTAATACGCTCTTGTACTTCTTCCTGGGTCAGACAGGACAATTTTAATGTAGAAATTTATTTTTACATTCAGCATTTCATCTGACAGTTTATTTTCCTCAGTGAATACATTGGAGAGTTAAAATATTTTACAGCTTTGCTTTCTCCTTGTCGCTCTCTGCGACTCCCCCCTCATTACTCATTAAAGGGCTGAAGAAACTACTGGCCAGCAGCAGCAGCAGCAGAAACAAGACCTGAAGCAGGACATGAACCAGCAGGTGGTGGCATACTTGGACAGAACCCTGCTATCCCACATTGAAGATCCTCTGGACTACTGGACATCCAAACGTGATTTGTGGCCACAACTGGCAGAGTTTGCCCTGGAAAAGCTGTCCTGCCCGGCCAGTAGTGTGGCTTCAGAGTGGGTGTTTAGTGCGTCGGAGGCCATAGTTACCCCAAGAAGAACTCGCCTGTTTGCCTACCATTTTCAGCTGGTACTGGTATTGCCACCCACTTCCCCACTCTGTCACCAGTTCACTCTGTGGTCTCCTGATGCTGCTGCCACCTCCACACTATGTCGCCTTGCAACTTTGCGGTTTTCTGATGCTGCTGCCTCCTCCACACTATGTCACCTTGCGACTCTGTGATCTCCTCATGCTGTTGCCACCTCCACACTGTCATTGTGCCACCCTGTGTCCTCCTACTGATGCTGCTGCCACCTCACCACTATGTCATAGGGGCACTCTGTGGACTTCTCATGCTGTTCCCACCATCCCTACTTCATGACTGGGCCACTATTTTGCCTTTCGGTCTGGCTGACATCATCATTTATTTGACCCTTCTACTGTTCTGTCAAAAGGAAGGAAAAATGAGATGCACAATGGATCCTGTCTATGTAACAGCTGTAAGGGCGGCATTAAATAGTCCCTATTTTGCATCAGAATTGGCTTATGATTTGGTAGCCAAAAGCAGGAGTGGGTACAAAACACAGAAGGCATGCAAATATTCAATTCACGTGTCATCTCTGTTTTGGATCCACTTTTTTTGCTTTAGCAATACTGATGAATTACTGACCAAATGCTGACCAAGTGAAGGCGGATGTTTAACAGACTAGATCCATTTTTTGGGGGTTATTGTTCAGACAGATCAGAGGAAGGGCAAAATAATCAGTGACGTCAACACAAACTTACTGCTGACACCCTCTCCACTCTGGCGAGGGGGCTCTACTTGTATAAGCGTTTAATAGAACAGGTTCTGTAGTCATCTATGTGGAATCAGCTGCCGACGGTGCACTTCTTATTGACACTAACATTGACCTGTAAGGCTTAGTTCACACTTGAGTTATTTGGTCAGTTTTGGCCCATAACTGCCCAAATAAGTGAAGTGTGCAGTGATTCTAAGAGTGACGCCTGTCATCTGCATGTCATACTGACTCACAGTATTATTTCACTACCACAGCAGACTCCCTATGCGTGTTACCGCAAGGCATTTTTAATGCAATTCACCACAAATAAATTTGGATTGAAGCAAAAATGAAAATACTTAAATATTGCTTTATAATAAATATATTCCCAAATACCTTTCATTACTTAGAATGGCTTGTTTTGTCTGGGAGGCAATCATTAGGAGAAATAAAATGGCCGCCTTCCTATCAGTACACACAAAACCGATCCTAAATCACACAGCAGGACAAGTTACTTCACAACACTGAGCTAAAGAGCTTCCTCATCCTCCTCTCTGCTCTACTTGTCAGGAATCATGATCCTGAATAAGGTGAATCTCTATGGGAATGGAGAAGATGAGGAGACATGAGGGGAGGGTGAGAGTGTGACTGATGAGCAGCAGCACTTGTTTACAGTCTCCATTACCACAGCCCCACATTTCCACAGTCTTTCCTGTCCGTCTTCTCTGTACTTCATGTCTCTTCATTAACTAAATTCCCCAGAGATTTAGCTAAAGTTCTTATCAACTGTATTCAGGATCATAATCCCTGACGAGTAGAAAGGAGGATGAGGATGAGGCGGCTCTTTACCTCAGTGATGTGAAGTAACTTGTCCTGATGTGTGATCAGGAAAGGTTTTGTGTGTACTAATAGGACAGCAGCCATTTTGTTTCCCCTGATTATTGCTTCCCAGGCAAAATAAGCCATTATAAATAATAAAAGGTATTTTGAGAATATATTTATAATAAAGTAATATTTAAGTATTTTCAATTCCCAGAGAACCCCTTTAAAAGTGGCCTCATATTGTAGGCAGGTCCAAAGTGACAAAAGGCAGAGCAACACAAGAAGGCAGGGACAACAAAAGTAAGTGTGGCCTGCAATACAACTATGCAGAAGAAAACACCGCCCCAGCAGAAAAAAAAGCACAGTGAAGCACAATATACTACCACCTTCACCACTGTATTCAACTGTATCACCGTTCTAAGGATGGTGATACAGTACAGTTCAGGAGGGTACCTGTGGCTGCTGGCCTGGTGCATAAAGTACATTGCACAAAGCATAATGCCTCCCCTGTCTTACCTTCCCATAGTGCATTATAGTGCCATCTCTCCCACAAGTAATTGATGGATGTAAAAGAATTGGTGATTTATCTGGCAAGCCATTTTTTCTCTCCATTATCCAGTTCTGATCCTCACAAGCCCATTGTAAGAGTTTGTTGTTAAGGACAGGGGTCAGCATGGCATTTAGCATTTACATAAGCAACAAGCAGTGTTATGATAGCCAGCATTTACTTTTTAAAGTATTTGTGGTAAAGTGTCTCTTCTATGGGACCAGACCACACAAGCTTGTCTTGCTTCCCAGGGACCAAGCATTGAGCCTTTGGCATCTATGACCCTTTGACCAGTTCACCAGTTGTCCTTTGTGGACTATTTTGGTAGGTACTAGTACTGAGGCCTGCCATTTTGGACAAGTCAATCAGATCCTTACACAATAAGATTTTTTCCTGCTTCCAAAACATCAACTTCAAGATAGCTCCCAAATAATAATAATAATCATTATTCATTTCAGCTCTCAGAGGTTTTAATGCTTTGGCTGATACCAATAGCTGGAATGTGAAATGCTTATTTTTGCTGTATGATATAAACCTCATCTAAATCACAACATACTATCTTTCCAATAAAGAAATATGTGGTTGTTAATTACCCTCCCTTAGCCTAAGCATTACAAATCAATAAAATTCTTCTACGCTGAGCAAATCTTTGCTTTATAAGATATATTTGTGCATGTTACACAAATCTGCAATCTCATATATAGTACGTGTGCATGCCACATTGAGCTGGTTGGAAGTGACCCAGGTAAATAGGATATGTAAATGTAGTTGTAGTAAAATCAACATTAAGAACCATGACCTTGCTAGTTTACAACCATTATATTTAAGGACATCAACCCTCTTTGAATAATAGATAATTGTACAAACACAGAGCACTGAATGTAATGTCAATGTACATAGGATTATAATTGCAAATGGTACCTAGCACCTTTAGCATGTGCAGGTACATAAAAAACGAGTCTTTATCTCCTGAAAATGTCTGTATCCCATAGATTGTTGAAAATAAATACAATTTTACAGCATAAGAGATACAGTGTCTCCTTTCATGCTACATCTAGTATTATTTCTCATGCAAAGCGCATAGAGACAAGGATAAGTCAGCTTCTAGAAATAGTATTTAGACTAATGATGCTTCCTTAAATTAAAGGGGTAGCCTCATCTTGCCATTACTAAGGTGAGATGGGACAAATCCCCAACTATCCAGCACACTGTTTGAGTAACGTCCAATGCAGTGCACAGAAGCTAATGAAACAGTGTAGCACGGCAAGCTATGCTGTTTCCAAGTTAAGGAAACCTTAGTAATGGAAAGATGAGACTACCTCTTTAAGAGTGTAATTACATGGTTGGCAACAGTCATGAATTTGCAGGGACTGTCCCTAATCAGTTCTGGCAAACAGTCCTGAGAAATTAGGGCTCATAGGAAGCATAAATAGGCCATCCCAGGTGGGTTTGTTGGGTCTTCCCAGGATGGGGCTTACATACCCCCAGTTTATTAAGTACAATGTTGCTAAGTATATAACTAATATTGCACTGTGCATCTCCCCAGGACTGACATATAAAGATAGGTCAATAAAATCTAAGTCTAGGTGTATATGAGAGTTTTTCACACCATGAACTTTTGGCTGACACAGATATCTGAAATTTTGGGGAAATACATTGTATATCTTTATAAACTATAATGCCAAATTAAGGCAAACTCATACTCACGCAGTTCTCCTTCAATAGTGTAGTCAGAAAGCAAGAAACATGCAACTACAAAAGTGAAACACCACTGCAAAAGACATATGCCTCTCATAGTGAAACACTATTGCAAGAGATATGCACCTCCAATAGTGCATATATCTATCTGCAACAAGATAGATCCTGTACGTGAGGGTTTTTGCAGTCCTGCTTTCTCCACAAGACTATAGGAGATGCAATCGAAATGTGTTTCGCCATTTCCACTGGCGACCGCTTGATCTGAGTGACAGCAGTAGAGACTGAATACGAACTAGCAAGTTGAGATGGCCTTGCGGTTTGCCCAGCGGTCATTTCGCGGCGAACTTTGCTTGTTCGCGGTTCGCCGAACATGCGAACATATGGCTGGCCATATTCTTTTTCATTGTGCCTAACTTTGACCCATGACACATCCATCAGGTGGGACAGGACAGCCAATTGAGACGTTTCAGCACATGGATATACACCCTACCCTATAAAGAAACCCGATCTGGCAGCCATTTTACATTCTGTTTTTTACCAGTGTAGAGAGAGGTTGCTGTGTGGAGCAGGGACAGACTATTAGGAACACCAAATGCTAGCTAATAGGGCCACAAAAGTCCTTTTAAGGACTGGTATAGGTGTACTATTGATAGGTGTGATTTACTGAGGGGTGTGATTTACTTATAATATACTTTCTAACATACAAAGTATATTCTAGTGCATTTGTATTGTGCAGCAGTTGTGTGCAGTTCTGCTGAGATACAGCAGCTAGATAGAGGGACAAACTCTATTGGAAGAACTAATTGCAACTGGTGTGATATACCTGTTGCCCCCCCAAAAAAAAAAATAATAATAATAAAATATTATTAAAAAAATAACTCATTGAGTGGTGTGATATACCTATAATATACTTTCTAACATAGAAAGCATATTATAGTGCATTTGCATAGTGCAGCAATTGTGTGCGGTTCTGCTGAGATACCGCAGCTATATAGAGGGAGAAATGCTATTCGAATAATTAATTGCAACTGGTGTGATATACCTGTTGCCCCCCAAAAAAACTGATTGAGGGGTGTGATATACCTATAATATACCTTCTAACATAGAAAGTATATTATAGTGCATTTGAATTGTGCAGCAGTTGTGTGCGGTTCTGCTGACATACCACAGTTATATAGAGGGACAAACGCTATTAGAATAACTAATTGCAACTGGTGTGATATACCTATTGCACCCCATTTGGTGTTACTGCCACGGATTGCATGGAGGCCTGACTCTTCTTCTCCTCCTCCAACTCCATCCTCCATCTCCTCCTCGGCTGACTCCTCCTTTTCCACTGCTACTGCATCTTCCGCTGCACCACTTAAGCTCCCCAGAACCTATTCGATGTGCTAGGTGAAACGTTGCCATGCTGTGCTGCGGCTGTTGTGCCTGGAAGCCAAGAGCCACACCAGTCCTGCACTGCTTTCAGCTCTGCAGTCACAGGCCGATCAGTGGCTAACCCTGCTCAATTTGACAGTTGGTAAAGTGGTGTGCGACAACGGTGCCAATCTGCTGAACGTGCTGAAACAGGGCAAAATGGCACACATCCTGAACTTAGTCATGCAGCGATTCGTTGCCAAATACCCCAGAGTCCAGGGCGTCTTAGGCCAGGAAAATCTTTGGCCATTTTAGAATATCTTACACGGCCATGGCTCGCCTTTCTGATGTTCAGCTGCAACACAACCAACACCACCTGCACGTCAGACGTCTGATTTGTGACAACCCGACGAGCTAAAACTTCACCTTGTAAATTCTTGATAGGTTGGTCTAGCAGCAGCGTGCCATTAACTGCCTGTACTAACTTTGCAGCAGGACAGGTTCTGGGGAGCTTGGTGTCTTTTCACCGTACCAGTGACCGATTAATCGTGACGCATGCAGACTTCCTTACACCTTCTTTCTAGAACGTGCATTGCATCATGTCATTGATCAAGACTTCAAGGAGCATGAGCTGGGAGATGAGAAAGTCGCAATGCTGAATGAATTCCCATGGGGAGCAAGTCAGCAGTAGTCTTAAGAGGAGTCAGAGGAGGATGGTGTCTGGGGAGAGGAGAAGGAGCAAGAAGAGCAGACTTGAAAATTTTCGGGGATCCCTGGTGTTGTCCGTGGCTGGGAGGAGGAGACCGAGGACGACATTCTGCTGGGCGATGAGCCGGCCACTTTATATTTAGTGCAAATGGGGGCCTTCATGCTCCAGTGTTTGAAGAGGGACACCCGTATAAAAATCATAAAGGGCAAGGACCAGTACTGGGTGGCAATGTACTTAGACCCCAGGTACAAACACAAAATGGCAGACATGTTACTAGCATCACAGAGGGCTGGCATAATGCAGCATTTCCAGGCCTTGCTGTGAGAGATGCTGCATTCTGCTGTTGCGGGAGCTGGCAGAGGAATTTCCACCCACAGCGAAACAGGTGCGGGTACCAATCCTACCGCGCCTGCAAGAAGAGGGCGGTTTGAAGATGTGTTGGTCACTTCGGATATGAGATCATTCCTGCAGCCAACCCATCGACAGCCGCCCTCTGGGTCCAGCCCCAGAGAATGCCTAGACCAAAAGGTGTCCGACTACATCGGTTAACAGCCGGTTTGGACGCTCTGAGAAGCGAGGAACCCCTGGACTATTGGGTGTGCTGGATGAATGAGCTTGCACAATTTGCCATGGAACTCTTGGCTTGCCCCTCGTCGAGTTCCTGTCCGAAAGGACGCTCAGCGCAGCAGCGGGGATCATGACCGATAAGCACACTCGCGTAGCTCACGACAGTGTGGACTACCTCATATCTCTAAAAATGAATGAGGCATGGATCTCTGAGAAATTCAACACATGTGACGACCAGGTTTAATTGAATTTCCTCATTCCAGCCCACACATATGAGCCACAACCCAGAACAAATAATAGGCCCTGTCTTACGTAAATACAGTGGCATAAAAGGCCTTTTCTGTCCGGTGAATGCCTTATGTTTGGGGCCTGTACTCCACTGGCCTGCAGAAAAATTTATTTTCAGTGACCGTCTAATATACCTCCAGCCACATAATCACTTGATCTTTTCTGTACGGTGAATGCCTAATTGTTGGGGCCTCGGAGGATATCAACACCTATTATCATTTGGAGTTTATTCAAATGGGTGGATTTTTTTAGCCATGTTTTTAATCCAATTTTATATTTTTTGTTTTTTAAACATATGTATTTGACATATATTTGTACTGGCCTGCAGTAAAATTGTTATCCAATGACCGTCTAATATATATACAGCCACATAATCACTTGATCTTTTCTGTACGGTGAATGCATAATTTTTGGGGCCTGTAGTCTTACTGGCCAACAGTAAAATTGTTATACGGAAACCGCCTAATATACCTCCAGTGACATAATCACTTGTTCTTCTCTGTACGGTGAATGCCTAATGTTTGGGGCCTGTACTCCACTGGTCTGCAGTAAAATTGTTATCCAATGACCGTCTAATATACCTCCAGCCACATAATTACTTGATCTTTTCTGTACGGTGAATGCATAATGTTTGGGGCCTGTACTCCACTGGCCTGCAGTAAATTTGATATCCAATGACCGTGTAATATACCTCCATCCACATAATCACTTGATCTTTTCTGTACAGTGAATGCATAATTTTTGGGGCCTGTAGTCTTACTGGCCAACAGTAAAATTGTTATACGGAAACCGCCTAATATACCTCCAGTGACATAATCACTTGTTCTTCTCTGTACGGTGAATGCCTAATGTTTGGGGCTTGTACTCCACTGGTCTGCAGTAAAATTGTTATCCAATGACCGTCTAATATACCTCCAGCCACATAATTACTTGATCTTTTCCGTACAGTAAATGCATAATTTTTGGGGCTTGTAGTCTAACTGGCCAACAGTAAAATTGTTATACGGTGACAGCATAATGTACCTCCAGCGACATAATCACCTGTTCTTTTCTTTACGGTGAATGCATAATGTTTGGGGCCTGTACTCCACTTGCCTGCAGTAAATTTGATATCCAATGACCGTGTAATATACCTCCAGCCACATAATCACTTGATCTTTTCCGTACGGTAAATGCATAATTTTTGGGGCTTGTAGTCTAACTGGCCAACAGTAAAATTGTTATATGGTGACAGCATAATATACCTCCAGCCACATAATCACTGGATTTTTTCTGTACAGTGAATGCCTAATTGTTGGGGCCCCGGAGGAATTCAACACCTGTGACGACCACGTGTTTTCGAATTTCACCTATTATTATTTGGGGTTTATTCAAGAGGGGGGATTTCGTTAGCCATGTTTTTAAAGAGAGTCTGTCACCTAATTTGAGCCTTTTAGACTGCCCAGATCAGGTTATAGACTCCTGTGTCATCATTAAAGTGGTACCTTTATTTGTGCTGTCCCTCTCCAAGATCTTCCAAAAAAGACTTTTAAAACATATGCTACTGAGGTTTGGCAAGTGTCCACGGGGGGCGTTACTGCAGCAAGTGCCCAGGCCCCTCGGCAATGTGCCCAGAAAACCACACCTATTTCACCCCTCTGGCCCGCCATCCTTTCCTATTATTACCTCCTCCTCTCCCTCACAAATCTCGCGCCTGCTAGAGGAAAGACACTGCTGCGCCGACCTGCCCTTTCTTTGGCTTCACTGCAGTCCTCTGCAGCGGCTGGTTACTTCCACCCGCTGGATTTCAAGCTACGGACAGGCACATGCGCAGTTCAACTCCGTGTTCCTCTGCCCATATTTGGCACAGCAGTGCGCAGGTGCAGGACAAGTGTGGAGCGGGATTTGTGAGGGAGAGGAGGAGGTAATAATAGAAAAGGAGGGCGGGCCAGAGGGGTGAAATAGGTGTGGTTTTCTGGGCACATCGCCAAGGGGCCTGGGCACTTGCTGCAGTAACGCCACCCCTGGGCACTTGCCGAACCTCATTAGCATAAGTTTTAAAAGTCTTTTTTGGATGATTTCGGCGAGGGACAGCACAAATAAAGGTACGATTGTAATGTGGGCAAAGGAGTCTATAACCTGATCTGAGCGGTCTAAAAGTCTCAGATTAGGTGACAGGTTCCCTTTAATCCAATTTAATATTTTTAGTTCTTTTAAATGTATTTGACATGTTTTTGTACTGGACTACAGTAAACTAGTTATCCAATAACCGTCTAATATACCTTCAGCCACAAAATCACTTGATCTTTTCTGTCCGGTGAATGTCTAATGTTTGGAGCCTGAACTCAACTGGCCTGAAGTAAAATTGTTATCCACTGACTGTCTAAAATACCTCCAGCCACATAATCACTTGATCTTTTCTGTCCTGTTAATGTCTATTGTTTGGGGGCTGTACTCCACTGGCCTGCAGTAAAAATTTTATCCACTGACCATCTAATATACCTCCAGCCACATAATCACTTGATTTTTTCTGTCCGGTGAATGCCTAATGTTTGGGGCCTACAGGGAGTGCAGAATTATTAGGCAAGTTGTATTTTTGAGGATTCATTTTATTATTGAACTACAACCATGTTCTCAATGAACCCAAAAAACTCATTAATATCAAAGCTGAATATTTTTGGAAGTAGTTTTTAGTTTGTTTTTAGTTTTAGCTATTTTAGGGGGATATCTGTGTGTGCAGGTGACTATTACTGTGCATAATTATTAGGCAACTTAACAAAAAACAAATATATACCCATTTCAATTATTTATTTTTACCAGTGAAACCAATATAACATCTTAACATTCACAAATATACATTTCTGACATTCAAAAACAAAACAAAAACAAATCAGTGACCAATATAGCCACCTTTCTTTGCAAGGACACTCAAAAGCCTGCCATCCATGGATTCTGTCAGTGTTTTGATCTGTTCACCATCAACATTGCGTGCAGCAGCAACCACAGCCTCCCAGACACTGTTCAGAGAGGTGTACTGTTTTCCCTCCTTGTAAATCTCACATTTGATGATGGACCACAGGTTCTCAATAGGGTTCAGATCAGGTGAACAAGGAGGCCATGTCATTAGATTTTCTTCTTTTATACCCTTTCTTGCCAGCCACGCTGTGGAGTACTTGGACGCGTGTGATGGAGCATTGTCCTGCATGAAAATCATGTTTTTCTTGAAGGATGCAGACTTCTTCCTGTACCACTGCTTGAAGAAGGTGTCTTCCAGAAACTGGCAGTAGGACTGGGAGTTGAGCTTGACTCCATCCTCAACCCGAAAAGGCCCCACAAGCTCATCTTTGATGATACCAGCCCAAACCAGTACTCCACCTCCACCTTGCTGGCGTCTGAGTCAGACTGGAGCTCTCTGCCCTTTACCAATCCAGCCACGGGCCCATCCATCTGGCCCATCAAGACTCACTCTCATTTCATCAGTCCATAAAACCTTAGAAAAATCAGTCTTGAGATATTTCTTGGCCCAGTCTTGACATTTCAGCTTGTGTGTCTTGTTCAGTGGTGGTCGTCTTTCAGCCTTTCTTACCTTGGCCATGTCTGTGAGTATTGCACACCTTGTGCTTTTGGGCACTCCAGTGATGTTGCAGCTCTGAAATATGGCCAAACTGGTGGCAAGTGGCATCTTGGCAGCTGCACGCTTGACTTTTCTCAGTTCATGGGCAGTTATTTTGCGATTTGGTTTTTCCACACGCTTCTTGCGACCCTGTTGACTATTTTGAATGAAACGCTTGATTGTTCGATGATCACGCTTCAGAAGCTTTGCAATTTTAAGAGTGCTGCATCCCTCTGCAAGATATCTCACTATTTTTGACTTTTCTGAGATTGTCAAGTCCTTCTTTTGACCCATTTTGCCAAAGGAAAGGAAGTTGCCTAATAATTATGCACACCTAATATAGGGTGTTGATGTCATTAGACCACACCCCTTCTCATTACAGAGATTCACATCACCTAATATGCTTAATTGGTAGTAGGCTTTCGAGCCTATACAGCTTGGAGTAAGACAACATGCATAAAGAGGATGATGTGGTCAAAATACTCATTTGCCTAATAATTCTGCACTCCCTGTATACTCCACTGACTTGCAGTAAAATTGATATCCAATGACCGTCTAATATACCTCCAGCCACATAGTTACTTGATGTTTTCTTTACGGTGAATGCATAATTTTTGGGGCCTGTACTCCACTGATCTGCAGTAAAATTGATATCCAATGACCGTCTAATAAACCTCCAGCCACATAATCACTTGATCTTTTCTCTCCGGTGAGTGCCTAATGTTTGGGGCCTGAACTCCACTGGCCTGCAGTAAAATTGTTATCCAATGACAGTCTATTATACCTCTATCCACATAATCACTTGATGTTTTCTGTACGGTGAATGCATAATTTTTGGGGCCTGTACTTCACTGGCCTGCATTAAAATTGTTATCCAATGACCGTCTAATAAACCTCCAGCCACATAATCACTTGATCTTTTCTGTACGGTGAATGCCTAATGTTTGGGGCCTGTACTCCACTGGGCTGTGTAAAATTGTTATCCAATGATCGTCTAAAAAACCTCCAGCCACATAATCGCTTGATCTTTTCTGTACAGTGAATGCCTAAATGTTGGGGCCTCGGAAGAATTCAACACTTGAGACGACCACGTGTTATCGAATTTCACCTATTATCATTTGGGGTTTATTCAAGAGGGGGGATTTTTAGTTCTTTTAAAAATATGTATTTGACATGTATTTGTACCGGCCTACAGTAAAATTATTATTCAATGAGGGTCTAATATACCTCCAGCCACATAATTACTTGATCTATTCTGTATGGTGAATGCCTAATGTTTGGGGCCTGTACTCCACTGGCCTGCAGTAATATTGTTATCCAATGACTATCTAATATACCTTCAGCCACATAATCACTTGATCTTTTCTGTCCGGTAAATGCCTAATGTTTGGGGCCTGTACTCCACTGGCCTACAGTAAAATTGTTATCCACTGACTGTCTAATATACCTCCAGCCACATAATCACTTGTTCTTTTCTGTCAGATGAATGCCTAATGTTTGGGGCCTGTACTCCACTGGCCTGCAGTAAAATTGTTACCCAATGACCATCTAGTATACCTCCAGCCACATAATCACTTGACCTTTTCTGTCCAGTGAATGCCTAATGTTTGGGGCCTGTAATCCACTGGTCTAAAATCAAATTTTTCTAGGCTTCAGCAGGGCAGATTTTTGAGAATTTCCCTTTAAGACGCATAAAAATGGTGCCTGATTAAAATACATATTTTTTATTGGAATTTTTGTCATTGATCCCCCTCTACTATGTCACTGTCCATGTTGTGGGACTATTTGTGCACTTCTAGTAAGTATTTAATGGCTGCAAATATGACCTGAAGGTTTTCAAGGTTCGCCTGCCATTAAAGTAAATGGGGCCTGCTGCGAACTTGGGGTTCACGAACATTTTATTGCGTTCGCGAACCGTCCCGGCATATATTGGTCCATCACTACTAGCAAGCATTTGACAAACTGTGATACTTTATGAATATTTCTGAATATGCTTTTGTAAGACAGCAGTACTAGTTTGATTTGATTCACCCACAAAATAGGGTAACCTGCACAGCTATTGCTTAGCTTAAAAAATTAAGAAACCATTGTATTTAAATGTTTAGCATCCACCTAAAATATGCTTGAGATTGTTTAGTCATTTCTGCTTAGGATTCTTAACAGGTCTTTTATTATTTTAGGCTACTTTCACGCTGGCGTTTTGGTTTCCATTTGTGAGATCCGTTCAGGGATCTCACAAGTGGTCCAAAACGGATCAGTTTTGCCCTTAATGAACTTTGAATGGATAAGGATCCGCTCAGAATGCCAGAATGCATCAGTTCGGCTCAGTTTGTCTCCGTTCCGCCTCCATCCCACTTTGGAGGCGGACACCAAAACGTTGCTTGCAGCGTTTTGGTGTCCGTCTGACGAAACTGAGCCAAATGGATCTGTCCTGGCACACAATGTAAGTCAATAGGGAGGGATCCGTTTTCACTGACACAATATGGCACATTAGAAATTGTCTATGTTTTGGCTATGTTAAAGATAGTACAAACTGATCCGTTCTGAATGGATGCATGCAGTTGTGTTATCTGAATGGATGACGGATCCGCACCAAACACGAGTGTGAAAGTAGCCTTACACCTTTCAGAAAACAGTTGGCATAAGAGAACAATGGCAGCTGATGGATTCGCTCCTAGCTCACATAAAAAGATAATCTAGTATTGTTTAGGAACTGCCCATTTGGGCAATTAGGATGTATAAAGTAGGTTTCCTTGTCAGGGCAAAGTTTTGCTCTAATGCTGCACAAAAATGTCAAGTGATGCATGTGACAACTATCCAGAATGTGTAAGTACAGAAAAATGTTGATTATTCAAAATTTCATGTTAGAAAATAGACCAAACATCTTTGAATCAAAAGAAAATCACCTTTTTTTGATTTACTTAAAAAAAAAAAAAATACCTTAAAATGGAAGACTGACTTTAATTTACATTACTTAAAGTACTGTGCCATAACAAATTAACAAAACTAACTTCATGAGATCTGGAAATGTTAATCAGACCTAAAAAAGTACAAATGCAAACATTAATGTTATTCATAAATTATATGCTTAAATTCCGATCAAACTAATTATACCTGGCAAATCAGTAGTGTACATGTAAGTTATTTAACAAGTCCATTTAAAATTAAAGAGAACCTGTCTCTATCATAGATCTATCATTTTATTTTACATCCAAAATTCAGCGTTCTATATGATTTTATACTAGAATCTTAAAGCTCTGTTTTATGCCTGATATAGAGCTTCTGATGCTTGTGTCCATCACCACGAGTATAAAGATATATATAGCTTCAATTGAACACTATAATAAATTCAGTAAGTTACTAAGTCTCCTCCTTCCAGTGGTCGGTGCAAACAGGCAGACTTTTATCATTTGTACTATTTGCTTTACTTTACTTTACTATTTGAAGAAAAGCAAACAAGTCACCATGACATATTTTTAAACCAATTAGCAAATAATGGGCCTAAAAATGAAAAGAGAACCTTACTCAATTTTAACTATGTGACAAATTTTGTCGATGAAATCATGGTAAAATCCTAGGATTTTACCACTGCAACCATATTTCGACCTCAATGTTTCTTTCAAGATTGCAATATGAACATTTTTCAGCCCAGAACATAGCCTTTAAAAGGTACTTGGCATAGTTCCCAAATATTGGTATATTCATCGTGTGCCATTTGTAGCACATGCAATATTTATCCTTTTGGTCACCCACTTAGCTGTAGAAGTACACAATATATTCAATAAAATTGTTTAAAAGTAATTTTGTATATCTTCTCATCTAGTCCCTATTACTTGTCACTTTTAATTAGTTAAAAAGGATTAGTGTCTACCTCATATCCTTAGATACAGTGGAACAAGAAATGTAAAAAATGTGTAAAGATTCAGTAGGGGACACCTATAGTAATTAGAATTCAATAAAATGTGATAAGAACATTAACTACTTTGTTCTTTTAAACTCTGAAATAATTAGCTTACCGCTCATTTAAATACATTATTTTATCATATTACTAATGGAAGATACTCTGGTTTTATGACCATGAGAGATACTGTGTTCTAAGTGACCATGATATAGTATTTAGAGAAAAAAATAAAAATTGTCTATTAACCAACTTTAAAATTTTATTGTTGTGTTTTGGAAGTGTTACTATATATTTACCCTTAGCTTTTTACTATATATTATCCCTTAGATTTGTATTATACAATTTCCCTTAGCTTTTTTTAAACTTATTTTGAACAACCCCCCAGTATAATAATATAACAATCTTACTTTATAAAGTGCTAACATATTCCGCAGCACTTGACAATTAGAGAGCATGTGTACAAACAAAATCAGACATTACATTGTAACAAACTAATCAATTCAAATAATAGGAGAGTCCTGCTTGCAAGACTTTGCAACCAATGAGGAAAAAAAGGTGACACAAAAGGTAAAAAGTGCTTGTTTTATGCAATGGTCCAGCTATCTTAATTAAATAGGGAAGCACATCTAAAGCTGCACGAGCCAGGCACCATCCAGTATCTGTAGTGCTTCTGAGTGCATAGGTTGTAGGAGATACTGATGAGTGAAGGGATCAGGTTTTGAGGAATAATTTTGGAGGGTGAATAGAGAAGATATAGATTAGGGATTGTAATAGGCCATCCTAAAAAGGTGTGTTTGCAGGACACACCTATATTCCTGGTTGCTGAGAGTTAATCTAATTGTCTGGAGTAGAGAATTCCAGCGAACTGGTGCATCTAGAAAAAAGTCTAGGAGGCAGGAGTGAGAGATTCATATTATGGAGGATAGTAGTCGTAACAGACTGGAGAAATGGAAAGCACAGATAGGGGGGTAGATAAAGATTAGGGAGCAATTTTGGCGGGGTACAGCACCATAGATAGCTTTGAGGATAAAAGTGAGAAGCATATGCAATGGGCGGCCTCCCCCCTAGGGCCCTCTATATAACGCGACCCAGGTATAGGAATGCCGAGTATAGTACAGACTAAAATGTCACGGTACTCCTACCTGAATACGGCTGGAACCCAGGCTTTGGCTTCGAAGCAATAAATAGTAACATAGTAACATAGTATATAAGGACGAAAAAATACATTTGTCTATCCAGTTCGGCATGTTATCCTGCAAGTTGATCCAGATGAGGGAAAAAAAAAACTGTGAGCTACAAGCCAATTTTCCCCACTTAAGGGGGAAAAAATTCCTTCCCGACTCCAATCAGGCAATCAGAATAACTCCCTGGATCAACGACCCATCTCTAGTAGCTATAGCCTGTAATATTATTACATTCCAGAAATACATCCAGGCCTGTCTTGAACTCTTTTAGTGAACTCCCCATCACCACCTCCTCAGGCAGAGAGTTCCATAGTCTCACTGCTCTTACCGTAAAGGATCATTTTAACAAATAGGGGGAATAATTGAGGGATTTGAAAGAAAGATTGAGTCCAGACCTTGTATGTAGTTGAACAGCAGCTTTACTTTGCATAAACATTCTCTGAAACAGTTTCAGACTTTGTCTTGGTCCCAGCAGGCTTCGCATTAAAACTGGCAGACAAATTCGACTCTGCTACATTTCTCTCTGGCTCTGTACTGATAGGCTTAAATAGAATCTTTGCTTTCTTCTTGATGCTGCATTTTCTCTCCGTATGGTCTGGCTCTAGGTGATGCCAAGGAACTTTCCTCCTGGCTCCTGAGGCTCTAAGCTTTGACCTCCATGGCCAGCAGAGATGAGGTTTCCTGGCTTGCTTGGGCACGTCCAGCAGAGACGTGCCCCTGAACACCTGTCCCCTAACAGCTAGACTAACTCTCACTGGTCCCCTCCCTTCCTGCAGGAAGTGGGACTAGCTTACTCCTCCATAGAGGATGGGTTTGAATGGAATGGAAGGTTCCATTCTATCTACATACAGCTCTGCCATGTTTGCCACCTGCTGGTGAACCAGGCACATTACATGGGAACATAACAGTTACAAATATTAGAAAATGCACAGTGTATAGGACCTGAACAAAATACATAAGATGACGCTTTGTTAGCCCATTAGAGATAGCAGCAGGGTGCAGAAGTGGTAATGCCACTCTGGGGCATTACATATGCAGTATATTGAATTCTATGTTTTATGGGCAACCAGTGCAATGACTGGCATAAGGTGGAGGTGGGTGGCTGGACAGATGCTTAGATGGTAGAGGAGAGAGCTTAGTGTGGGGAAGCCCAATATCATCATTTCAGAATGTATCTGTTTAATTGGTCAAAAAATGAACTATGATGAAGCAGTATAATTATTGTTTTATTGCTACTTTTGACAGTCGTAAAGTCAATTTTAACCACAAAAACTTATAAGACTGCAATTTCTTGGGCCCACTGGAGGAAATTATTCTGAAGTCTTATAAGTTTTAATTCAAATACATTTTTTATTTTTTTTTCATTTGGGTCTTTGGGACCCACTATGGTGTCAGAGCCTACATTCGTGGCCAAAAGTTTTGAGAATGACAAATATTAGTTTTAACAAAGTTTGCTGCTAAACTGCTTTTAGATCTTTGTTTCAGTTGTTTCTGTGATGTAGTGAAATATAATTACACGCACTTCATACGTTTCAAAGGCTTTTATCGACAATTACATGACATTTATGCAAAGAGTCAGTATTTGCAGTGTTGGCCCTTCTTTTTCAGGACCTCTGCAATTCGACTAGGCATGCTCTCAATCAACTTCTGGGCCAATTCCTGACTGATAGCAACCCATTCTTTCATAATCACTTCTTGGAGTTTGTCAGAATTAGTGGGTTTTTGTTTGTCCACCCGCCTCTTGAGGATTGACTACAAGTTCTCAATTGGATTAAGATCTGGGGAGTTTCCAGGCCATGTACCCAAAATGTCAACATTTTGGTCCCCGAGCCACTTAGTTATCACTTTTGCCTTATGGCACGGTGCTCCATCATGCTGGAAAATGCATTGTTCTTCACCAAACTGTTGTTGGATTGTTGGAAGAAGTTGCTGTTGGAGGGGGTTTTGGTACCATTCTTTATTCATGGCTGTGTTTTTGGGCAAAATTGTGAGTGAGCCCACTCCCTTAGATGAGAAGCAACCCCACACATGAATGGTCTCAGGATGCTTTACTGTTTGGCATGACACAGGACTAATGGTAGCGCTCACCTTTTCTTCTCCGGACAAGACTTTTTCCAGATGCCCCAAACAATCGGAAAGAGGCTTCATCGGAGAATATGACTTTGCCCCAGTCCTCAGCAGTCCATTCACCATACTTTCTGCAGAAGATCAATCTGTCCCTGATGTTTTTTTTGGAGAGAAGTGGCTTCTTTGCTGCCCTTCTTGACACCAGGCCATCTTCCAAAAGTCTTCGCCTCACTGTGCGTGCAGATGCGCTCACACCTGCCAGCTGCCATTCCTGAGCAAGCTCTGCAATGGTGGCACTCCGATCCCGCAGCTGAATCCTCTTTAGGAGACGATCCTGGCGCTTGCTCGACTTTCTTGGACGCCCTGAAGCCTTCTTAACAAGAATTGAACCTCTTTCCTTGAAGTTCTTGATGATCCTATAAATTGTTGATTGAGGTGCAATCTTAGTAGCCACAATATCCTTGCCTGTGAAGCCATTTTTATGCAACGCAATGATGGCTGCACGCATTTCTTTGCAGGTCACCATGGTTAACAATGAAAGAACAATAATTTCAAGCATCACCCTCCTTTTAACATGTCAAGTCTGCCATTTTAACCCAATCAGCCTGACATAATGATCTCCAGCCTTGTGCTCGTCAAGATTCTCACCTGAGTTAACAAGACGATTACTGAAATGATCTCAGCAGGTCCTTTAATGACAGCAATGAAATGCAGTGGAAAGTTTTATTTGGGATTAAGTTAATTTTCATGGCAAAGAAGGACTATGCCATTCATCTGATCACTCTTCATAACATTCTGGAGTATATGCAAATTGCTATTATAAAAACTTAAGCAGCAACTTTTCCAATTTCCAATATTTATCTAATTCTCAAAACTTTTGGCCACGACTGTAGACCCATGGGAGGATCTTCTGTTACTCTGCTGGACCTGTCCAATGCTGTAACACAACCACTAGCTCAATGCATATTACTACCTTTTTTTGCTACTAACCTGTATTCCATCCCTAGTCAATCATGAGTAAACCCTTTAGCTTGATATACAGTAGATGTGACAACCATTAATAATTGTTAATTGTTTTGTCTATTGACACTGTATTGTGATACCTGTTGGAACATTTACAGTGTTTTTCTCATGAAGACATACCTTGTTTATATACCTTATTAGAGCCAGAACAAAGAGCTATTCTAGGAGTGTGGTCCAGTTATGGTGGGTTTGAGCTGTCTTTATATAACATGAATATGAATGGCTACCATGCATTTCTACTTCTGTCCTACAGTGCTCTTCTTACTGGCAGCAGCTTCCTCCACTAGATCTCTGCTGGGGTCAGATTTAGAGCTCCATATATATGATGAGCAATACTTGGTCAGATTATGTGCATGGAATTCTCTTTTGCTGGTTATGCCTGTTGGATCTTATTATACTCCATTACTATAACATCATCACATTAACTGATTTATAAAACCTTGATAAGTAATTCTAAGCAAATCTGATGGTCCGAAGTGCTCAGTATCTACTACAAAGCTTAACGCTCAGTTCGATTGAAGAGAAAGTTCAGGATGTCTATGATCAGTCAAAATGCTTTTGACACCAAAGACTCAAAATCCAATATTAATATCACAGAAAACTGCAGTTTTTAATATCCAAGAACACATTAACCACGGCACAACCCGCACATTTTATAAAACAGGAGTATAAAATATTCCACACTGAATTGAGCATTGAGAGGAAATATGAAATGACCATTTTATGGTCATTGGATCTCAAAGGAATAGTAAGGGCACGCACCGCTGTAGAGTTAATGGTAATGGCCCAAAATACTAAACGTCAATGAGGATTTTCATGTGCTGCCAAGAGAACGGCTTGCTTAGGTCTATATAGAATAATCCGATTAGTATTGTGCACTGTGAACTATGATTTATCCTCCCAGATATCAAGCAGCTTAAGCACCTCTGCATTTAAACCTGAATCTATATATTCCTCTTACCAAAAAATTCTTTAATTAGTACACAATGACAATACAATAAAGAAATCTGAGTATTTTCTAACCTTTCCTGTGTAATATTTAACTCTGACTTTTTCTTTTCTTTCACAGTGTGATGTTAAGTCAGGTAGCTTGTGCTTGATAAATGAAATCTTGCAGTACAAACGTATTCATTGCACATGGTGCAAAAGGATAATTGTAGGGCACAGGAAAGTTTCATTAGTTGCTGTCACAACATTCTTACATGTGTTCATCTTCCACTGTGCTTTACGAGGGCTCGCAATTTGACCCAGCACGCTGTCATTTGAGCCTAACAAGTAAATTTGATTCTTTAATTCATGATCAGAAATACAAAAGGTTCAACAAATTCTAATTAGCAAATCTATTGAAAGCAAACGAGCTTAACAAGGCGCCATGCTCTGAAATGAAGCGAAACCAATTCAGACTTTTATCCTTTAGGTTTTACCGTTTATTTACTGAAACCATTACTTCACTGTATATAATGCATGCACAAACAAAAGGAGAAAACTGCTATCAACTTTTTCCTTATAGATTTATATCTTTTTGAGGCCAATGTAAATCTTATGTCCCTTCGGAACCAGTAAAGATGAGTGAAGCCCTCTAAAATTCGATTTGGCTGCTTCGCCGAATTTATGAAAAAAAATCGCTTCATGATGAATGACTTCGTCATGAAGCACATTTCTTTGTAAATAGTGGGTGCAATGACAGGGAACGGCGATTGTGCCGCCCCCTCCAATCACTGGACCACTCAAATTTATGTTCATCACGGCATCTGAGATCAATATTAAAGCATTTTTGTGTTTTCTAATTAAAAAATAATAATTGTACTTACCTTATCCATTTGATCGCGAAGATTCAGCAAAAAATCTTGAGTGGCGCATGATGACATCACATCGGGTGATGTGGTGACGTCATACGTCACTGCAGAGTGGGATCTTCAAGCAAGATGTCTGCGACGGCCTCTTCGCGATCAAATGGATGAGGTAGGTATAATTTTTATTTTTCATTTTTACTGCCATTTCAGTGAAAATTGATTCGTTATCACTAGAGTTGAGCGAACACCTGGATGTTCGGGTTCGAGAAGTTCGGCCGAACTTCCCGGAAATGTTCGGGTTCGGGTTCCGAACCCGATCCGAACTTCGTCCCGAACCCGAACCCCATTGAAGTCAATGGGGACCCGAACTTTTGGGCACTAAAAAGGCTGTAAAACAGCCCAGGAAAGAGCTAGAGGGCTGCAAAAGGCAGCAACATGTAGGTAAATCCCCTGCAAACAAATGTGGATAGGGAAATGAATTAAAATAAAAATAAAAAAAATAAAAATGAACCAATATCAATTGGACAGAGGTCCCATAGCAGAGAATCTGGCTTCACGTCCGCAGAGAATCAGTCTCTTCATGCCATAGCAAAGAATCTGGCTTCATGTCAGCAGAGAATCAGTCTCTTCATGCCATAGCAGAGAATCTGGCTTCATGTCAGCGCAGAATCAGTCTTCATGTCATAGCAGAGAATCAGGCTTCACGTCACCCACCACTGGAACAGGCCACTGTCACACATTTAGGCCCCGGCACCCAGGCAGAGGAGAGAGGTCCCGTAACAGAGAATCTGGCCTGATGTCAGCACAGAATCTGTCTTCATGTCATAGCAGAGAATCAGGCTTCACGTCACCCACCACTGGAACAGGCCACTGTCACACATTTAGGCCCAGGCACCCAGGCAGAGGAGAGAGGTCATGTAACAGAGAATCTGGCCTTATGTCAGCGCAGAATCTGTATACATGTCATAGCAGAGAATCAGGCTTCACGTCACCCACCACTGGAACAGGCCACTGTCACACATTTAGGCCCAGGCACCCAGGCAGAGGAGAGAGGTCCCGTAACAGAGAATCTGGCCTTATGTCAGCGCAGAATCTGTATTCATGTCATAGCAGAGAATCAGGCTTCACGTCACCCACCACTGGAACAGGCCACTGTCACACATTTAGGCCCCGGCCCCCAGACAGAGGAGAGGTTCATTCAACTTTGGGTTGCCCCGCAATATAATGGTAAAATGAAATTAAAAATAGTATTGAATGAGGAAGTGCCCTTGAGTAGAATAATATATTGTTAAGGGGAGGTAGTTAATATCTAATCTGCACAAGGGATGGACAGGTCCTGTGGGATCCATGCCTGGTTCATTTTTATGAACATCAGCTTGTCCACATTGGCTGTAGACAGGCGGCTGCGTTTGTCTGTAATGACGCCCCCTGCCGTGCTGAATACACGTTCAGACAAAACACTGGCCGCCGGGCAGGCCAGCACTTCCAAGGCATAAAAGGCTAGCTCTGGCCACGTGGACAATTTGGAGACCCAGAAGTTGAATGGGGCCGAACCATCAGTCAGTACGTGGAGGGGTGTGCACAGGTACTGTTCCACCATGTTAGTGAAATGTTGCCTCCTGCTAACACGTTCCGTATCAGGTGGTGGTGCAGTTAGCTGTGGCGTGGTGACAAAACTTTTCTACATCTCTGCCATGATAACCCTGCCCTCAGAGGAGCTGGCCGTGACACAGCTGCGTTGGCGACCTCTTGCTCCTCCTCTGCCTTCGCCTTGGGCTTCCACTGGTTCCCCTGTGACATTTGGGAATGCTCTCAGTAGCGCGTCTACCAACGTGCGCTTGTACTCGCGCATCTTCCTATCACGCTCCAGTGTAGGAAGTAAGGTGGGCACATTGTCTTTGTACCGGGGATCCAGCAGGGTGGCAACCCAGTATTCCACACACGTTAAAATGTGGGCAACTCTGCTGTCGTTGCGCAGGCACTGCAGCATGTAGTCGCTCAGGTGTGCCAGGCTGCCCAGAGGTAAGGACAAGCTGTCCTCTGTGGGAGGCGTATCGTCATCGTCCTGTGTTTCCCCCCAGCCACGCACCAGTGATGGGCCCGAGCTGCTTTGGGTGCCACCCCGCTGTGAACATGCTTCATCCTCATCCTCCTCCACCTCCTCCTCATCCTCGTCCTCCTCGTCCCCCAGTAGTGGGCCCTGTCTGGCCACATTTGTACCTGGCCTCTGGTGTTGCAAAAAACCTCCCTCTGAGTCATTTTGAAGAGACTGGCCTGAAAGTGCTAAAAATGACCCCTCTTCCTCCTCTTCCTCCTGGGCCACCTCCTCTTCCATCATCGCCCTAAGTGTTTTCTCAAGGAGACATAGAAGTGGTATTGTAACGCTGATAACGGCGTCATCGCCACTGGCCATGTTGGTGGAGTACTCGAAACAGCGCAACAGGGCACACAGGTCTCGCATGGAGGCCCAGTCATTGGTAGTGAAGTGGGTCTGATCCGCAGTGCGACTGACCTGTGCGTGCTGCAGCTGAAACTCCACTATGGCCTGCTGCTGCTCGCACAGTCTGTCCAGCATATGCAAGGTGGAGTTCCACCTGGTGGGCACGTTGCATATGAGGCGGTGAGCGGGAAGGCCGAAGTTACGCTGTAGCGCAGACAGGCGAGCAGCGGCAGGGTGTGAACGCCAGAAGCGCAAACAGACGGCCCGCACTTTATGCAGCAGCTCTGACATGTCGGGGTAGTTGCGAATGAACTTCTGCACCACCAAATTCAGCACATGCGCCAGGCAAGGGATGTGCGTCAAACCGGCTAGTCCCAGAGCTGCAACGAGATTTCGCCCATTATCGCACACCACCAGGCCGGGCTTGAGGCTCACCGGCAGCAACCACTCGTCGGTCTGTTGTTCTATACCCCGCCACAACTCCTGTGCGGTGTGGGGCCTGTCCCCCACACATATGAGTTTCAGAATGGCCTGCTGACGTTTACCCCGTGCTGTGCTGAAGTTGGTGGTGAAGGTGTGTGGCTGACTGGATGAGCAGGTGGAAGAAGAGGAGGAGGAAGCTGAGTAGGAGGAGGAGGAGACAGGAGGCAAAGAATGTTGCCCTGCGATCCTTAGCGGCGGAAAGACGTGCGCCAAACAGCTCTCCGCCTGGGGCCCAGCCGCCACTACATTTACCCAGTGTGCAGTTGGGGAGATATAGCGTCCCTGGCCGTGCTTACTGGTCCACGTATCTGTGGTTAGGTGGACCTTGCCACAGATGGCGTTGCGCAGTGCACACTTGATTTTATCGGACACTTGTTTGTGCAGGGAAGGCACGGCTCTCTTGGAGAAGTAGTGGCGGCTGGGAACAACATACTGTGGGACAGCAAGTGACATGAGCTGTTTGAAGCTGTGTGTGTCCACCAGCCTAAATTACAGCATTTCATAGGCCAGTAGTTTAGAAATGCTGGCATTCAGTGCCAGGGATCGAGGGTGGCTAGGTGGGAATTTACGCTTTCTCTCAAATGTTTGTGAGATGGAGAGCTGAACGCTGCCGTGTGACATGGTTGAGATGCTTGGTGACGCAGGTGGTGGTGTTGGTGGTACATCCCATGTTTGCTGGGCGGCAGGTGCCAACGTTCCTCCAGAGGCAGAGGAAGAGGCCGAGGCGGCGGCAGCAGCAGCAGAAGAGGCCGAGGCGGCAGCAGCAGAATAGGTAGCAGGGGGAGCCTGAGTGACTTCCTTGTTTTTAAGGTGTTTACTCTACTGCAGTTCATGCTTTGCATGCAGGTGCCTGGTCATGCAGGTTGTGCTAAGGTTCAGAACGTTAATGCCTCGCTTCAGGCTCTGTTGGCACAGCGTGCAAACCACTCGGGTCTTGTCGTCAGCACATTGTTTGAAGAAGTGCCATGCCAGGGAACTCCTTGAAGCTGCCTTTGGGGTGCTCGGTCCCAGATGGCGGCGGTCAGTAGCAGGCGGAGTCTCTTGGCGGCGGGTCTTCTGATTTTGCCCACTGCTCCCTCTTTTGCTACGCTGTTGGCTCGGTCTCACCACTGCCTCTTCCTCCGAACTGTGAAAGTCAGTGGCACGACCTTCATTCCATGTGGGGTCTAGGACCTCATCGTCCCCTGCATCGTCTTCCACCCAGTCTTGATCCTTGACCTCCTGTTCAGTCTGCACACTGCAGAAAGACGCAGCAGTTGGCACCTGTGTTTCGTCATCATCAGAGACGTGCTTAAGGTGGTATTCCCATGTCCTCATCATCAGGAAAAATAAGTGGTTGTGCGTTAGTGCATTCTATCTCTTCCACCCCTGGGGAAGGGCTAGGTGGATGCCCTTGGGAAACCCTGCCAAAAGAGTCTTTAAACAGCATAAGAGACTGCTGCATAACTTGAGGCTCAGACAGTTTCCCTGATATGCATGGGGGTGATGTGACAGACTGATGGGCTTGGTTTTCATGCGCCATTTGTGCGCTTTCTGCAGAAGACTGGGTGGGAGATAATGTGAACGTGCTGGATCCACTGTCGGCCACCCAATTGACTAATGCCTGTACCTGCTCAGGCCTTACCATCCTTAGAACGGCATTGGGCCCCACCAAATATCGCTGTAAATTCTGCTGGCTACTGGGACCTGAGGTAGTTGGTTCACTAGGACGTGTGGCAGAACGTCCACGTCCTCTCCCAGCACCAGAGGGTCCACTAACACTACCACGACCATGTCCACGTCCGCGTTCCTTATTAGATGTTTTCCTCATTGTTCCCGTTCACCACAATTTTGAGAATGGCAAATTTGGGAATGCTTTTTTAACCAAGAACAAAAAGTCTGCTTTGACGGTCACTACAAATAACTTGACCAGCTAAAACTGTGCAGATTTGGTTGAATAGAGATGTGAGACCTTTAAACTGTGCAGATTTGGTTGAATAGAGATGTGAGACCTGTTTTTTTTTGCGCTGTGTGACAGTTATAGGTTTAATCACAGAATGACACTTCTATCAGCACGCTAGCGTGTGTCTTAGGTTTTTCTGAATGACACTATCAATAACTTCAATGTAAGATTTTCTTTTTGGGATAGATTTCAAGTAGGCCTGAAATACCACAAACTAGTTATTTTCAGAATGGCAAATTTGGGAATGCTTTTTCAACCAAGAACAAAAAGTCTGCTTTGACGGTCACTACAAATAACTTGACCAGCTAAAACTGTGCAGATTTGGTTGAATAGAGATGTGAGACCTGTTTTTTTTTGCGCTGTGTGACAGTTATAGGTTTAATCACAGAATGACACTTCTATCAGCACGCTAGCGTGTGCCTTAGGTTTTTCTGAATGACACTATCAATAACTTCAATGTAAGATTTTCTTTTTGGGATAGATTTCAAGTAGGCCTGAAATACCACAAACTAGTTATTTTTGAGAATGGCAAATTTGGGAATGCTTTTCCAACCCAGAACAAAAAGTCTGCCTTTACGGTCACTACAAATAACTTGACCAGCTAAAACTGTGCGGATTTGGTTGAATAGAGATGTGAGACCTGTTTTTTTTTGCGCTGTGTGACAGTTATAGGTTTAATCACAGAATGACACTTCTATCAGCACGCTAGCGTGTGTCTTAGGTTTTTCTGAATGACACTATCAATAACTTCAATGTAAGATTTTCTTTTTGGGATAGATTTCAAGTAGGCCTGAAATACCACAAACTAGTTATTTTCAGAATGGCAAATTTGGGAATGCTTTTTCAACCCAGAACAAAAAGTCTGCTTTGACGGTCACTACAAATAACTTGACCAGCTAAAACTGTGCAGATTTGGTTGAATAGAGATGTGAGACCTGTTTTTTTTTGCGCTGTGTGACAGTTATAGGTTTAATCACAGAATGACACTTCTATCAGCACGCTAGCGTGTGTCTTAGGTTTTTCTGAATGACACTATCAATAACTTCAATGTAAGATTTTCTTTTTGGGATAGATTTCAAGTAGGCCTGAAATACCACAAACTAGTTATTTTTGAGAATGGCAAATTTGGGAATGCTTTTTCAACCCAGAACAAAAAGTCTGCTTTTACGGTCACTACAAATAACTTGACCAGCTAAAAAATGTGCGGATTTGGTTGAATAGAGATGTGAGACCTGTTTTTTTTTGCGCTGTGTGACAGTTATAGGTTTAATCACAGAATGACACTTCTATCAGCACGCTAGCGTGTGTCTTAGGTTTTTCTGAATGACACTATCAATAACTTCAATGTAAGATTTTCTTTTTGGGATAGATTTCAAGTAGGCCTGAAATACCACAAACTAGTTATTTTCAGAATGGCAAATTTGGGAATGCTTTTTCAACCCAGAACAAAAAGTCTGCTTTGACGGTCACTACAAATAACTTGACCAGCTAAAACTGTGCAGATTTGGTTGAATAGAGATGTGAGACCTGTTTTTTTTTGCGCTGTGTGACAGTTATAGGTTTAATCACAGAATGACACTTCTATCAGCACGCTAGCGTGTGTCTTAGGTTTTTCTGAATGACACTATCAATAACTTCAATGTAAGATTTTCTTTTTGGGATAGATTTCAAGTAGGCCTGAAATACCACAAACTAGTTATTTTCAGAATGGCAAATTTTGGAATGCTTTTTCAACCCAGAACAAAAAGTCTGCTTTGACGGTCACTACAAATAACTTGACCAGCTAAAACTGTGCAGATTTGGTTGAATAGAGATGTGAGACCTGTTTTTTTTTGCGCTGTGTGACAGTTATAGGTTTAATCACAGAATGACACTTCTATCAGCACGCTAGCGTGTGTCTTCGGTTTTTCTGAATGACACTATCAATAACTTTAATGTAAGATTTTCTTTTTGGGATAGATTTCAAGTAGGCCCGAAATACCACAAACTAGTTATTTTCAAAATGGCAAATTTGGGAATGGTTTTTCAACCCAGAACAAAAGGTCTGCTTTGACGGTCACTACAAATAACTTGACCAGCTAAAACTGTGCAGATTTGGTTGAATAGAGATGTGAGACCTGTTTTTTTTTGCGCTGTGTGACAGTTATAGGTTTAATCACAGAATGACACTTCTATCAGCACGCTAGCGTGTGTCTTAGGTTTTTCTGAATGACACTATCAATAACTTCAATGTAAGATTTTCTTTTTGGGATAGATTTCAAGTAGGCCTGAAATACCACAAACTAGTTATTTTCAGAATGGCAAATTTTGGAATGCTTTTTCAAACCAGAACAAAAAGTCTGCTTTGACGGTCACTACAAATAACTTGACCAGCTAAAACTGTGCAGATTTGGTTGAATAGAGATGTGAGACCTGTTTTTTTTTGCGCTGTGTGACAGTTATAGGTTTAATCACAGAATGACACTTCTATCAGCACGCTAGCGTGTGTCTTAGGTTTTTCTGAATGACACTATCAATAACTTCAATGTAAGATTTTCTTTTTGGGATAGATTTCAAGTAGGCCTGAAATACCACAAACTAGTTATTTTCAGAATGGCAAATTTGGGAATGCTTTTTCAACCCAGAACAAAAAGTCTGCTTTGACGGTCACTACAAATAACTTGACCAGCTAAAACTGTGCAGATTTGGTTGAATAGAGATGTGAGACCTGTTTTTTTTTGCGCTGTGTGACAGTTATAGGTTTAATCACAGAATGACACTTCTATCAGCACGCTAGCGTGTGTCTTCGGTTTTTCTGAATGACACTATCAATAACTTTAATGTAAGATTTTCTTTTTGGGATAGATTTCAAGTAGGCCCGAAATACCACAAACTAGTTATTTTCAAAATGGCAAATTTGGGAATGGTTTTTCAACCCAGAACAAAAGGTCTGCTTTGACGGTCACTACAAATAACTTGACCAGCTAAAACTGTGCAGATTTGGTTGAATAGAGATGTGAGACCTGTTTTTTTTTGCGCTGTGTGACAGTTATAGGTTTAATCACAGAATGACACTTCTATCAGCACGCTAGCGTGTGTCTTAGGTTTTTCTGAATGACACTATCAATAACTTCAATGTAAGATTTTCTTTTTGGGATAGATTTCAAGTAGGCCTGAAATACCACAAACTAGTTATTTTCAGAATGGCAAATTTGGGAATGCTTTTTCAACCAAGAACAAAAAGTCTGCTTTGACGGTCACTACAAATAACTTGACCAGCTAAAACTGTGCAGATTTGGTTGAATAGAGATGTGAGACCTGTTTTTTTTTGCGCTGTGTGACAGTTATAGGTTTAATCACAGAATGACACTTCTATCAGCACGCTAGCGTGTGCCTTAGGTTTTTCTGAATGACACTATCAATAACTTCAATGTAAGATTTTCTTTTTGGGATAGATTTCAAGTAGGCCTGAAATACCACAAACTAGTTATTTTTGAGAATGGCAAATTTGGGAATGCTTTTCCAACCCAGAACAAAAAGTCTGCCTTTACGGTCACTACAAATAACTTGACCAGCTAAAACTGTGCGGATTTGGTTGAATAGAGATGTGAGACCTGTTTTTTTTTGCGCTGTGTGACAGTTATAGGTTTAATCACAGAATGACACTTCTATCAGCACGCTAGCGTGTGTCTTAGGTTTTTCTGAATGACACTATCAATAACTTCAATGTAAGATTTTCTTTTTGGGATAGATTTCAAGTAGGCCTGAAATACCACAAACTAGTTATTTTCAGAATGGCAAATTTGGGAATGCTTTTTCAACCCAGAACAAAAAGTCTGCTTTGACGGTCACTACAAATAACTTGACCAGCTAAAACTGTGCAGATTTGGTTGAATAGAGATGTGAGACCTGTTTTTTTTTGCGCTGTGTGACAGTTATAGGTTTAATCACAGAATGACACTTCTATCAGCACGCTAGCGTGTGTCTTAGGTTTTTCTGAATGACACTATCAATAACTTCAATGTAAGATTTTCTTTTTGGGATAGATTTCAAGTAGGCCTGAAATACCACAAACTAGTTATTTTTGAGAATGGCAAATTTGGGAATGCTTTTTCAACCCAGAACAAAAAGTCTGCTTTTACGGTCACTACAAATAACTTGACCAGCTAAAAAATGTGCGGATTTGGTTGAATAGAGATGTGAGACCTGTTTTTTTTTGCGCTGTGTGACAGTTATAGGTTTAATCACAGAATGACACTTCTATCAGCACGCTAGCGTGTGTCTTAGGTTTTTCTGAATGACACTATCAATAACTTCAATGTAAGATTTTCTTTTTGGGATAGATTTCAAGTAGGCCTGAAATACCACAAACTAGTTATTTTCAGAATGGCAAATTTGGGAATGCTTTTTCAACCCAGAACAAAAAGTCTGCTTTGACGGTCACTACAAATAACTTGACCAGCTAAAACTGTGCAGATTTGGTTGAATAGAGATGTGAGACCTGTTTTTTTTTGCGCTGTGTGACAGTTATAGGTTTAATCACAGAATGACACTTCTATCAGCACGCTAGCGTGTGTCTTAGGTTTTTCTGAATGACACTATCAATAACTTCAATGTAAGATTTTCTTTTTGGGATAGATTTCAAGTAGGCCTGAAATACCACAAACTAGTTATTTTCAGAATGGCAAATTTGGGAATGCTTTTTCAACCCAGAACAAAAAGTCTGCTTTGACGGTCACTACAAATAACTTGACCAGCTAAAACTGTGCAGATTTGGTTGAATAGAGATGTGAGACCTGTTTTTTTTTGCGCTGTGTGACAGTTATAGGTTTAATCACAGAATGACACTTCTATCAGCACGCTAGCGTGTGTCTTCGGTTTTTCTGAATGACACTATCAATAACTTTAATGTAAGATTTTCTTTTTGGGATAGATTTCAAGTAGGCCCGAAATACCACAAACTAGTTATTTTCAGAATGGCAAATTTGGGAATGGTTTTTCAACCCAGAACAAAAGGTCTGCTTTGACGGTCACTACAAATAACTTGACCAGCTAAAACTGTGCAGATTTGGTTGAATAGAGATGTGAGACCTGTTTTTTTTTGCGCTGTGTGACAGTTATAGGTTTAATCACAGAATGACACTTCTATCAGCACGCTAGCGTGTGTCTTAGGTTTTTCTGAATGACACTATCAATAACTTCAATGTAAGATTTTCTTTTTGGGATAGATTTCAAGTAGGCCTGAAATACCACAAACTAGTTATTTTCAGAATGGCAAATTTTGGAATGCTTTTTCAAACCAGAACAAAAAGTCTGCTTTGACGGTCACTACAAATAACTTGACCAGCTAAAACTGTGCAGATTTGGTTGAATAGAGATGTGAGACCTGTTTTTTTTTGCGCTGTGTGACAGTTATAGGTTTAATCACAGAATGACACTTCTATCAGCACGCTAGCGTGTGTCTTAGGTTTTTCTGAATGACACTATCAATAACTTCAATGTAAGATTTTCTTTTTGGGATAGATTTCAAGTAGGCCTGAAATACCACAAACTAGTTATTTTCAGAATGGCAAATTTGGGAATGCTTTTTCAACCCAGAACAAAAAGTCTGCTTTGACGGTCACTACAAATAACTTGACCAGCTAAAACTGTGCAGATTTGGTTGAATAGAGATGTGAGACCTGTTTTTTTTTGCGCTGTGTGACAGTTATAGGTTTAATCACAGAATGACACTTCTATCAGCACGCTAGCGTGTGTCTTCGGTTTTTCTGAATGACACTATCAATAACTTTAATGTAAGATTTTCTTTTTGGGATAGATTTCAAGTAGGCCCGAAATACCACAAACTAGTTATTTTCAGAATGGCAAATTTGGGAATGGTTTTTCAACCCAGAACAAAAGGTCTGCTTTGACGGTCACTACAAATAACTTGACCAGCTAAAACTGTGCAGATTTGGTTGAATAGAGATGTGAGACCTGTTTTTTTTTGCGCTGTGTGACAGTTATAGGTTTAATCACAGAATGACACTTCTATCAGCACGCTAGCGTGTGTCTTAGGTTTTTCTGAATGACACTATCAATAACTTCAATGTAAGATTTTCTTTTTGGGATAGATTTCAAGTAGGCCTGAAATACCACAAACTAGTTATTTTCAGAATGGCAAATTTGGGAATGCTTTTTCAACCAAGAACAAAAAGTCTGCTTTGACGGTCACTACAAATAACTTGACCAGCTAAAACTGTGCAGATTTGGTTGAATAGAGATGTGAGACCTGTTTTTTTTTGCGCTGTGTGACAGTTATAGGTTTAATCACAGAATGACACCTCTATCAGCACGCTAGCGTGTGCCTTAGGTTTTTCTGAATGACACTATCAATAACTTCAATGTAAGATTTTCTTTTTGGGATAGATTTCAAGTAGGCCTGAAATACCACAAACTAGTTATTTTTGAGAATGGCAAATTTGGGAATGCTTTTCCAACCCAGAACAAAAAGTCTGCCTTTACGGTCACTACAAATAACTTGACCAGCTAAAACTGTGCGGATTTGGTTGAATAGAGATGTGAGACCTGTTTTTTTTTGCGCTGTGTGACAGATATAGGTTTAATCACAGAATGACACTTCTATCAGCACGCTAGCGTGTGTCTTAGGTTTTTCTGAATGACACTATCAATAACTTCAATGTAAGATTTTCTTTTTGGGATAGATTTCAAGTAGGCCTGAAATACCACAAACTAGTTATTTTCAGAATGGCAAATTTGGGAATGCTTTTTCAACCCAGAACAAAAAGTCTGCTTTGACGGTCACTACAAATAACTTGACCAGCTAAAACTGTGCAGATTTGGTTGAATAGAGATGTGAGACCTGTTTTTTTTTGCGCTGTGTGACAGTTATAGGTTTAATCACAGAATGACACTTCTATCAGCACGCTAGCGTGTGTCTTAGGTTTTTCTGAATGACACTATCAATAACTTCAATGTAAGATTTTCTTTTTGGGATAGATTTCAAGTAGGCCTGAAATACCACAAACTAGTTATTTTTGAGAATGGCAAATTTGGGAATGCTTTTTCAACCCAGAACAAAAAGTCTGCTTTTACGGTCACTACAAATAACTTGACCAGCTAAAAAATGTGCGGATTTGGTTGAATAGAGATGTGAGACCTGTTTTTTTTTGCGCTGTGTGACAGTTATAGGTTTAATCACAGAATGACACTTCTATCAGCACGCTAGCGTGTGTCTTAGGTTTTTCTGAATGACACTATCAATAACTTCAATGTAAGATTTTCTTTTTGGGATAGATTTCAAGTAGGCCTGAAATACCACAAACTAGTTATTTTCAGAATGGCAAATTTGGGAATGCTTTTTCAACCCAGAACAAAAAGTCTGCTTTGACGGTCACTACAAATAACTTGACCAGCTAAAACTGTGCAGATTTGGTTGAATAGAGATGTGAGACCTGTTTTTTTTTGCGCTGTGTGACAGTTATAGGTTTAATCACAGAATGACACTTCTATCAGCACGCTAGCGTGTGTCTTAGGTTTTTCTGAATGACACTATCAATAACTTCAATGTAAGATTTTCTTTTTGGGATAGATTTCAAGTAGGCCTGAAATACCACAAACTAGTTATTTTCAGAATGGCAAATTTGGGAATGCTTTTTCAACCCAGAACAAAAAGTCTGCTTTGACGGTCACTACAAATAACTTGACCAGCTAAAACTGTGCAGATTTGGTTGAATAGAGATGTGAGACCTGTTTTTTTTTTGCGCTGTGTGACAGTTATAGGTTTAATCACAGAATGACACTTCTATCAGCACGCTAGCGTGTGTCTTCGGTTTTTCTGAATGACACTATCAATAACTTTAATGTAAGATTTTCTTTTTGGGATAGATTTCAAGTAGGCCCGAAATACCACAAACTAGTTATTTTCAAATGGCAAATTTGGGAATGGTTTTTCAACCCAGAACAAAAGGTCTGCTTTGACGGTCACTACAAATAACTTGACCAGCTAAAACTGTGCAGATTTGGTTGAATAGAGATGTGAGACCTGTTTTTTTTTGCGCTGTGTGACAGTTATAGGTTTAATCACAGAATGACACTTCTATCAGCACGCTAGCGTGTGTCTTAGGTTTTTCTGAATGACACTATCAATAACTTCAATGTAAGATTTTCTTTTTGGGATAGATTTCAAGTAGGCCTGAAATACCACAAACTAGTTATTTTCAGAATGGCAAATTTGGGAATGCTTTTTCAACCCAGAACAAAAAGTCTGCTTTGACGGTCACTACAAATAACTTGACCAGCTAAAACTGTGCAGATTTGGTTGAATAGAGATGTGAGACCTGTTTTTTTTTGCGCTGTGTGACAGTTATAGGTTTAATCACAGAATGACACTTCTATCAGCACGCTAGCGTGTGTCTTAGGTTTTTCTGAATGACACTATCAATAACTTCAATGTAAGATTTTCTTTTTGGGATAGATTTCAAGTAGGCCTGAAATACCACAAACTAGTTATTTTCAGAATGGCAAATTTGGGAATGCTTTTTCAACCCAGAACAAAAAGTCTGCTTTGACGGTCACTACAAATAACTTGACCAGCTAAAACTGTGCAGATTTGGTTGAATAGAGATGTGAGACCTGTTTTTTTTTGCGCTGTGTGACAGTTATAGGTTTAATCACAGAATGACACTTCTATCAGCACGCTAGCGTGTGTCTTCGGTTTTTCTGAATGACACTATCAATAACTTTAATGTAAGATTTTCTTTTTGGGATAGATTTCAAGTAGGCCCGAAATACCACAAACTAGTTATTTTCAGAATGGCAAATTTGGGAATGGTTTTTCAACCCAGAACAAAAGGTCTGCTTTGACGGTCACTACAAATAACTTGACCAGCTAAAACTGTGCAGATTTGGTTGAATAGAGATGTGAGACCTGTTTTTTTTTGCGCTGTGTGACAGTTATAGGTTTAATCACAGAATGACACTTCTATCAGCACGCTAGCGTGTGTCTTAGGTTTTTCTGAATGACACTATCAATAACTTCAATGTAAGATTTTCTTTTTGGGATAGATTTCAAGTAGGCCTGAAATACCACAAACTAGTTATTTTCAGAATGGCAAATTTGGGAATGCTTTTTCAACCAAGAACAAAAAGTCTGCTTTGACGGTCACTACAAATAACTTGACCAGCTAAAACTGTGCAGATTTGGTTGAATAGAGATGTGAGACCTGTTTTTTTTTGCGCTGTGTGACAGTTATAGGTTTAATCACAGAATGACACTTCTATCAGCACGCTAGCGTGTGCCTTAGGTTTTTCTGAATGACACTATCAATAACTTCAATGTAAGATTTTCTTTTTGGGATAGATTTCAAGTAGGCCTGAAATACCACAAACTAGTTATTTTTGAGAATGGCAAATTTGGGAATGCTTTTCCAACCCAGAACAAAAAGTCTGCCTTTACGGTCACTACAAATAACTTGACCAGCTAAAACTGTGCGGATTTGGTTGAATAGAGATGTGAGACCTGTTTTTTTTTGCGCTGTGTGACAGTTATAGGTTTAATCACAGAATGACACTTCTATCAGCACGCTAGCGTGTGTCTTAGGTTTTTCTGAATGACACTATCAATAACTTCAATGTAAGATTTTCTTTTTGGGATAGATTTCAAGTAGGCCTGAAATACCACAAACTAGTTATTTTCAGAATGGCAAATTTGGGAATGCTTTTTCAACCCAGAACAAAAAGTCTGCTTTGACGGTCACTACAAATAACTTGACCAGCTAAAACTGTGCAGATTTGGTTGAATAGAGATGTGAGACCTGTTTTTTTTTGCGCTGTGTGACAGTTATAGGTTTAATCACAGAATGACACTTCTATCAGCACGCTAGCGTGTGTCTTAGGTTTTTCTGAATGACACTATCAATAACTTCAATGTAAGATTTTCTTTTTGGGATAGATTTCAAGTAGGCCTGAAATACCACAAACTAGTTATTTTTGAGAATGGCAAATTTGGGAATGCTTTTTCAACCCAGAACAAAAAGTCTGCTTTTACGGTCACTACAAATAACTTGACCAGCTAAAAAATGTGCGGATTTGGTTGAATAGAGATGTGAGACCTGTTTTTTTTTGCGCTGTGTGACAGTTATAGGTTTAATCACAGAATGACACTTCTATCAGCACGCTAGCGTGTGTCTTAGGTTTTTCTGAATGACACTATCAATAACTTCAATGTAAGATTTTCTTTTTGGGATAGATTTCAAGTAGGCCTGAAATACCACAAACTAGTTATTTTCAGAATGGCAAATTTGGGAATGCTTTTTCAACCCAGAACAAAAAGTCTGCTTTGACGGTCACTACAAATAACTTGACCAGCTAAAACTGTGCAGATTTGGTTGAATAGAGATGTGAGACCTGTTTTTTTTTGCGCTGTGTGACAGTTATAGGTTTAATCACAGAATGACACTTCTATCAGCACGCTAGCGTGTGTCTTAGGTTTTTCTGAATGACACTATCAATAACTTCAATGTAAGATTTTCTTTTTGGGATAGATTTCAAGTAGGCCTGAAATACCACAAACTAGTTATTTTCAGAATGGCAAATTTGGGAATGCTTTTTCAACCCAGAACAAAAAGTCTGCTTTGACGGTCACTACAAATAACTTGACCAGCTAAAACTGTGCAGATTTGGTTGAATAGAGATGTGAGACCTGTTTTTTTTTTGCGCTGTGTGACAGTTATAGGTTTAATCACAGAATGACACTTCTATCAGCACGCTAGCGTGTGTCTTCGGTTTTTCTGAATGACACTATCAATAACTTTAATGTAAGATTTTCTTTTTGGGATAGATTTCAAGTAGGCCCGAAATACCACAAACTAGTTATTTTCAAAATGGCAAATTTGGGAATGGTTTTTCAACCCAGAACAAAAGGTCTGCTTTGACGGTCACTACAAATAACTTGACCAGCTAAAACTGTGCAGATTTGGTTGAATAGAGATGTGAGACCTGTTTTTTTTTGCGCTGTGTGACAGTTATAGGTTTAATCACAGAATGACACTTCTATCAGCACGCTAGCGTGTGTCTTAGGTTTTTCTGAATGACACTATCAATAACTTCAATGTAAGATTTTCTTTTTGGGATAGATTTCAAGTAGGCCTGAAATACCACAAACTAGTTATTTTCAGAATGGCAAATTTTGGAATGCTTTTTCAAACCAGAACAAAAAGTCTGCTTTGACGGTCACTACAAATAACTTGACCAGCTAAAACTGTGCAGATTTGGTTGAATAGAGATGTGAGACCTGTTTTTTTTTGCGCTGTGTGACAGTTATAGGTTTAATCACAGAATGACACTTCTATCAGCACGCTAGCGTGTGTCTTAGGTTTTTCTGAATGACACTATCAATAACTTCAATGTAAGATTTTCTTTTTGGGATAGATTTCAAGTAGGCCTGAAATACCACAAACTAGTTATTTTCAGAATGGCAAATTTGGGAATGCTTTTTCAACCCAGAACAAAAAGTCTGCTTTGACGGTCACTACAAATAACTTGACCAGCTAAAACTGTGCAGATTTGGTTGAATAGAGATGTGAGACCTGTTTTTTTTTGCGCTGTGTGACAGTTATAGGTTTAATCACAGAATGACACTTCTATCAGCACGCTAGCGTGTGTCTTAGGTTTTTCTGAATGACACTATCAATAACTTTAATGTAAGATTTTCTTTTTGGGATAGATTTCAAGTAGGCCCGAAATACCACAAACTAGTTATTTTCAGAATGGCAAATTTGGGAATGGTTTTTCAACCCAGAACAAAAGGTCTGCTTTGACGGTCACTACAAATAACTTGACCAGCTAAAACTGTGCAGATTTGGTTGAATAGAGATGTGAGACCTGTTTTTTTTTGCGCTGTGTGACAGTTATAGGTTTAATCACAGAATGACACTTCTATCAGCACGCTAGCGTGTGTCTTAGGTTTTTCTGAATGACACTATCAATAACTTCAATGTAAGATTTTCTTTTTGGGATAGATTTCAAGTAGGCCTGAAATACCACAAACTAGTTATTTTCAGAATGGCAAATTTTGGAATGCTTTTTCAAACCAGAACAAAAAGTCTGCTTTGACGGTCACTACAAATAACTTGACCAGCTAAAACTGTGCAGATTTGGTTGAATAGAGATGTGAGACCTGTTTTTTTTTGCGCTGTGTGACAGTTATAGGTTTAATAACAGAATGACACTTCTATCAGCACGCTAGCGTGTGTCTTAGGTTTTTCTGAATGACACTATCAATAACTTCAATGTAAGATTTTCTTTTTGGGATAGATTTCAAGTAGGCCTGAAATACCACAAACTAGTTATTTTCAGAATGGCAAATTTTGGAATGCTTTTTCAACCCAGAACAAAAAGTCTGCTTTGACGGTCACTACAAATAACTTGACCAGCTAAAACTGTGCAGATTTGGTTGAATAGAGATGTGAGACCTGTTTTTTTTTTGCGCTGTGTGACAGTTATAGGTTTAATCACAGAATGACACTTCTATCAGCACGCTAGCGTGTGTCTTAAGTTTTTCTGAATGACACTATCAATAACTTCAATGTAAGATTTTCTTTTTGGGATAGATTTCAAGTAGGCCTGAAATACCACAAAGTAGTTATTTTCAGAATGGCAAATTTGGGAATGGTTTTTCAACCCAGAACAAAAAGTCTGCTTTGACGGTCACTACAAATAACTTGACCAACTAAAACTGTGCAGATTTTGTTGAATAGAGATGTCAGGTCTATTTTTTAGGCGCTGGGTGACAGGCTCAACTTGCCCCTGATGTAATATATGGCCAAAAAATAACCACACTGTTGATGGTTAAATGCACTTGGGTGACACAGGCTTAGCCTGCAGCTGATGTAGTATATGGCCAAAAAATAACCAGACTGTTGATGGTTAAATGCACTTCGGTGACACAGGCTCAGCCTGCAGCTGATGTAGGATATAGCACAAAATAACCACACTATCGATGGTTAAATACACTTGGTGATAGCTCGTGCTGGCGCACCACAAGTCACAAAATGGCCGCCGATCACCCCAGAAAAAAAGTGATCTAAAAACGCTCTTGGCAGCCTTAAAAAAGTGAGCAAGTCAATAATAGCACTTCAATGATCCACAGCTGCAGATCGATCACAGAATGAAGTCTTTTGGAGGAGTTAATCTGCCTAATCTCGCCCTAACGTCGCAGCTGCAACCTCTCCCTATGCTTGAATCAGCAGAGTGACGTGCAGCGCTACGTGACCCAAGCTTATATAGAGGTCTGGTCACATGCTGCACTGGCCAATCACAGCCATGCCAATAGTAGGCAAGGCTGTGATGGCCTCTTGGGGCAAGTAGTATTACGCTTGTTGATTGGCTGCTTTGCAGCCTTTCAAAAAGCGCCAAGAAAGCGCCGAACACCGAACCCGAACCCGGACTTTTACGAAAATGTTCGGGTTCGGGTCCGTGTCACGGACACCCCAAAATTCGGTACGAACCCGAACTATACAGTTCGGGTTCGCTCATCCCTAGTTATCACAAAACAAGTGGCAACATTTTTCCTGAAATTCAGATCTTAGTCCACTTTGTGAACTTTGATTCACTCAACACTAATTACCAATAGCCAATGCAGCTTTAAAACATTACCAATTACCTTGACTATTGAATATGCAAAGCCATAAAGATTTGGAGGAGCTGAGGTAGACATGTTTTTGCTTATGTATAGTTGATTTGGGTAGGAGATCTTGCTTTATCATAGTGAAAATAAAGTAAAAAATAAAACACTTCAAAACAGCAAATTAAAAAATGAATAACTTTAATCTAATATTGACAATTTTTGTTTAAAACCTCATATGCACAGGAAGATTATGTCTTCATAATGGACAAAATAATAATACAGTACCTGCAAAAATATATGGGGCCATGTGGTACTGTCATATACTTCCCAATTCTGATGTTATATAACTTAACCGCCTCACGTCCGCCCATAGACTATAAACGTCCTATGGGTGGACGTCTATTTCTGACAGCACGTTTTAAAACGTCCTGTCAGAAATAGCAGCTGCACGCTAATCGTGCATCTGCTGATCGGGTTGCCCGCTGTCAGTGACAGCAGGGCAACCCTAAGACAAGGCAGGGACAGTGCCCAGGTGTCCCTGCCTTCACGATCGCTGCAGACACAGCGCTCACAGAGCGCTGTGTCTGCAGAGCAGGAAGCGCTGTGCGCTTCCTGTTCCGGCCCGGCGGTCATGTGACCGCCGTGACCGGAGAGTGCAGGAGCTGTGTGAGGTCTCTCAGAGACCTCGATCAGCCCTGCTGTGAGGCTGTACAGCGCAGGATTGCTGCTGTACAGCCTCTATAGGGGTGCATTTGTCCTGTAACTGGGGCTACTATGTCAGCCCCAGTTACAGGAGAAATCAACAGTGTAAAAAAAATAAAAAGTGAAGTAAATGTCCCCCAGAGGTCTTGTATGACCTTATGGGGGACGAAAAGTGTAAAATAAAAAATAAATAAAATAAAGGGTTGAAAAAATAAAAAAATAAAAAGTTTCACATGTAAAAAAAAAAAAAATCCCAAGTAAGGAATAAAAAAAAAAATTAAAAATAGAAAAAATTAAATAAAATAGACATATTTAGTATTGCCGCGTCCGTAAAAACCAGCTCTATAATAATATCACATGACCTAACCCCTCGGGTGAACACCGTAAAAAAAAAAAAAAAAAAAACTTTGTCAAAACAAGCAATTTTTGTCACCTTGCATCACAAAAGGTGCAACACCAAGTGATCAAAAACGCGTATGTCCCACAAAATGGTACCAATAAAACCGTCACCTCATCCCGCAAAAAATGAGCCCCTACATAAGAAAATCTTTCAAAAAATAAAAAAAACTATAGCTCTTAGAACATGGAGACACTAAAACATCATTTTTTTGGTTTCAAAAATGCTATTATTGTGTTAAAGTGAAACAAATAAAAAAAAGTATACATATTAGGTATTGCCGCGTCCGTAAAAACCAGCTCTATAAAAATATCACATGACCTAACCCCTCGGGTGAACACCGTAAAAAAAAAAAAAAAAAAACTTTGTCAAAACAAGCAATTTTTGTCACCTTGCATCACAAAAGGTGCAACACCAAGTGATCAAAAACGCGTATGTCCCACAAAATGGTACCAATAAAACCGTCACCTCATCCCGCAAAAAATGAGCCCCTACATAAGAAAATCTCTCAAAAAATAAAAAAACTATAGCTCTCAGAACATGGACACATTAAAACATAATTTTTTGGTTTCAAAAATGCTATTATTGTGTAAAACTTTAATAAATGAGAAAAAGTATACATATTAGGTATCGCCACGTCCGTAACAATCTGCTCTATAAAAATGTCACTTGACTGAACGCCTCAGGTGAACGCTGTAAAAATAAATAAATAGAAACTGTGCTAAAACAACCAATTTTTTGGTCACCTTGCCCCATAAAGTGTTATAATGAATGATCAAAAAATCATATGTACCCAAAAATAGTACTAATAAAACTGGCACCTTATCCCCTAGTTTCCAAAATGGGGTCACTTCTTGGGAGTTTCTACTGTAAGGGTGTATCAGGGGGCTTCAAATGGGACATGGCATCTAAAAACCATGTGGAGTTCCTTTTCTTATGCGCCCTGCCGTGTGCCCATACAGCAGTTTACGACCACATGTGGGGTGTTTCTGTAAACCGCAGAATCTGGGTAATAAATATTGAGTTTTGTTTGGCTGTTAACCATCGATGTGTTAAAGAAAAAAATTGATTAAAATGGAAAATCTGCCAAAAAAGTGAAATTTAAAAATTTGATCTCCATTTTCCTTTAATTCTTGTGGAATGCCTAAAGGGTTAACAAAGTTTGTAAAATCGGTTTTGAATACCTTGAGGGGTGTAGTTTCTACAATGGGGTCATTTATGGGGGTATCCACTATGTAGGCCCCACAAAGTGACTTCAGACCTGAACTGGTCCTTATAAAGTGGGTTTTGGCAATTTTCTTAAAAATTTGAAGAATTGCTTCTAAACTTCTAAGCCTTCTAACGTCCTAAAAAAATAAAATGACATTTCCAAAATGATGCCAACATAAAGTAGACGTATGGGGAATGTTAAATAATAAATATTTTATGAGGTATCACTTTCTGTTTTAAAAGCAGAGAAATTGAAATTTAGAAAATTGCGAATTTTTCAAATTTTTGGGTAAATTTGGGATTTTTTCATAAATAAAGGTGAAATATTTTGACTCAAATTTATGACTATCATGAAGTACAATGTGTCACGAGAAAACAATCTCTGAATGACTTGGATAAAGTTATTACCACAAAGTGAGATATGTCAGTTTTGCAAAATTTGGCCTGGTCAGGAAGGGGGCAAAGGGCCCAGATGGGAAGTGGTTAAATAGGATCTGTAACCTCTCTTAACATGTCTGCTTTAGTAAATACTTGCATTAACATGAAATGATAATTCTGGAGCATTTTTTTCTTATGATTCTATGTTGTGCCATTCCTTATTATTCCTACTACTAGAGGTTTATGACTAAATTTACAATTGGGTGTTACCTGTTTGGGGTATGTCCCTGCACAGACTGACATTGTTCAATCAGAGCTCACAGAGGTACACATCCCTTTGACAAGGGGAATGGTAACACAAAGTTGGCAATTGATTCATATCTCACAAATTGGATGTTGATAAAGTTAACCTGTTTGCATCATGTACAAAGTTACGGTATCTCACAAAAGTGAGCACACCCCTCACATTTTTGTAAATATTTTATTATATCTTTTCATGGGATAACACTGAAGATCTGACACTTTGATACATTGTAAAGTAGTCTGTGTACAGCTTGTATAACAGTGTATATTAGGCATGCCCTCAAAATAACTCAACACATCCATTAATGTTTAAAACGCTGGTAACAAAAGTGAGTACACCCCTAAGTGAAAATGGCCAAATTGTGCCTAAAGTGTCAATATTTTTTGTGGCCACCATTATTTTCCAGCACTGCCTTAACTGTCTTGGGCATGGAGTTCACTAGAGCTTCGCAAGTTGCCACTGGAATCCTCTTCCACTTCTCCATGATGACATCATGGAGCTGGTTGATGTTGAGACCCTGTTCTATTCCACCTTCCGTTTGAGTATGCCCCATAGATGCTTAATAGGATTTAGGTCTGGAGACATTCTTGGCCAGTCCAGCACCTTTACCCTCAGTTTCTTTCGCAAGGCAGTGGTCATCTTGGAAATGGGTTTAAGGTCGTTATCATTTTGGAATATTGCCCTGCAGCCCAGTTTCCGAAGGGAGGAGATCATTCTTTGTTTCGGTATGTCACAGTACATGTTGGCATTCATGGTTCCCTCAATGAACTATAGCTTCCACAGCCGGCAGTACTCATGCAGCCCCAAATCATGACTCTTCCACCACAATGCTTGACTGTAGGCAAGACACACTTGTCCTTGTGCTCCTCACCTGGTTGTCGCCACACACACTTGACACCATCTGAACCAAATAAGTTTATCTTGGTATCATCAGACCAGAGGATATGGTTCTAGTAATACATGTCCTTAGTCTACTTATCATCAGCAAACTGTTTGCGGTCTTTCTTGTGCATCTTTCTGGGATGACAGCCATGCAGAACAATGTGATGCAGTGTGCAGCGTATGGCCTGAGCACTGACAGGCTGTCTACCCACCCCTGTAACCTCTGCAGCAATGCTGGCAGCACTGATAAGTCTATTTTGAAAAGACAACTTCTGGATATGGCACTGAGCACGTTCACTCAACTTATTTGGTCGACCATGGGGGGGGGGGGGCTGTCCTGAGTAGTACCTGTCTTGTGAAATGGCTGTATGGTCTTAGCCACCGTGCTGAAGCTCAGTTTCAGGATGTTGGCAATATTCTTATAGCCTAGGCCATCTTTATGTGGAGCAACAATTCTTTTTTTCAGATCTTTAGAGAGTTCTTTGCCATGAGGTGCCATGTTGTACTTCCAGTGACCAGTATGAGAGAGTGTGAGAGCGATAACACCAAATTTAACACACCTGCTCTCCATTCGCACCTGAGACCTTGTAACACTAATTAATCACATGACACCAGTAAGGGGAAATGGCTAATTGGGCACAATTTTGCCATTTTCACTTAGGGATGTACTCACTTTTGTTGCCAGAGGTTTAGACATTAATGACTGTGTGTTGAGTTATTTTGAGGGCACACCAAATTTACACTGTTATACAAGCTGCACACTGACTACTTTACATTGTATCAAAGTATCATATCTTCAGTTTTGTCCCATGAAAAGATATAATAAAATATTTACAAAATTTGAGGTTTGTACTCACTTTTGTGAGATACTGTATATACTTTGCTCCTTTGAACTACAACAACCTAAAGGAGTTGTCCAAGTGTTTAATACTGAGGACCTATACTCAGCCTAGATCATCACTATGTGATCTTTTTTTGGGGGGGTCTGACACCTGGCACCTCTGCTGATCAGCTGATGATCTATATTGAGGATAGGTCTTCAGTATTAAATGCTCAGACAACCCCTTTAAGCAGAAGAAGCAATCACAATACACAGTTTAATCAAACAAAACTTTCTCTAATGTAGTTCATGAACTTATACAACTAAAGAAAAAAAGGTAACATAAAATTAAATGTAATAAACTCAACTAAAACCACAGAACTAAATTAGATCCCACTCTACTTCACTCTGATACATAAGAGCACTTAAATGCTAATTGTCTCCATTTCATTTATACACAGAAATAGATAAATTTTCTTTAGCAGATATGAAGCAAGGCTCTGCTTAAGCCTACCATGAAAAATGATACTTTTTTCTACAAAGGCACTGCATACATAATGCTGTTCAAAGCAAACATATACTTATTACTGAAACAGATGAAACTCAGACCCCAACATTAAATAGGAATTCCTCCAATGTAATCAAATATTTGACATAGATGGGACGAAATATAGCCTATACAGTATGTATTATTTTTACCAATAACATACGGTTTAAAGACCCTTTACACAGGCTGTTTACACCAAGCAATTATTGGGAACGGACCGTTTGTTCCCGATTATTGTCTGATCATGAGCTGCATTTATATAATACTGTGATCGCTCATCTCCATACAGATTCATTGTTTGTGGGTAAAAGATACATGTCAAGAAAGATGATTTTGGTGTCTATATTAATAATGCTTTCACTTAACCCTTTCGCAACCAGCACCGTACATGTACAGCTCTGGAGCAATAGGCAAACATGGCGCCTGCTCGCACGTGCAGTGGGCTTCATGGCCTGCAGGTCTCCGCTGTTGTCTATCATGGTAATTAAAACCTTTATAAGCTGTGATCAAGTATGATCACGGCATCAAAAGGGTCAAAACCCTGGAAGCTTGTGCTTCCAGGCATCTTACCGGCATTCTCTGTGGCCAATGAAGATGCTGAGAGCATTGAAGCTGCAATTCTTATCTTGGCCACTAGGTGGTCAAAATAAGAAATGAGCAATAGTCAGTAATAAGTGCATTTAAAAAATGAATAAAAAATAAATTAAAAAAAACTTCAAAATTATTACAAAAAAGTAAAAAAAACTAAAAAAATATTTATAAAAAAAAATATATATAAAAGTTTAAGTCACCCCCTTTCCACATAATAAAAAATAAATACATAAATAACAAAAAATATAAACATCATGGGTATCACTGTGACCAAAAACGCCTGTACTGTTATAATATTAAAATATTTTTCCAATACGGCAAATGTCAAAATGACCAATTTGCCATTGTTTCATTGCTTCTCTTACCCCAAAAAAGTTATAAAATGTGATCAAAAAGTCACACACTCCAAAGTGGTATCAATAAAAACTATAGATTGTCCCACAAAAAATGTAGATTGTCCCCAAATTTTTTTTTTACCAAAGTTTGAATGTATTTTTACATTATTTAGAAATAAAAAAAATATATACATATGGGGTATCATTGCAATCATACTGACCCATAGAATTAAGGGCATGGGTTGTGTGAACGCTGTGTGAACAAAACCAGTAAAACAGTAGAGGAATTGCATTCTTTCCAATTCTACCCCATTTATTCATTTCTTTCCCGCTTTCCACGACATTGTGGGCCATATATAATGCTGCCATTAGAAAGTACAACTTTTCCTGCAAAAAATAAGCTCTCATTCAGCTATGTGAATAGAAATATAAAAAAGTTATGGCTCAAGGAACATAGGGAAGAAAAATGAAAATGCAAATAAACCTCCGGTATCCTAAGGGTTAGTGAATGAGCATTGCTTGTTAGAGTGATCTGACAAGACACAGACTTCCACAGACAACAGAGGGTTATAGTCAATGGAGTATATTCAGACCATGGTCTTGTTATTAGTGGGGTACCTCAGGGATCTGTTCTGGGACCCATATTGTTTAATATCTTTATCAGCGAAATTGCAGAAGGCCTCGATGGTAAGGTGTGTCTTTTTGCTGATGACACAAAGATTTGTAGGTTTGTAACAGGGTTGATGTTCCTGGAGGGATACACCAAATGGAAAAGGATTTAGGAAAACTTTTCTGGCAACTAAAATTTAATGTTGATAAGTGCAAGACAATGCACCTGGGGCGTAAAAACCCAAGAGCAGAATATAAAATCAGTGATACAGTCCTAACCTCAGTATCTGAGGAAAGGGATTTAAGGGTCATTATTTCAGAAGACTTAACGGTAGGCTGACAATGTCAGAGCAGCAGGAAATGCTAGCAGAATGCTTGGGTGTATAGGGAGAGGCATTACCAGTAGAAAGAGGGAGGTGCTCATGCCGCTCTACAGAGCACTAGTGAGACCTCATTTGGAGTATTGTGCGCAGTACTGGAGACCATATCTCCAGAAGGATATTGATACTTTGTAGAGAGTTCAGAGACTAGTACATGGATTGCAGGATAAAACTTACCAGGAAAGATTAAAGGATCTTAACATGTATAGCTTGGAAGAAAGACGAGACAGAGGGGATATGATAGAAACTTTTAAATACATAAAGGGAATCAACAAGGTAAAAGAAGAGAGAATATTTAAAAGAAGAAAAACTGCTACTAGAGGACATAGTTTTAAATTAGAAGGGCAAAGGTTTAAAAGTAATATCAGGAAGTATTACTTTACTGAGAGAGTAGTGGATGCATGGAATAGCCTTCCTGCAGAAGTGGTAGCTGCAAATACAGTGAAGGAGTTTAAGCATGCATGGGATAGGCATAAGGCCATCCTTCATATAAGATAGGGCCAAGGGCTATCCATAGTACTCAGTATATTGGGCAGACTAGATGGGCCAAATGGTTCTTATCTGCCGACACATTCTATGTTTGTATGTTTCTATGTTTCTATGATCAGAAGCACTTCTACACAAGGCAATTATCAGGAACGAGCATTTGTACGAACCTTTGTTCCCAATAACCGGCCTATGTAAAAGGGACTTTGCACTGAGTAATTGAGACTACACGTAGAGTTAGAGGCAGAATGGTGTAGCCTATGCTGAGTGATGTGTATGGAGAATATATCTGATGGTGAGAGATGGTGGAAGTAAATGGAAAACAAATTATATATGATACATAGGATTCTGAGAGCTGTGAAATTATATCATACGTCACCACGAACGAGATTTCACAAGATCTTCAAGAAAGATGTCTGTGGCGGCCTCTTCGCACTCCAATGGATGAGGTAAGTATGATTTTCTAAACATTTTTACTGCCATTTCAGAGAGAATAGATTTGTTGCCACAAAGCACAAGGAAATGTAGCTTTGCAGCAAATCAAATTTTTCCTTAAATTCAGATCGAACTCCACTTCGTTAACTTCGATTTGCTCAACACTAGCCACAACATTTTGTTAGTAGGGGCTCCAGCTGCTATATCATATAATGTTTAGCAGATGTGAATAGAAGGCTCATTTAATTCAGAAGCATGGATAGATATAAGATACTGCTCTAATAATACTCTTGCCACTTTGCAAAAAACATGCAAACTTTATTTTGTTCTTGCTAATTTTCTTATTCAGCTTGCTCACCCTATTTACTGTACATGTAGTCCCCATTATACTGGCGTACACTACATTTAGAGTGGTTTAGATAACAATTTTTTTTAATTAAAAGTAATGTTTAGAATACCATTTTACATGTGTCCAAACCCTCAATGGAATGATTCGCTTTGCACCATTGTGCATCTCCTGAGGATCGGGTGACAGGTTTCTACAGTAGGAGAACCATTTGACACATTTAGAAAACGAAATCCTTGCTTTTATCACCCACTGAACTGGAGACAAATTACTATGTGGTAACTGTCAAGTGTATGATGGTGTTTGACAGCACGCAGATAAAAAGTCAAGGCATAATAGATAACCAGTCAAGACAAAATACACAATAAAAAAAGGTTAAATGGAAAAACTGTCTTTACCAAATAATACCAATCTGCACGCAATATGCACTTTGCTTTTTCATATTTTACTGTCATTCTCATTTGTGCTAGTTTAGATTTTTTTTCTACAATGTGGAACTGTTTTGATGGGAATTGCATCAGTTGAATATATAGAAATTGATGTCAACCTAAGAAAATAATAAACTTCCACCCACCATACTGTAAACTGTCTCACTTTCATCATTGGGTTTAATTTACATTTGGAATTTTGGTGCTTTTTTCAGACTCCAATCTTTGTCTACAAATGCTAAATCAAAAACTTTACCCCAAACTGCCACAAACTGCATTTGTGAATCCAGCCTTAAGGAGGTTCTCTATTTTGAAAATCTTGCTGGGTGCTAATCCTGATAATCAGTTCAGTATTTACTTCTCCATTTTGCCGCTGATGCTTCTAGCCTCCACTCTGTTCATACCAGCTGGAGGATATTCCGAATATACTGTATATGCAGCTGAACAGGAAGACTAGGGAACCCATCCAGTTGGCACCTGAACATAGGAACCCGCAGGTGGTCTGAGCACAGTGAAATGAGCAGCAGCAGTGGCATGACAGATAGGTAAGTACTGAGCAGTCTACATTCACTCCATAGGTCAGAATCCAGCAACATTTTCAAAATGACCCAGAGAACTCCTTCAAAGGGGGGTTTCAGGTTCAGAATAATATAGGTCTATCCTCAGAATAGGTCATCAATGTCAAGCTTGTAGTAATCTGACGCTCGACAAACCCCCACTGCACCCCACCCCCCTCCATAAACTGTTTTAAGGCACTGCAGCACTTGTGAGAGCCCTGCAGCATGTTTAATGTTTACCACTGAACTCCATTTACATAGTACCAGTAGCGCAGGGTAATTACAGATTTGCCCTGTTCACTAGCCATTGAAACATTTTAAAATCAAAAAATAAACTTTATTTACTTTATTAAGCAATTTGTCACGGGTAGAGTAATGGGTATCAAGATAGAGCAGAGGTGCACCCCCTGAGATGCCACCCGGTCCCCTGTCCCTGCCTACTTGCACCACCCGCCCTAGGTGACGGAGCGCAACTGGGCGACAGTCCCTAACCTACTAAGTGCAAGCAGAGAGAAAAAGACAGCAGGGAAGAGGACAGCCACTGAGAAGTTGCAATAAGCGGACAAGAGGTAGAACAAAAACGGAAGGCGAGGCGGGTCAACTAGCCGAGGTCAGTCCAGGAGGTCACGTCAAAACAAGGGAAGAGGCAAAGACAAATCCGTAAACAAGCCGAGGTCAAAATCCGAGAGGTACAGGGAGCAGGCAGAAGAGGTGTCAAGAGGCGGATCGAGGTTCAATTCCAGAGATAGCTTAATAACAATAAAGTACAAAGCCTATAGGACGAAAATCACAGGCAACCTGTAGCCAGCAGGCTGCCTGTATTTATAGTGGGGAGTGAGGGTCATGTGACGTGGGCAGCGTCACATGACCGACAGACAGACAAGTCGAGCACCGAGTGATCAGCTTGTTTGCTCAAGGCAGACCTAGGAGCAGGGAGCCTCCCAGCTAGCAAAACCACCCTAGGAATGAGGCCAAACATAGATCCTCGCTCCCGAAGCTAAGCAGCAGGTCTGCGACTGATTGGGAGACCGAGTGCGCCTTCGGCACCCCGTTACACAATTACTTTTAAAAGTGGGGAGGAGCTGGTATTATAAAGCAGAAGTGGAAAGAGGGGTCATGTTTGTCAGCCCCCAGAAGCTTCAAGAGGGATATCTGCCATTCCCCCAGGGGGAAGGGGAGACAGCTTTATTTTGTGCAATAGTGTAGCCCCCTCTCAATTTCCACCACTGAAATGTAACTGTATTTGTGTATTTTCAAGTGTATAAAAAATCAGCAAATGGCTGTTAGACGCAAATATATAGTGGTACTATATAGTGGTACTAATCAAGGTGTGGTTATATTGATAGAATATCACAAGGGGAATGTATTAAGACAGTCAGTGAAGTCAGATATATCCACAGACAATGAGTTTAATGTCCGTATCATTCCCTGTAAGGGTAAATGACCAGATGATCCCTGACTGCAGTTTAGTAAGTTACTGCAAGACTACTCTTGCCAGGTATACAGACTGTGAAGCTTCACTACACACTGGCTGATTATTACTGATGAGCAAAGTTCTTAAAAATTCGATTCAGCTGCTTCACCGAATTTTACAAAAGAATTTGCTTTGTGATGAATGACTTCGTCACAAAGTGCATTTTTTGGTAAGTAGCAGGTGCAATGACAGGAAATGGTGATTGTGCCACCCCACATCATTAAACCGCATCAGATGCCACGTTCATCAGCATCTGAGATTAATATTAAAGCATTTGCTCATAAAAAATATAAAAAATTACTTATCTCATCCATTTGACCGCAAAGAGACTGCCGAGGCCATCTTTCTTGAAGATCCAGCACAAAATCTTGTGTGGCGCACGACTGGCGTGGTGATGTCATACGTTACCGCACATGAGATTTCGGTCTGGATCTTCAAGAAAGATGGTCACGGTGGCCTCTTTGTGCTTAAATGGATGAGGTAAGTATGATTTTTAAAATTATTTTTTTACCGCCATTTCAAGGAAAATCAATTATCTACCAAGAAGTCTATGGGACATTTGCTATATTATTATGTAGCCCTGCCACAGGCCTCTATAAAAAATATTGCTGTGGTGGCCTCAAAACGTTTAGAAGGCTTGAGGCTACTACAGCAAATGAAAGACTCCTGCAATCTCCATTCGGGCCCCGGCAGCACAATGCTTCTGGAGAAAAGCCTCTCAGATGCCATGGTCACAATTGACCACAGAATCTGAAGGGTTATATGTCAATGATCAGCATTATTGCCAATCAGAAACAATAGCTTCAGATATCTGCTGGTGGCTGTGGTGTCCGCTCAGCTTCTGAGTGGGCGCTATGTTTAAAGACTCGACTTCTGCCGTACATGTATGGAGGGGGTCAGAAAAGGTTTAAAAGTAATTTATTTTCCTCATCAAAGAAAATCAGGCAGACACCGGGTATACATATGGTAGTTAATAATATATTTAGAATAAGTGTCTTAGAAGCAGAAAATTATACAGATCTAACATTTAGATTAATTAAAAGTGAATCTTTTGTCAGAAAATGCACTATTATTCTAAATCAGTTTTATATTAACCTTAAACATTTTAGAAAATGCATATATATATATATATATTAACATGAACTATTACAATTTTCTCACTGGCTACTGAGACAGTAGTAGATATTGATCACTTATCTTTTGGACAGGTCATCAAAATCAGATCTGTGGGGGTCCAACACCTGGAGCGGGAGCACAGCTCTATCATCTGTTATTTACACTGCCTGAAGCTCCTGAGAAAAGCTCATTGGTGGGATGCCGAAGGTTGGATCCCAACCAATCAGATATTGATGACCTATCTTAAGAATGGGTCATTAAAGGACATCTGTCAGCAGATTTGTACCTATGAAAATGGTTGACCTTTTGTATGTCTGGTTGACAGCAGAAGGCATCTGTGTTGGACCCATGTTTATATGTACCGGTATTACTGAGAAAAAATTTATGTTTAAAGGGTAACTGTCATATTTTTTATTTGCTAGTTTAATAGAGCTAGGCATGTATACCTTAGTTAGTCTGTCAATGATTTCAAAAAGATCTGTAATTACCTTATAATAACAGCTTTCATTAATGTCTCCTGTCCCTTTCCACTGCTCCCTTAAAAGACCTGGCTCTAGGGCTCATCTTTCTTTCAACTTAATGTAAACAGAAGACAGAGGGGCGATCCTTCACACTGCATGCCTGCATTAGGCTTCAGAGTGAGGAGGCGTGTCTTTCAGCAATCCAATCTGATTGGCTGGCAGGAAGCTGCTGGCTACAGCAAGTGTGTATGGGAAGTAAGGGAAGGCAGTTTTGGCCTCAGAGAACTGGCAGAGGAGCCATCTTGAGAAGATCCTCGTATTGAAAGATTCAAGACAGCCGTAAATAAGGGGATAACTCAAGAAAAACGGTGGTATGTGAAGAAACTAAAGATTGCTTTATGCTGCTGCAGCAGTAACATATGCTAATATATATATATATATATATATATTTTATGAAAACATGAAAGTTATCCTTTAATTTATGCAAATAAGCATCTGGAAGCAATAGGGGTATTGCCATTACCTCTGCTCTCTACAACTGCCACACCCTCTACACTTTAACAGGGTCAGACGTGATGATGTTTTCACTACCAGTCCCTGTCAATCAAAGTGGAGAGGGTGCAGCAGTTATACAGAGCAAAGCCTAAAGGGGTAACAACAACACCCCCGTTGCTCTTGGATGCTTATTTGCAAATATTAAAACATAATTTTTCTCAGCAATGCAGGTGCATATGAGCGTGGACATATAACAGGTCAGCGAGTTTCATAGCTAAAAATCTGGTGACATATGCCCTTTTATATCTAGAACCTGTTCAACTCCTTTAACAGGTTTTTTTTGCCTCTTGCCTGCTAGAGATCACTCTTCAGCTTGGGTACACTGGGGGCAGTATCAATATTTATCTTATCATCTCAGGTAAGAACTATAATGAAAGGTAATGTTTCTCGTATAAAGCTGGAGGCTGACAACACAGTGCAGACAGCTCAACAGCTCATCTCCCCCTGTGCAGAGCACATGCCACAGAGCATGCCCACTACATTCCTCTACAGAAGTAATTAGGTAATATTAGGAGTTTTTGATTGAGCTGCCTGCTGTTTATACTGTAGCTCAGACCAGCTTTGGCAAAAGGGGTACCAACTCAAAAAACATGGAATAAAAAATAGACCCTCATCAAATAATAAACAAGTCACGAACCCACATTTATTTATTGCAGAATAGAAGTAATTGTGACCATAGATATGTCCCTTTGTTTATTTCTTTCTGACTTCTATTACCCATCTAAAATCCCTATCAGCTCCAAAAACATTTGTCTTCTGTAACACAAAATTGTAATTCAGTTGCTGTGGTCATCAGGCTGATAGTGTTCACAGGTAGGGGGCTAAAATCTTAAAGAAAAATCCAGAAGACTACTTCAGAGTGTAATAATTAGTGATGAGCGGCAGGGGCAATATTCAAATTTGTGATATTTTGCAAATATGTGGTAGAATATACGTGATATATTCACAAATGTTCGTATTTGAGATTATTTTCGTGATTACGAAAAATCGGCAATGTAAAAATCGCGTAAAGCGAATTCGTAAGAACACATGATCCCTCCCTGCTTCTTGCTTGTGGGTCAATGAGTCAATGGCCCACAAGCAACTTAAGCAGGGAGGAATCATGACTTTAGATGCAAAAAATGCTGAATATTCTAAAAAACTAATATATAGCACTATATTCACAAATATTCTAAAAAATGAATATATAGCACTATAGAATATAGTGTTATACAGTATATATATTTTTTTTTTTATATTCGTCATCTATTTCCATCTGAAGTGAACAGTCATTGGCCCACAAGCAACTTAGGCCTCTTTCACACTTGCGTTGTCCGGATCCGGCGTGTACTCCACTTGCCGGAATTACACTCCGGATCCGGAAAAACGCAAGTGTACTGAAAGCATTTGAAGACGGAACCGTCTTCCAAATGCTTTCAGTGTTACTATGGCACCCAGGACGCTATTAAAGTCCTGGTTGCCATAGTAGGAGCGGGGAGCGGGGGAGCGGTATACTTACAGTCCGTGCGGCTCCCGGGGCGCTCCAGAATGACGTCAGAGCGCCCCATGCGCATGGATGACGTGATCCATGCGATCACGTGATCCATGCGCTTGGGGCGCCCTGACGTCACTCTGGAGCGCCCGGGGAGCCGCACGGACGGTAAGTATACTGCTCCCCTGCTCCCCACTACACTTACCATGGCTGTCAGGACTTTAGCGTCCCGGCAGCCATGGTAACCACTCTGAAAAAGCTAAATGTCGGCTCCGGCAATGCGCCGAAACGACGTTTAGCTTAAGGCCGGATCCGGATCAATGCCTTCCAATGGGCATTAATTCCGGATCCGGCCTTGCGGCAAGTGTTCCGGATTTTTGGCCGGAGCAAAAAGCGCAGCATGCTGCGGTATTTTCTCCGGCCAACAAACGTTCCGTACCGGAACTGAAGACATCCTGATGCATCCTGAACGGATTACTCTCCATTCAGAATGCATTAGGATAATCCTGATCAGGATTCTTCCGGCATAGAGCCCCGACGACGGAACTCTATGCCGGAAGACAATAACGCAGGTGTGAAAGAGCCCTTAAGCAGGGAGGAATCATAACTACAGATGGATAAAAATGACAAATATTCTAAAAAACGAATATATAGCACTATATGAAATACAATTACAATGACATTTAGTAATGGGTTCAGATGAAAAAAAAAAAAAAGAATATTGGTTTTGCTAATATATATCATACTATATTCTACATATTCGAGAATTCTAACAAGCCAACCCAATAGGAAAGTTGCCTATAACCCGCCCTTACTCGATTAACGCGCATATTACATTGCCGATTTTTCGCATAAGATAAAATAAATTAAATAATGAAGAATATTCTAATTCACTACAGACTACAATATTGCAGCCTTCTCATATTGGCCCACAAGCAAGAAGCAGGTAGGTAATGGGTTCAGATGATGAAAAAAAGACGAATATTCATTTTTACAAATATATATCTATATTCTAAATATTCGCGAATTCTCGAAGTGCCGATATTTGCGATAAAAATTCGCAATTCGAATATTCACGCTCAACACTAGTAATAATAAGATACTTCAATACAGATCCATAATATAGCGCCTATAGACTGCTATTAGTCCATGCTGCACCTTTGTTTGCAACATAAGAAGACAAACAGATGTGTGACATGTTCTACTGCCATATTGCTAAGGTGCCCTCCATAAAAACATTGAGATTATGGCACTTTACAGGGCAATCATATGGAACCAATGAGACTCATCTTTTCTATATAGAAGGGTCTAGGTATACAGTTTACTATTTCATATGAACAGAATTGTCTTACATTTGAATTATGTTGTCTCCTCCCCCCCACTATAATTTAGTACTGTAGAGAATTCTTAGCATTAAAAAGATATATCCTTCTCTATTTCGACACTCACAATGCACTAAATAAACGTTGTAGGAAGTTACACCATGCGTTTCAATGGCTACTGTTGTTAACCTAATGCACTAAGTTTAAAGCTAGATGGGTCTGCATCTCTAAAAGGATTTTGCCCCACCTTTCAGCATGTTTACCACTTCAAAAAGGTTAGAGCAGCATTTTTATGCTCCTGGTTTCTTTCCGCTCTTTTCTCTTTCTTCCAAATGGATTGAGAGAGTGGAAAAGGGTTTAACATTTAATGCACTATTGATCCATAATATGTCAGAGCAGCAACAGAATGCATAACACACACTGAAGAAGCTACAGAACAAGTGTAAAAGAGTTTTCTGTTAGATCTGTTTCACACTTGCGTTGTTAATTCAGGTTTTGAGATCTGGCAGAGGATCTCAAAACCAGAATTAAACGAATCAGTTTTGATTTTGCACATCAGGACGCATGCTTTCTGTTTGGGTGCAGTTGTCTGAAATCAAAATGGAACTAACCGGCTCCTAAAAAAATCGCATCTGTAACCATTGACTTACACTGTTTTTAGGGACGGATAAGGTTTGTTCTGTTTCGATAACCAGACACAAAACCGCAACTTGCAGTGGTTTTGTGTCCCTCTAAAAACAGAATGCTGCCGGAATGGAAGACCTCCTGATGCATCCTGAACAGATCTTTATTCATTCCGAATGCATTAGGACTAAACAGAACCAATTTTTTTCCAGTTTTCAGATACTCTGCTGGATCTCAATACCGGAAAACAACAACAAAGCAAGGTCTTAAGGTGAAACTAACGGGGAGGGGTAACTACAGAAAGTACAAGGGGCATTGTGCTAGTGCTAGTGGTGCTCCTAGCGGTATAGGCACACCTTGGTTCTCCAAATACCAAATCTACATGAATATAAAAGATAATATATGCCGCCACTTATTAACTCTAAGGAGAAAAAAGATACATAGTTTTACTCAGCGTGATCAACCCTACCAGGCAATATCCATGGTTTTATAGAGTTGATGATGCTGACAGAGGCTCTTGAAATATAAAATTATTAAATTATAAGAACTAAATAAGATGTTGATTACAGATAGGGAATCACTATAAATTAAATTATGGCACAAATCGATTCCGCCCAAATTGAAAAACCTCCAATTGACCTGAACATTTGTAATTGACATTGTGAGGTCTCCTAGGACTCATTTTTTAAATCTTTCACTTTTTTTTCACAATTTTTTTTTTTCAAAATTTGATTTGAATTTGACATGTTTTAGATTGATTCTGTCATCTCTAGAGTTAATATTTTGAAACAGGCCATGCTAAAAGAAAGAGGATGGATAATAAAAATCTTGATATACAGTGGATATAAAAAGTCTACACACCCCTGTTAAAATGTCAGGTTTCTGTGATGTAAAAAATTAGACAAATATAAATAATTTCAGAACTTTTTCCAGCTTTAATGTGACCTATAAACTGTACCACTCAATTGAAAAACAAACTGAAATCTTTTAGGTGGAGGGAAGAAAAGAAAACAAAAAAAATAATGTGGTTGCATAAGTGTGCACATCCTCTTATAACTGGGGATGTAGCTGTGTTCAGCATTAAGCAATCACATTCAAAATCCTGTTGAATAGGAGTCAGCATACATCTGCCATCATTTAAAGTGCCTCTGATTAACCCCAAATAAAGTTCAGCTGCTCTAGTGGGTCTTTCCTGAAATTTTCTTAGTCACATCCCACAGCAAAAGCCATGGTCCACAGAGAGCTTCCAGTCAGGAGAAGAGTACAAAATAATTTCCAAAGCATTAGATATACCATGGAACACAGTGAAGACAGTCATCATCAAGTGGAGAAAATATGGCAGAACAGTGACATCACCAAGAACTGGACGTCCATCCAAAATTGATGAAAAGACGAGAAGAAAACTGGTCTGGGAGGTTACCAAGAGGCCTACAGCAACATTAAAGGAGCTGCAGGAATATCTTGCAAGTACTGGTTGTGTGGTACATGTGACAACAATCTCCCATATTCTTCATTTGTCTGGGCTATGAGGTAGAGTGGCAAGACAAAAGCCTTTTCTTACGAAGAAAAACATCCAAGCCAGGCTACATTTTGCAAAAACACATCTAAAGTCTCCCAAAAGCATGTGGGAAAAGGTGTTATGGTCTGATGAAACCAAGGTTGAACTTTTTGGCCATAATTCCAAAAGATATGTTTGGTGCAAAAACAACACTGCACATCACCAAAAGAACACCATACCCACAGTGAAGCATGGTGGTGGCAGCATCATTCTTGGTGCTGGTTTTCTTCAACTGGAACTGGCTCCTTAGTTAAGCTAGAGGGAATTATAAACAATTTCAAATACTAGTCAATATTTGCACAAAACCTTCAGGCTTCTGCTAGAAAGCTGAACATGAAGAGGAACTTCATCTTTCAGCATGACAACGACCCAAAGCATACATCCAAATCAACAAAGGAATGGCTTCACCAGAAGAAGATTAATGTTTTGGAATAGCCCAGCCAGAGCCCAGACCTGATTTTGATTGAAAATCTATGGGGTGATCTGAAGAGGGCTGTGCACTGGAGATACCCTCGCAATCTGACAGATTTGGAGTGTTTTTGCAAAGAAGAGTAGGCAAATGTTGCCAAGTCAAAATGTGCCATGCTGATAGACTCGTACCCAAAAAGACTGAGTGCTGTAATAAAATCAAAAGATGCTTCAACACAGTATTAGTTTAAGGGTGTACACACTTATGCAACAATATTATTTTATTTTTATATTTTTTCTTCCCTCTACCTAAAAGATTTCAGTCTGTTTTTCAATTGAGTTGTACAGTTTATAGGTCACATTACAGGTGAAAAAGTTCTAAAATGATTTATCTTTGTCTATTTTTTTTTACAACAGAAACCTGACATTTTAATAGGGGTGTGTAGACTTTTTATATCCACTGTATATGTGATATTTCATGTTAAATAACATATAATTTTGGTAAATATTACACCTGACTAAAACAAAATATCTGATATTCTGGAAAACATCATTCAGTCCTGAACATTCCAGATTAACATTTAGGGCTCATAGAACACTAAATGATAGAGGCATTGCTTTAAAAGAAATTCCTATAGTTCCATAATATGACATTGAATGATATATGTCCAAATGGATCAGAGAAAATATATGTATCCCTCTTTATGAGGCATATAAATGTACAGTATTGTGGCAAAACCAACCTCGCCACTGGGTTTTGGAGAGGACTGGCTGCTGGCCTCTTGCCCCAGGATTATGGGCCATATACTAACTTTTAAACCCCTGAACCGATTCAAGTGAATTTTGGATAGGTTTGTCCCCACGTCATACTGTTTGAATTAATGTAAGTTATATGTATGGCCAATGTAAACTCACAAAGTTGTAACAATCTATAATAATTGTAACTTGTCAGCTTGGGAGGAAAATGCTGGGTGTGTTTCTATTGTGCCATTGTCCCATTGTGTGTTTAAATGGTGATGTCTGTCCTGTTGTATCTACATGTGTATTGGCGATCTCCCTTTGTTCTGAGAGATAATTGGATTTCTCCTCAGGTTGTCTCCAGACAGAGGGGAGGAGACCATGATGCATTGTGGGGATATGTTGTCCTATGTCACAGTCTTCATTCTGGTCCTCTGGGGGCGTGAACGATTGGTTGCTGTAGTTACATTGTATGTGTTGTTAATTACTGATTGGTTGTATTTCAAACCCCTGTGGGCAGTACTATGTTTGTGGTTTATGAATAAAAGAGGCTGTACGTGAAGTACAGTGAGACCACTGTTTGACCCTCAACACGGAGCCTTGTCTCGTTATTGGGGGGATTCACTGTATGCTGTTAGAGGACCAATTGCCAGAGGTGTAAGCTGATTCCTGTTCGTCTGCTAGCAGCTATTCGTGAGGTTCCAGTTTGGAGTGCTACTTTGTATCCAGTTCGGGAGGTTGGTGTATCCTGCAGTAGCTGTGCCTGTCTCTCAGAAAGGGGCATATCGCCTAAACGGATTTTAACCCCTTGTCTGCTGAAACGGTCCGTTACAAGTATGCACTGAGTGCCATATTATGGCTTTGTTCAACTCTAAGTTAACATGGAGTTATGCTTCACTTTCAAGGAAGAAGTCCTCTTTGCACTTTAACACTTTAAAGACATATTTTATGTAATATTTTAACTTCTTGCACCCTACAGTTTAAACAAGGGTGACATGATATTTACTGACACTCCAAAGAATGGCTTACAAGTTAGCCACTTCCATCTAAATAATGCAAATGCAACACCTATAAAATAGGTCAATTACTTATTTATGTGAAAAATCTAGGGAGACAATCTACAACCTTGAAAGAAACTGAAATGACGACTTTGGATATTTTTCATGGGCAAGTGTTTTTTCTTTGTTCTAAATATCTGAATTTAGCAAAGGCATGTCAAGAACTTAATTCTTAATTAATTCTTCACATTAAATGGAGATCACCAAATTACAAGCTTGAGTGCCTGGTACTTATACATTAATTCAACATGAATTGTTTGCCAAGATTCAGAGCCAGACTGTGTGATATACTTCTAGCCTAGAATGTGGTTTCTTTTCTTTCATTTTTAAGACACCTTATATCAGAAGAAAAGTTACAAGTTTTAAAGTTGGCTGCTAAGATATAACCTAGTTATAAAGAATTCTTCATGTTAAATGGAGTTTAAAAATACAATATCTACCTAGCTTGACAAAAGGTGAAGGCATAGTTGCTTGAATTGTCCAGTATTCAAATCTTTATGAAATGGGAACAATTGCTCATAAAAAGAACTGATTGAGTCATTATATCGAACAGAATAAAAAATAAGGGAATTTAAAGCTTTTCTCCTTGGAATTCAGAGTACTGTCTCGAAATAGAACTCGGCTCTGATTGTGTAATCTGTATGTGTTGTCTTAAGGCTACTTAGCTGTGTGTCATTATAGTTACAACTATTGATCAAAGCCTTGCCAAGGAAATTAAATAAATTTATTCTGGAAATTACTTTTACAGTTTATTTGTGAAGCCCTGTGCAGTCTACAAATAGGACCATCTATGATGTACAAGCTATTTCTTCTGTTGGTCTACAAATTATATTGCAAAGATCATTTTAATTTCAAAATACAAAGATAAATAAAAATGTTACTCTGGTATTTTAACCCCTTCCTGACGAAGCAATTTTCCTTTTTTTATTTTAGTTTTTTCTCAGTCTTCATAAGCTATAACTATTTAAATTTTTAATTAAAGAGACCAACCCTGTAAGGAGACTTACCATACTAGAAATGCTTCATACTATGGGACTAGCAAAACGTGCTTCGGTTCCAAGATCCGAAGTCACTTTGCTCCAGAATTTGTTCTAATGCTTTACAGCAAGGCTTGAAAACCATTTTAAAACTTTGGTTCGAAAGTCGACTTCGGATACCTGTTTTAAAATGGTGTTCAAGTTTAATAATCAAATACCAAAGTTATTCACGATAATTCACTTAGCCTCTCCGGAGCACATACATTTTAATGCTGTAAAGAGACAGCATTTTACATGGAAAAATATGTGAGACAAGTTCTTCTTTCTAAAGGCACCATTTAATATTACCATATAGAGGAAAGCTGGAAAAATGTGAAATGGAGTATAATTGAAAAAAAAAAATCACAATTCAGACACAGTTTAAAGCATCCTGTGGGTCAGTACAATTACAGTAATAACACATTTTTATAGTTTGTCTTATTTGTTAACCCCGTTCCATGTGCAGTAAAACTGACCTTTTACTTTCATTCTCCAGGTCAGTACAATTATGGTGATACCACATATGTATCGTTTTTCTTGCATTTTGATACTGAAAAAATAATTTTTTTCTTTTTTTTCTTTTCATTGCCATGTTCTGATCCCTATAACTTTGTTGCAGTTATTTATACTGAACTGTACTGTATGAGGGCTCATTTTTTTGCGGGGTGATCTGTGTTTTTCAGTGATGCAATTTGTCTATGACTTTTTGTTCACTTTTTATTTTTACTTTTTTATTTTATTTTTCCATTTGCCTTATGGGATAAATATTTTTATATTTTAATAATGCCAGTATTTTTGCATGCGTTGATGCCCCTGATGTTTATTTTTTATTGTTTATTTTTATTTTGATTCTGGGGAAAGGGGGGTGATTTAGATTTTTTTTTTTACACTTTTTTCTAAAGTTCCCTATGGGAACAAGCAATCAACACAGCAGGACACAGCTAGCAACATGAAAAAATTAAAAATAACCATAATTTACCTGCTAAATCCCCTATTCCTGTAGCCCATTAGTCTTTGTTTACATGTCCTTCAGTGATGACTTCACATCCATGTGACTGCTGCAGGCCAATCACTGTTCTCAGCGACCTTGTGCCATACATGCAAGCATCACTACTGAGGCCAGTAATTGGTTGCAGTAGTCACGCAGATTTATAGTAAATCATCACTGCTGCAAAATAGAGAAAAAAACAATGGGAGCACCAAAGCGGAAGTAATAAAGGGGCAGATAATTTAATTTGTGTCTTATGGTCACTTTTTATTTGATAACATCTTCCTCTAAGAAAACAACTTCAATTAGAATATGGGGATGCCGCGCACCTCTGATTTACCTACTATGTGTTATAATATGGGGGTACTGTTTAGAGGTCAAGCCTAATGGGCTGTTTTACCTTATTTTCTTTCCAGATCCTCCTCGCGATGATTGCTAAGTCCGCTGAGGGTTTGGTTCAGGTTTTGTTGATTTTCTTATTTCTCTTATTCAAGGGGCTCCAACGGTCTCCACTGAAGGCAGACAAAGTTCTTTTAATAGTCTTATTCAAAAGGTCGCCCCGGCCGGTGGCGTAGCCTTTACTTTTTGAATCACAGTGTGGAGCAGGTGACGTCACCAGAGCTACGGTTCCTCTCAGACACCAAGAAGGGGAGTTCAGCCAACGCGTTTCTAGCACTGTGGTGCTCTTCGTCAGGGATTCTTCTGGGTGCCATCTTTGTCTGTCTTTTATCAGCTGCGATCCTTGTATGTTTAACCCTTAAGCTGCTGTAATATATTTAGTCAAATCCAAACAACTCAATTTCTTTATTTAACCCCCTTGGTTCCATTGAATCTATGTTAAAGATCCACTGGGTCTCTTTCTTTGACATATATTTAATATGATCTCCTCCACGTATGTCCGCCTTTACTATTTCGACCCCATAAAAGGATGAACCTTCAAATCTACCTCTACCTCTATGTCGTTCTTTATAGTGAGGATAAAGGATATGAAATGAATAAACTAACAGTGCAGAAGGGGGAGGTTAGGGTATTAGAAAGAGCACAACTATTGGTAAAACAGCCCATTAGGCTTGATCCCTAAACAGTACCCCCATATTATAACACATAGTAGGTAAATCAGAGGTGCGCGGCATCCCCATATTCTAATTGAAGTTGTTTCCTGTATGTAACTACAGCGGAGGTACGGCACTGTCTGGGACACTGCTGCACTATTGTTACTAAGTAGCGTCGATGGTCTGTGGCATTGCCACTTTGTAAATAGCATTCCTCTAAGAAAAGTTGTCAATCACTCTAAGTGGGTTGGCGAAGCAGGTATTACAGGCTTTCTTTCAGAGTCCTGACAGAATTTAAATAGCTTTTTACATAAAATTAATAAATATAGTCATAGATACTATATATCCTCAGCATCTATTTCTCAACCCATGCTGCCCTCTGATATACCAGTAAAATTTACCTGTCAGATCTGCTTTAATATGATGCATATCTGCAATGACCTGTCATTGCTAAATTGCTAATACCAGGTTCATTGCTAAGGCTACTTTCACACTAGCGTTCAGAGCGGATCCGTCTGATGTTTCATCAGACGGATCCGCTCCGATAATGCAGACGTTTGCATCCGTTCAGAACGGATCCGTCTGCATTAAAACTTAGAAAATTTTATAAGTGTGAAAGTAGCCTGAGCGGATCCGTTCAGACTTTACATTGAAAGTCAATGGGGAACGGATCCGCTTGAAGATTGAGCCATATAGTGTCATCTTCAAGCGGATCCGTCCCCATTGACTTACATTGTAAGTCTGGACGGATCCGCTCGCCTCCGCACGGCCAGGCGGACACCCGAACGCTGCAAGCAGCGTTCAGGTGTCCGCTCACTGAGCGGAGCGGAGGCTGAGCGCTGGCAGGCGGATGCATTCTCAATGGATCCGCCTCCATTGAGAATGCATTGCGGCCGGGCGGCTGCGTTCAGGACCGCTCGTGAGCTCCTTCAAACGGAGCTCACGAGCAGACACCTGAACGCTAGTGTGAAACTAGCCTAAAGGGTTAAAAGGGTTGTCTCACTTCAGCTAATGGTAATTATTATATAGAGAAAGTTAATACAAGGCACTTACTAATGTATTGTGATTGCCCATATTGCCTCCTTTTCTGGCTGGATTCATTTTTCCATCACATTATACATTGCTTGTATTCAGGGGTTATGACCACCCTGCAATCCAGTAGCAGTGGTCGTGCTTGCACACTATAGGAAAAAGCACCAGTTTTTCTGGTGAACAGAGCGGAAGTGTGCATAGACAAACATGTGCAGCAACTACAATCCTAGCCACCTCGTATCTGCATTGCTGCCATAACCCCTGTAAACCAGCAGTGTATAATGCGATGGAAAAATGAATCAAGCCAGTATAGGAGGCAATATGGACAATCATAGTACAATAGTAAGTGCCTTTTATTAACTTTATCCACATGATCAACACCATTTGTTGAAATGAGACAACTCCATTGAAGATATAGCTAATTACTAAAGTGGTTAAAGTGTTCACTGCAATACAATGCACTATATGACACAAATAGGCTATGTACAGTACAGACCAAAAGTTTGGACACACCTTCTCATTCAAAGAGTTTTCTTTATTTTCATGACTATGAAGGCATCAAAACTATGAATTAACACATGTGGAATTATATACATAACAAACAAGTGTGAAACAACTGAAAATATGTCATATTCTAGGTTCTTCAAAGTAGCCACCTTTTGCTTTGATTACTGCTTTGCACACTCTTGGCATTCTCTTGATGAGCTTCAAGAGGTAGTCCCCTGAAATGGTCTTCCAACAGTCTTGAAGGAGTTCCCAGAGATGCTTAGCACTTGTTGGCCCTTTTGCCTTCACTCTGCGGTCCAGCTCACCCCAAACCATCTCGATTGGGTTCAGGTCCGGTGACTGTGGAGGCCAGGTCATCTGGCGCAGCACCCTATCACTCTCCTTCATGGTCAAATAGCCCTTACTTTCAAAGTTTTCCCAACTTTTCGGCTGACTGACTGACCTTCATTTCTTAAAGTAATGATGGCCACTCATTTTTCTTCACTTAGCTGCTTTTTTCTTGCCATAATACAAATTCTAACAGTCTATTCAGTAGGACTATCAGCTGTGCATCCACCTGACTTCTCCTCAACGCAACTGATGGTCCCAACCCCATTTATAAGGCAAGAAATCCCACTTATTAAACCTGACAGGGCACACCTGTGAAGTGAAAACCATTTCAGGGGACTACCTCTTGAAGCTCATCAAGAGAATTCCAAGAGTGTGCAAAGCAGTAATCAAAGCAAAAGGTGGCTACTTTGAAGAACCTAGAATATGACATATTTTCAGTTGTTTCACACTTGTTTGTTATGTATATAATTCCACATTTTTTAATTTATAGTTTTGATGCCTTCAGTGTGAATCTACAATTTTCATAGTCATGAAAATAAAGAAAACTCTTTGAATGAGAAGGTGTGTCCAAACTTTTGGTCTGTACTGTATATGTGTAGGCAAGAAGCAGGTAAACTTATTTACCATTGCCATGTTATGGCTGGTCCCATTTTCCCCTGGCTAGCATTAGGAAGTTCCTACCAAGCCAAGAAAAAATACCTGTTTCTATAATACCAAAAGGTCCCTAAAAGAACTCTTCTTTAGGAAAATAACATTCCTGAGAGCTGAAGATTGCCAGAAAAAGCAACCTTGCTGACAACTACTTCTGAGGGGAAAAAAAAAAGATGGTAGAGGACCATACAAGCAGTGCTTAGACTGAGTCAGTAAAGGTAACATATGTTGAGAAAAGGTGGTTGAGCGGCACTCCTTTATATGGTGGGTGGTGCTCAGTGGTAAAGGTGCATATAATTTGTATCAAGAAACCACGGCACGCTATAGCTGCTTTTAAGTTGCTTGTTTTATTTCATTATATATCTTTTTTGATTTTTATATATCCATCCAAAAATTAGCCACTGGCCAACGTTTCGGTCTAGTCTTAGACCTTGTTCACGGCCTAATATATAATCAAGTAAATGTTTTAAATTAATATTTTAAATTAATATATACACCAATAGAAAATAGTTGTTTGTCAGGTAACATAATATAATATAGTTGACAATGTATTTATAAGTATATCATTATTGGGAAGAAAATCTCTATCATATAAGAGAATACATAATGGACCAAAGCCATATAAGCATATGTACATTTAGGTGATCTATCAACAACATAGTATGACACTGGATGAGAGCAGTAGTCTAAATTGGGACGCTGTGATAGTGATATCCATATAGCAGTAACAGGATGTACGTAGGGTATCTGCGGAATCCAAACAATATAATATTAGGTAGAGACTAAAACAGTATTTCTATCATGTAGGTAATACAATTAATATAGTTCAGACCACTTTGGTATAATGCCAGTAGACTTAGATATAATGCCAGATCTACAGATAAAGGTAACAGGTAACTAACAGAATTCCTGGTATTTGAACATATTCACAGATAGTGGCAGGATCCTTAGGCATAAATTGTAGGAGCGCACATACCTTAGTCTGCATAGTAAGGAGTCTCTGGGATGGTGTAGGGACGCTAATAGTCTGCATAGTTTATAAAGGTAGCGAGGGGATAGCTGGCGTCATAATCAGGCGCATATGTAGAGCGAATCAATAGTATTCACTCATCCCATGTCAGGTAACTGGCGTCGCAAGCGGACGCATGAGCAGACTTGATAGTGTCAGGGGCGGGGAGAAACTCGTGCCGGATGGATTATGTGCGGGCGCATGCGTCCGTTATGTATTCTCTTATATGATAGAGATTTTCTTCCCAATAATGATATACTTATAAATACATTGTCAACTATATTATATTATATGTTACCTGACAAACAACTATTTTCTATTGGTGTATATATTAATTTAAAATATTAATTTAAAACATTTACTTGTTTATATATTAGGCCGTGAACAAGGTCTAAGACTAGACCGAAACGTTGGCCAGTGGCTAATTTTTGGATGGATATATAAAAATCAAAAAAGATATATAATGAAATAAAACAAGCAACTTAAAAGCAGCTATAGAGTGCCGTGGTTTCTTGATACAAAGTAAAGGTAACACATGCTTATTGCTTTGGACTTTACTGCTGGCGGTCTGGGTTTATTGCTTTTGAGACAGACTGGCCATCTTATCAAGGACTACACCCCACAGACTGGGCTTTGCAGATATATTTTGAATATTGCATTCCTATGGTCATTTGGGAAGATTGCTGGTTTTTATTTGAGAGAGAGAGACTCATGGAGGACTACTACCATCATTGCCACCTTCTATAAATAACTTTTTTGGAAAAAACCTACTCTCTGAAATACTTAAGAACTATGCCTGCTGCATTTATTTGAACTGTGACTCCTATTATGTATTCATTAAAGTAAAACCTTTATTATGCCGGCCTGGGCTGTGGTCTCTGTACCTGATCATTATCATCCAGCCGACAGCTCGTGATTAAAGAAGTAAGAAGAGACCGGCAGCTACGCGATCAAGAGGAGAAAGTGAGTTAATATTATTTTTTTTAACCCTCAATTGACCACCTACTAAGCATTCTGTATTCAGAATGCTATTCTTTTCCCTTACAACCATGTTATAAGGGAAAATAATACAATCTACACAACACCGAACCCAAACCTGAACTTCTGTGAAGAAGTTCGGGTCTGGGTACCACAGTCAGTTTTTATCACCCGCGTGCAAAACGCATTGAACGCGATAAAAACTGAACAACAGAACGCAATCGTAGTCAAAACTGACTGCAATTGGGTACCTACTCGCGTGGGTTTGCCGCAACGCATCCGGACCTTATCCGGACACGCTCGTGTGAACTCAACGCATTGCGAATTCAACTTAGAGCTGGGTTCCTAATGGTTGTATTGCTAGAATATAACGAAGATTGAGAATATAGTGCTATATTCGTTATATTTGTCAATTCTAGCCATCAACCATTAGGAACTTAGCTTTAAGTTGAATTCGCGGACGAACATATGGCGATATTCGCGCCCGCCCTATTCTTTTACATTGTGAAGAACTTTGATCCATGACACATCCATCAGGTGGTACAGGACAGCCAATTGAGACGTTTTAGCACATGGACATACCCCCTACCTTATAAATAAACCTGATCTGGCCTCCATTTTACATTCAGTCTTTTGCCAGTGTAGGCAGAGGTTGCTGTGTGGAGCAGGGACAGACTGTTAGGGACACAAATCACTAGCAAATAGGGCTAAAAAAGTCCTTTTAAGGACTGGTATAAGTGTGCTATCGATAGGTGCAACACACTGAGGGGTGTAATATACTTATAATATACTTTCTAACCTAGAAAGTATATTATAGTGCAATTGTATTGTGCAGCAGTTGTGTGCGGTTCTTCTGCGATACTGCAGCCACACAGAGTGCCAAACGCTATTGGAACAAATAATTTCTACTGGTGTGATATACCAGTTTCCCCCCAAAAAAACTGATTGAAGCAGGGGTGTTATATACCAATAATATACTTTCTATATATTACATTTAGGTAGTGCAGCATTTGTCTGCAGTTTTGCTGCTATACCGCATCTACATAGAGTGACAAACGCTATTGGAACAAATAATTTCTACTGGTGTGAATTACCAAATACCCCCAAAAAACTGATTGATGCAGGGGTGTTATATACAAATAATATACTTTCTATATAGTGCATTTAGGTAGTGCAGCATTTGTTTGCGGTTTTGCTGCATTACCGCATCTACATAGAGTGACAAACGCTATTGGAACAAATAATTTCTACTAGTGTGATATACCAGTTGCCCCCCCCAAAAAATTGATTGAAGCAGGGGTGTTATTTACGCTAAAATCATTTGCAGTTATTTCTTGTGAAAGAGCATAGGGCGCTATTTCAGTAATACACAAAACATTTAAACGCACTGCACGGTTGCATTCATTTCTAGTGAAAAATACATTTTCAGTTAACTTCTGCAGTTATTTCTGTTAAAAGCGTATAGTGGCCTATTTGAGTCCAACAAGAAATATATATTCTCAGGTCACCTCTGCAGTTATTTCTAGTGAAAGCGTATAGGGGCGCATTTCAGTACTACAAGAAAAATATATTCTCAGTTCACTGTTGCAGTTATATCTGGTAAAGTCTTTACTGGCGTATAGCAGTAGAAAAAGAAATATACATTCGCTGCTGCCATTCACTTATATCTTGAAAAACATTTATTGACGTATATCAGTAGAAAAATAAAAATATATTCAGCTTTCACTGTTGCAGTTATATGAGGTAAAGCCTTTAGTGGCATATTTCTGTACAAAAATCAAGATATATTCAGCGTTCAGCGCTGCAGTTATATGTGGGAAAGTCCTTTTTTGCGGTATGGACTGAATTACGTTGTGTTAAAATTTTGTATTTACGTATGTTGCGCACTTGCGTTACGACATCCATAAGAGCAGCGCACCAATACAGGTGAATACACTATGCACTAACCCTGCACAAAAATGCATAATAATTTACTCCAGCCCTCATCTATCTACGTTATTGCTTACTGGACACTACGGGGACATTTCTGCAGCACTGAAACCGCACAAGGTCCGCGTCTCGCTCTTCCAGCGAGGACCTACTTCCTCCGCTACATCTCGTTCACTTCAGAAAAAATCTTGTATTCTGCGTTAACTGCTGCACTGATATGTGCTAAAATTTCTTTTGAAATATTTTGGGGAGAAAAATCTTGTATTCTGCGTTAACCGCTGCACTCATATGCGCTAAAATCTCTTTAGAAATATTTTGGTTGTTAAAAAAACTTGTATTTGGCATTAAGCGCTGCACTGATATGTGGTAAAATCTCTTTAGAAATATTTGGGTGGCAAAAAATCTTGTATTCAGTGTTAAGCGCTGCACTGATATGTGCTAAAATCTCTTTTGAAATATTTTGGTTGTTAAAAAAAACTTGTATTTGGCATTAAGCGCTGCACTGATATGCGGTAAAATCTTTCTACCTCCTCCATTAACTTCCTCATCTCTTCATTAACATCGAACACACTAACTGTACACCTCCCCCCCCCCCCCCAGCTATTTATCTAAGTGGTTCCTGCACCACCTAGGAGCGAATAAAGATAAATGACACTGCCAGCCTATTAAAGGGAACTACAACATGATACCACAATACATTTGATATGACATTTAGCAAGAGTTTAAAGTGCCCACATATAGCACATAGTGGGACACTGCATCAAGATGAATCAGGCATGGATCAGCCAGGATTTCAACACACCAATGCCTGATGCATCAGACTAGATCATCCATGGTGCCACACCAACATTTTGACAAAAGAGACCGTTTTCTTCTGGCTACCTGCCTCAGCTACTATTCTGATGCTGTTACCCGCCTGATGCCAAACATCTGATGCCAAGTGCTCCTTTTACCCACCATCTTCAGCGAGTACTAGTATTGCCACTCACCTCCACACTGTCACCTTGTCACTCTGTGGCCTACTGATGCTGCCATGTCCACACTATGTCACCTTGCCACTCTGTGGCCTCCTGGTGCTGCTATATCTACACTATATCACCATGCCACTCTGTTGTATCATGCTGCTGCTGCTGCCATGTCCACACTATGTCATAGTGCCACTCTGTTGTATCATGCTGCTGCCATCTCCACACTATATAACCTGGCTATTTGCTGGCCTCCACATACTGCTGCCACCTCCACACTGTCATTGTGCCACTCTGTGGCCTTCTAATGCTGCCGTCACCTCCAGACTTTGTCATTGGGCCACTCTATGGTCTCCTCATGCTGCTTCCACCTCATCACTCTGTCATAGGGACACTCTGTGGACTTCATGCTGTTCCCACCCTCCCCACTTTATGACTGGTCTACTATTTTGGCTTTCGGCCTGGCTGACATCATAATTTATTTGACCTTTCTTCTGATCTGTCAGAAGGAAGAAAAAATGAGACACACAACGGATCCTTTCTGTGTAGCAGCTGTAAGGCCTGTATGGTCCCATCAGAAATGGCTTATAATTTGGTAGCCAAAAGCAGGACTTGGTACAAAACACAGAAGACATGCAAATATTCCATTCACGTGTCATCTCTGTTTTAGATCCACTCTTGTTTTTATTGCCTTTAGCAATACTGATGGATTACTGACCAAATGCTGACTGAGTGAAGGCGTATGCTCCAAAGACAGGATCAGTTTTTTGTGGGTTATTGTTCTGACGGATCAGAGGAAGGGCAAATTAATCAGTGATGTCAACACAAACTTACTGCTGACACCCTCTCCACTCTGTTAGGGAGCTCTACTTGTATAAGTGTGTAATAGAACAGGTTCTGTAGACATCTATGTAGAATCAGCTGACAAGGGTGTAAAAGGAGTGCGCTTCTTCTTGACACTAACATCGACCTATAAGGCAGAGTTCATGCCTAATGTTTGTGGCCTGTACTCCCGTGGTCTAAAATAAAATTTGTCAAGGCTCCAGCAGGGCACATTTTTGAGAGTTTCAATTTAAGACGCATAAAAATGGCCCATGATTAAAATACATATTTTTTGTGGGAATTTTTGCCATTGATCCCCCTCTGGTATGTCACTGTCCATGTTGTGGGACGATTTGTGCACTTCTTGTAATTATTTAGTGGCTGCAAATATGAGCTGAAGGTTTTTTAGGTTAAACCTGCCATTAAATGGGGCCTGCCGCAAACTTGCGGTTTGCGTACATTTGATTGCGTTCACGAACCGTCCCAGCCAATGTTCGTCCATCACTACTGTTAAGCAAAACCGTCACTGTCATCTGACAACCTCAGCACAATCTGAATCATTACTTAGTGTTACAATTAACATTCTCACTTCTTGAAAATTCACTTTATTATTGCTATTATTATTAGTGATCTGCACAGATTATGCAGAACATTGCCGTGTATTCAAACCAAAGATTAGCAATTTACTTTGCAGACAACTACATTTGAGTAAACTGAGTATTAAAATGGATTTATAGAGCACAGATCTTGGCAAAAAATAAAAACTACATAAGACCAAATATCTTTCATTAAGAATGATGGATGCTTTTCATTAGAAAGCATCGCTGATTGTATGGCAGCCCCACGAATGCTGCATTAAAACATTTACATGATTATCTAGCAGCATTAGCCTTTGTTCTGGAATAATCTAATCAGAACATAATGTGAATTATAAGTGTAGACTATACATGGAGAGAAAAATAGTAATTAAATTTACAAATGAGATTATTCAATCCAAAAATAAAATATATAAAACAAAATTTCTTTACAGCAAAATTCCCTTAAAGTGAATTTGCCATCTTAATATGCTGCCCTAAATAAGGGCAATATATCACAGATACAGGTCAGTATTACTAATAGCCAAAGCAGCACAAAAAAAAAAACTTGTATGTAGATAAGTAATCAATTGTCAGTATATTGTTGCTGTAAGGGGAAGGTGCTATCTGCAAGGTAATCCTAATGATAATAGGGATGATTAATGATTATAGCAAATTGCTCTGATAATTTTTTATTTTTTTTAACTAGATTAAAAGCACTTTAAAGGGACACGTCTGTGAGGAAATGTGCTTTTTAAACTCAATATCAATAGAAAACAATTTTCAAAAACTATTTGGCTTTTTCTTTTTCACTTTAAAGGGTTTCTGTCACCCCACAAAACTCTTTTTTTTTTTTGGATAGTTAGATTCCTTATAGGGCGATATAGGAGAATATAATAGTCTTACTTACTTTTATGCGGCCGATTCTTTATAAAACTAAGTTTTATAATATGTAAATGAGGGCTCTACCAGCAAGTAGGGCGTCTACTTGCTGGTAGCCGCAGCAGCAATCCGCCCCCTCGCCGTGTTGATTGACAGGGCCGGCCGGGATCTCATCCTCCGGCCGGCCCTGTCAGTAATTCAAAAATCGTGCGCCTCTGGTCATTCGGCGCAGGCGCTCTGAGATGAGGAGGCTCGTCTCCTCAGTGCGCCTGCGACGATGAGGTCTTCTCTTTCGGTGATGTCATCGGCGCAGGCGCACTGAGGAGACGAGCCTCCTCATCTCAGAGCGCCTGCGCCGAATGACCAGAGGCGCGCGATTTTTGAATTACTGACAGGGCCGGCCGGAGGAGGAGATCACGGCTGGCCCTGTCAATCAACACGGTGAGGGGGCGGATTGCTGCTGCGGCTACCAGCAAGTAGACGCCCTACTTGCTGGTAGAGCCCTCATTTACATATTATAAAACTTCGTTTTATAAAGAATCGGTCGCATGAAAGTAAGTAAGACTATTATATTCTCCTATATCGCCCTATAAGGAATCTAACTATCCAAAAAAAAAAAAAAAAGAGTTTTGTGGGGTGACAGAAACCCTTTAACAGTGCTATACCATTGTAAATTAAATAAACAAAACTGTATTAAAAGAAATGTGTCACCAAAAATCTGCCTGTTAAAATCAGATAGAAAAACATTCATTATTTGCAAATTAGTTTTTATTTTCTGATTGGAATTTTTTAAATCTATTTCCTGAACATGATTATGGGGGAGGACATCTTTCCTGAGCTGTTCTTAACAGCATTAATAAGACATTAAGAAAATTGCTGTATGGCCGCCCCATGGGCCTTAGACACAATGGAATGGATCTTATTCTATTGACTTCTATGGGAGAGTTTTCTAGGCATGCTCTGTGACCTGTGCGGAGGTCATTGTACAAGGAAAGAATAGATAAGCTCTGACAATCACCTATCGTGAATGGTGGACCCTGTCTTATCTGTACACAGAGGTGATATCATTATAGGCATGCTTATTATGACAGATAAGCAGGTAACTGCAGTAAAGTGATCTGTAAGTGGTGTCTATTATTAGACTTAGTGGCCAGTGTGATTTTATGATTTTCTTTTAAATATAGATATAGACTTGGAAAATTAAAAATAACATCATAAAAAAAAAAAATTTCAAAATATGTTTAACATAAAAATATGATGTAAACAACAGATCATTTTCTAATGACACATTCCCTTTAATGCAGAAGTCAACATAAACTATAAAACCTCATTGCTGTTATGAGAAAATGTTATCTGCAAGGTAATTCTCATGACAATGGGAGGTGTAGAATTGGGAAACCAATGTGGCAGCTCTTTTTCTTGATAAGCCTAGAAAAAGGTACACATTGCATTTATTATGGTAATGTATAATATCGTAACTGAGTAACTCCTTCTCTCTCTGGCCACGGCAATGACCTGAAGGGGGTTAAGGATGTATGCAAGTAAGGCCAAACAACGAGGAAATTATAGAGCCAGGAAATATAGACGAATACATGGAATTACTTAAAATAAATATATTCTGAAATCTATTAAAAATGCACTAAGAAATTCACATTTAGGTAGGAAGAGTCCTTATAAGCACTGAATGATCAACAACCCTGGATTATCATGCAGTCATGAAAATCTCCATAAAATGAAAGGTTTAAACAGATAGGTCTCTTAACCATTTGCTTATATGCCTCTGAAATTCCACTTGATAAAGTAGTTCCATGCTAAAAGCACATACAGTATTATCAGAACATCTGGATCTCAATAAATCTTTATGAACATTTTCAGGAAGAAACAGAAAAGAAAATGGACATGTGTGGACTTTAAATTAAAATATCACAAACAGCACGCTGTGTCTTTCCTTCAAACACATTTGACATTTACAGACAAGAGCAAGGTTAAAAATCCTTGACATTTATACAGTTACCTACAGCTTGGTGTGTTTTCTGCAATACAAAAGGTAGATATCATGAGCATTCCAATCAGAACAGCTACAGTACAGCTACCCAAGTTGAGAACCACTGAGGATTTCTCTAAGGGCTCATTCACACGAACGTGTGCTGCCCAATGTGCTGTATTGCGGACCACATTTGCGGATCTGCAATACACGGGCACCGCTCCATGTGCATTCCGCATCACGGATGCGGACCCATTCACTTCAATAGGTCCGCAAATCTGGAGATGCAGAACGGTGCGGAACGGAAGCACAGAACGGAACACTGCGGAAGCACTACGGAGTGCTTCCTGGGGTTCCGTGCCTCCGCACCGCAAAAAGATAGAGCATGCTCTATCTTTTTGCGGAACGGAGGGATTGCGGACCCATTCAAGTGATTGGGTCCACAATCCCCATGCGGCTGGGCCATGGTTGGTGCCCGTGCATTGCGGACTGCAATTTATGGTCCACAGTATGGGCTCCAAACGGTCATGTGAACGAGTCCTAATGCTTAGTTCACACCATGCTCTCAGTGTGTGTGAGAGGTGTATGATGGGAGATACTTCTGATATATACCTCTGAAGAAGCTTCCAACATACCGACCACAGCGTACATCACCTAGTAAAAAAAATATATACAGATTGGTATATCTTTGTTGCAAAATGCCTCTGTACCAAATAATGTCGTTTGAAAAAGGCATGTTGATGGAAATTTCCCTAACATATGTCTTTCAGAATACATTGAGTCAACAGGGTCCTATGGAAACATTTGCCATTATGTAAACTGGTTTCTCATGATAATTATATGAGCATATTGTTGCAGCTGTATTAAAGCCATAAGCTTTAAAACAGCCATGGGTATATACTATGACCGATGAGGTCAGTGATTGTCTGCAGCGAGAAGGTGTAATAGTCAGTGACATCATTGGTGCACTGCCAGAAACCAAGACAACTGGGAGGAGCAGCAGTAGAAGCTTGAATGGGGAAAGGTGGGGAGAATGAAGCAATTAAAGTTTTATTTTATACCATGCTGGCATGTCCTGGCATTTAGGACAATTTTTGGGGTCCCAGAAAACCATATTAAGTTTTATTTCAAACTTTTGCCAGACAAAATTTTGAGACTTTTGAGTATTTGAGACTTTTAGCAGTCATGTCACAGAACTGCTCGATGCAGTCTAATTGCTTAATTTAGATCTTCCTTAACAGTATCAACATCATTGTTGTTAGGAGGCTTCTTCATAAGTAGAGATGCCCTTTCCAAGTTTGCATGGAGTGCTATTAACTTCTTACCCCCATGTGCTGCACTATTAGGTGGCTTCAAGTAGGTTTGAGACATTACAGTATGGCACTGTGGTGGCATGGGTTCAGGACCTGTGCCCGTGCTTTCATGTACTATACAGCTGGCACCTTACTGCAGGGCTGAACAGGCTGCATGTCAGTTTTCACAATAACTGATATAATGCGCTGTGGTATAGAAATAATGTAATGTATGAGCGATCAGAAGATCATAGGTTAAAAAAAGTGTGTAGAAAAACAACAAAAATAATAAAGTAATAATTGATATCACCACAGCCATAATGACCCCTACAATAAAATGACCACTTTTTATTCTCATATAGTGATATTAGTGAAAATAGAAGGATGAATATTTTACAAATAAAAGTGCAAACATTCCGGGTTTTCTATATTCTACCTCCCAAAAATGCAATAAAAAGTACCGTAATCAAAATCCAACTAATGAAAGCTGCAACTCATCTGGCAAAAAATAAGATCTAATAAAAACTTGGTCAATGAAAAAATAAAAATCTTCTGGATCTTTGAATGCAGCACCACAAAAACAAATATTTATATTAAAAAAATAACATTTGTATTGCGTAAGTAGAAAAAAATTAAAACAACTATACAAATGTTGTATTGCCCTAATCGTACCGACCTGCAGAATTCAGTTATTATGTGAACACCATAAAAACAAATGCCAAAATTGCAGTGTTTTTTCATGATGTCACCCCCAAAAAAAAAACAAGTTCTAAAAAAAAGCTTTAGATAATAGTCCAAAATGATGCCTTTAAGAAACTAAACTTTTTCTGCAATAAAAAAAAGCCAACAAGCCTTCACTGGATAGAATTTTTTTTTTTTTAAATGCCATATAAAAAAAAATTGCCCTGTAAGTTCCAAACTAGACTGCAACTCTGTTGGGCTATATGATGACAAATACTATACATTAACTTTACATTGAATAGTGGTTATCCCTCACCAGAAGAGAGTGGAAGTGAAAAAAGAGAAACCCTTTAGGAACTTCCAAAGCCACAAGTCCAGCGGCAACTTTTTCACATAAGGGCGCCTTCACACATGGTGGAATTTTCTACACGTGCAGATTTTTCAAAGTTGCAGTTTTCGTGGTGGATTATAATGCAGATTTTATGTGTGGTAATGTGGATTTCTATGCAGATTACATCTCCATTGAAATTAATGGAGGCATTCAGTTACAAGAAATCTGCAATAAAACTTTACTTGTAATTCTGTTTCACTGCAGAATATTGATTCCACAGAGGAACAGAACGCAGGTATTGACACCTTTAATCCCTTTTTATAGGTTAAGATAAAGGGATGTCTTTATTGTTTATATTTTGTTGTGGAAAATTCTTCCACATGTGAAGGCACCCTAAGGCCTCTTTCACACGGGCGTTGCGGAAAAATGTGCGGGTGCGTTCCGGGGAACACCCGCGATTTTTCCGCGCGAGTGCAAAACATTGTAACGCGTTTTGCACTCGCGTAAGAAAAATCGCGCGTATTTGGTACCCAAACACGAACTTCTTCACAGAAGTTCGGGCTTGGGATCTGTGTTCTGTAAATAGTATTATTTTCCCTTATAACATGGTTATAATTGAAAATAATAGCATTCTGAATACAGAATGCATAGTAAAACATCGCTGGAGGGGTTAAAAAAAATAAAAAAAAATTTAACTCACCTTAGTCCACTTGTTCGCGGCCCGGCATCTCCTTCTGGCTTTATCTGATCTCTGTGCAGCAACAGGACCTGTGGTGACGTCATTCCGGTCATCACATGGTACGTCACATGATCTTTTACCATGGTGATTCACCATGGTAAAAGATCATGTGACGTACCATGTGATGACCGGAGTGACGTCATCAAAGGTCCTTGACCTATAATTAATGCTCACCACAGGTCCTATTCAGTAAAGGGGACAGATGTGATACCGGGCTACGCGATCAAGTGGATTAAGGTGAGTTAAATGATTTTTTATTTTTTTTTTAACCCCTCCAGCGCTGTTTTACTATGCATTTTGTATTCAGAATGCTATTATTTACCCTTATAACCATGTTATAAGGGAAAATAATAATGATCGGGTCCCCATCCCGATCGTCTCCTAGCAACCATGCGTGAAAATCGCACCGCATCTGCACTTGCTTGCGGATGCTTGCGATTTTCACGCAACCCCATTCATTTCTATGGGGCTTGCGTTACATGAAAAACGCACAAAGAGGAGCATGCTGCGATTTTCACGCAACGCACAAGTGATGCGTGAAAATCACCGCTCATGTGAACGGCCCCATAGAAATGAATGGGTCAGGATTCCGTGCGGATGCAATGCGTTCACCTCCCGCAACGCATCCGCGCGGAAAACTCGCTCGTGTGAAAGGGGCCTAAGGCCTTCAGACGTTGCAGATTTATATTGTATGCAGAAAATATGCATGAAATCCGAACCAAAACCACATAAAAAAGGCACATAAATGTGCACTATTTATCATGGTTTTAGTGCATTTTTTATGTGTTTTTTGTTAAGGATTTTGGCGTGGATTTTAAGTTTATATTTAAAAAAAAACACTGAAGTCTATGGGAAAAACTAAGATGTGTGTGCAGATAGCCTATGGGTATGACAACACAGTCGGTTTTCCTAATGCAGTTTTGGAATCATAAAAAATAGTTTAACGGGCAGATACGACTTCTCCTCTTCTTTGAATTCACTCCCAGTTTTGGCTTCCAAAACTGCATCAGGGAACCTGACCGTATGGCCGTACCCTTATAAGTCTAATATTAGCTTGAACTTAATTTGCTTTCTTTTCCAGATACAGTACTTCAGCAAATCACCAAAGCTTATTTTCAGGAATATACATTGGCTAATTAGCAGTAGATTAAATCACTGCATTTAACTGAATGTTTGAGAAATTCTAAGGCCTCTTGGCACACGACCGTATGTTTTTTTCAGTATTTTGCGGTCCGCAAAACAGTAATATCCTTGTCCGTTATGCGGACAATAATAGGACATGTTCTATCTTTGAACAGAACAGAAAAACCGAAATACGGAAACGGAAGGCATACGGAGTACCTTCCGTATTTTTTTGCCAGATCCATTGAAATTAATGGTTCCAGATACGGTCCGTATACGGAACGCAAAAAACGCAATGTAAACGGGAAAAAAAACATTTGTGTGCAAGAGGCCTAAATCTGCTAAATCTGGGAATGTCATTTCTGGTCCAATCATTCTAATACAGAGCTCTGCTACCGCTGAGTTCGATTTCACTTTTGCTGGTTTTCATTTCAATTATAATCACTTGTGCTTGTTCTGCTAGTTAATAAATGCTACAATGAATAAGTGTTTTTTCTAGAATGTGAATACATTTTAGCAGACGCAGAGTCAATCTTGATTAGTGAAAGGTTATTCAGGCATTTCAGACTTTCTAAGGAAATATGTGTTCCTTCGGTTATGAACTCTAGCTACCAATATAAAGTCATTCAAAAAGTGCATCGCATGGTTTCCAACACTTTCATAAGTACAGATCAGGGGCATAAATAGAAATCACTGGGCCCCATAGCAAGAATCTAAATTCGGCCCCCATAACCCATTATTAGCCCCTCTCACTATTCGTTCCTGACCAGCAGTGTACTGATATGTGAGGTATGAGGTATAAATTACAGCTCGTACCTCACTTATTAGTACACTGCTGTATATATTATGTATCTGTACACACTACATCTATTATGCCTCTTACCTCAGATGTTAGTACACTGCTGTATATACTATATATCTTATTTAGAGATGAGAAAATTTTTCAAAAATTTGACTCGCTGGTTCGCCAAATTTTTCAGGAAAAATTTGGTTCGATCCGAATATATTTGGAATTACGTAAAAAAACTGCTATTTCCTGGCTGCTGAGAGCCTTTATAGTGATGTAGAACACTGTGCCTTGCTGTAACACTCATAGGGAGTATGCTGTGGTAGTGAAATAATACTGTGAGTCGGTATGACATGCAGGTGACAGGTGTCGCTCTTAGAATCAATGCACAATTATTTGGGCAGTCACAAGGCCAAAACTGACCAAATAACTCAAGTATGAACTCAGCCTTACAGGTCGATGTTAGTGCCAAGAAGAAACACACTCCTTTTACACCGTCTGATTCCACATAGATGTTATCAGAACCTGTTCTATTAAACGCTTATACAAGTAGAGCCCCCCCCCCTTCCCCCGGTGGACAGTGTCAGCACTAAGTTTGTGTTGACGTCACTAATTAATTTGCCTTTCCTCTGATCCGTCAGAACAATAACCCACAAAAAACGGATCATGTCTGTGGAGCATACGCCTTCTCTCGGTCAACATTTGCTCAATAATCCATCAGTATTGCTAATGCCAATAAAAACAGGACAGGATCAAAAAAAAACGAGGACACGTGAATGGAATATTTGCATGTCTTCTGAGTTTTGTACCCACTCCTGCTTTTGGCTACCAATCATAAGCCAATTCTGATGGGACCATACAGGCCTTACAGATGCTACACAAACAGGATCCGTTGTGTGTCTCATTTTTCCTTCCTTCTGACAGATCAGAAGAAGAGTCAAACAAATTATGATGTCAGCCAGGCCGAAAGGCAAAATAGTGGCCCAGTCATGAAGTGGGGAGGGTGGGAACCGCATGTGGAGACCACAGAGTGGCCCAATGACAGGGTCTGGAGGTTGCAGCAGCATCAGGAGGACACATAATGGCGCAATGACAGAGTTTGGAGGTTGCGGCAGCATCAGGAGACCACAGAGTCGCACAATGACAGAGTCAGGAGGGGGCGGCACCAACAGTAGCAGCATCAGGAGAAGGCCACCGAGTGGCACAATGACAGAGTGTAGAGGTGGAAGCATTATGAGGAAGCCACCGAGTGTCACAATGACAGAGTCTGGAGGTGGCGGCAGCAGCAGCATTAGTAGGAGGCCACAGAGTGGCACAGTGACAGAGTCAATAGGTTGCGGCAGCAGCCGTAGCAGCATCATGAGAAGGCCGCCGAGTGGCACAAAGACAGAGTCCTGAGGTGGCAGCAGTATGAGGAAGTTACAAAATGGCACAATGACAGAGTCTGGAGGTGGCGGCAGCAGCAGCATCAGCAGAAGGCCACCGAGTGGCACAATGTCAGAGTGTGGAGGTGGCAGCAGTATGAGGAAGCCACCGAGTGGCACAATGACAGAGTCTGTAGGTGGAGGCAGCAGCAGTAGCAGCATCAGGAGAAGGCCACCGAGTGGAACAATGACAGAGTCTGGAGGTAGCGGCAGCAGCAGCATCACTAGGAGGCCACATAATGGCACAATGACCGAGTGTGGAGGTGCTGGCAGCATCAGGGGACCACAGAGTGGCAAGGTGACATAGTGTGAAGGTGCGGCAGCATCAGGAGGCCACAGAGTGGCAAGGTGACATAGTGTGGAGGTGGCAGCAGCATGAGGAGGCCACAGCATGAGTAGGCCACAGAGTGGCACTACTACGAGAGATTGCGGGTGTGGCAGCAGCATAAGGGGGCCACAGATTGGCATGACGACGAGAGATTGTGGAGGTGGCAGCAGCATGAGGAGGCCACAGAGTGGCCGCTTCTTCCATTCATTTATTGGGAATATGGAACAGAACAGAAGGTTAAAATTTCTCAACTTTATAAAGTGTTGCTTAGAACACGATTTAATAATACACAATCTCCGGCACAAAAGGCTTGGCAAATTAATTGTCTGTGATTTTCCCTCGAAGATTGGGATAACATATTTCAATAGTTCAATTTAATATTCAATATTTAATAAAAGTAATAATAAAAATTAAGTGTTGCCTAAGACAGGAGAGAATCTTCCGTTTATTCGAAGACGGGGTTACGATGGAGAAAGCATTCCAAAAAACTATTTCTCTCCACCTGGAGACAAATCCTGTCAAGATTGATGCAAGTGCGGTATCGGCTGCTTATCGACCCAGATACTTCTGGGGGAACCTGTCTGGCATGAACAGGCCTATAGTAGCTACAGACAATGAGAAGACAAAGCGTCAAGATAGCTTTGAGCCCGGAAAAGTCGCGAAGTTCATCAAGATACGTCACTAAAGATTTTACCGCATATAACTGCAGCGCTGACCGCTGAATACATTTTGTTTTTCGACCAAAATACTTCAATAAAGATTTTACTGCATATAACTGCAGCACTGACCGCTGAATACATTTTGTTTTTCGACCTAAATACTTCAATAAAGATTTTACTGCATATAACTGCAGCAATGACAGCTGAATACATTTTGTTTTAAGACCAAAATATGTCAGTAAAGATTTTACCAAAAATATTACTGTAGTGCTGAACGCGTAATATATTTAGTTTTTCTACCAAAATACCATACGTCACTAAAGGTTTTACAATATATAACTGCAAAAGTGAACACTGAATATATTTTGTTTTTGTACTGAAATAATAATATGTGAAATGCGTATATATTTTTATTTTTTATTGAAATAGGCCAGTAAACGCTTTTAGCAGAAATAAATGCACCAGTGAAGTGCGTATATTTTTTTCCTTTTTGTACTGAAGTAGGCCACTATACTCTTTTTCCAGAAATAAATGCACCAGTGAAGTTCGTATTTAGTTTTTTCTGTACTGAAATAAGCTAGTAAACGCTTTTGCCACAATTAAGTGCACCAGTGAAGTGCGTATATATTTTTCTTTTTGGACTGAAATAGGCCACTAAATGTTTTCAAGACATATAACCGCCGCCGACGTGAACTGAGAATATATTTTTCTTTTTGTACTGAAATACAAAATAACACATACAACTGCCGTACTGACTGACTGCTACTGCTGCTACTTCCGTGAACCCCTGCACCACTACTTCCCGGGTAGGTAGGTTGCTGCGAAGCAGGTGTTCTATCCCGGGCACGTTTGGCTCCCGACCTCCCACTGCTGTCACACTGCTGACTCCCAGCAATGCTTTCAACACAAATAACCACCAACATGAACTGAGAATATATTTTTCTTTTTGTACGGAAATAGGCCAGTATATGCTTTCAGCAGAAATAAATGCACCAGTGAAGAGCGTATATATTTTTCTTTCTGTACTGAAATAGACCACTAAACGCTTTTGCCACAAATAAGTGCACCAGTGAAGTGCGTATATATTTTTTTTCTGTACCAAAATAGGCCACTAAATGCTTTTGCCACAAATAACTGCACCAATGAAGTGCATATATATTTTTCTTTCTATAATGAAATAGGCCATTAAACCCTTTTGCCACTAATGCCACTAATAACTGCATCAGTGAAGTGCACATATTTTTTCTTTCTGTACTGAAATAGGCCACTAAATGCTTTTGCCACAAATAACTGCACCAGTGAAGTGCATATATTTTTTTCTTTCTATAATGAAATAGGCCACTAAACCCTTTTGCCACTAATGCCACTAATAACTGTATCAGTGAAGTGCACATATTTTTTTCTTTTTTATAATGAAAAAGGCCACTAAACGCTTTTGCCACAAATAAGTTCAATAGTGAAGGGCGTATATATTTTTTTCTTTCTGTAGGCTTTCAACACATATGCACATATACTGCAGAAGTGAACTGCGCATATATTTTTCTTGTTTGAAAAGATATAAGCCACTAAAGGCTTTTCAACATAGCACTTGCACCCCAAGAACAAATTGATGGAATGACATAGCTGTATAATGGCTATTTGGATCCCAAAATAATATTTCCCTGCACTTGTAAATCACTTTTCTAGCACTGTCCCTAGCGTTTTTGAAGTCTCTCCCTGCACTAAGATGCTGTAAAATGATTCCTCCCTATCCTTTCCCTGCACTTATAAATCGTTTTTTCACTTTTTTTTTTTCACAATGAGGTTTTTATCAATTGCTGTCCCTAGCGCCTTCTTACGCCTGTCCCTGCACTCAGAATGCTTGACAATGTCTGACTCTAAGATGGCTGCCGTATTTATAGGGCTGGCTGCTGATTGGCTGCATGCATGGCATTATGGGTCAACCCGCCTTCCCAGAGTTCCTTGCCCCATGTCCTCATAGGTGTAGCCGCCATTTTAGGAAAAATTGTGATTCGTTACCACGAGGAAATTCGCATTCGTTGCGAATCAAATTTTTCCTCAAATTCAGATAGAATTCCAGTTCGTCTGATTCGATTCGCTCATCTATATCTTAATACGCTGCATTTATTATACCTCTTACCTTATCAGTACACTGCTGTATATTTTACATATCTGTACACACTGCATCTATTATACCTTGCACTATATATGTATACAGTCAGGTCCATAAATATTGGGACATCAACACAATTCTAGCATTTTTGGCTCTATACACCACCAAAATAGATTTGAAATGAAACAAACAAGATGTGCTTTAACTGCAGACTGTCAGCTTTAATTTGAGGGTATTTACATCCAAATCAGGTGAACGGTGTAGGAATTACAAAAGTTTGCATATGTGCCTTCCACATATGCAAATGGGTATAAAAAGTCTACCAACCCCTGTTAAAATGTCAGGTTTCTGTGCTGTAAAAAAAATTGTCTTCGGAGTGCAGCATCATTCCAACCAGTATCAGCTGCCCATCTCCGAAATTCAGAACAATATATCTCTGCGGACTGTTTACCCTGGCATAAAAGACGCAGTTTAGATTCAGCCAGAGCAATACGATCCGGGTCATAATATATCTGCCCCAGGGCTACAAAAAATGTATCCACCGATCGGATCGGCCATGCCCCCACCGGCAGCGAAAAGGCCCAAGGCTGAGCGTTATCCCTGAGCAGCGAGATGATGATCCCCACCCTCTGCTCCTCATCACCAGAGGAATGGGGAAGTAGGCGAAACGTATCCGGAAGCGAGATCTTAGGCTCGGAACAAACTCCATGAACGCCAGCAGAACCGGTCACCTGAAACGGAGACACAGTTTTATGGAGATCTGCTACCTCCAGTGAAAGACCCTGCATGCGGTCAATCAAGGCTGAAACCGGATCCATGCTTAAGACGGTTATGGCGGTTTATAATGTCACGGATGATGTTGCAGAAAGCTGGAACTTATAAATAAACATCCGACTGGCTTGATCCCAAACTAAGGAGCATATGGGTGAAACACAAACGCTTGAGAAAGGCTCATGTATGAGCCGAAACGTCGCTCTGTGCCACTTGATGGGTGAATAAAGTACATTGACTCATTGGAAAGTCCTTTGGAGTGCAGTCCAATTTTTGTCTTTTTTATATATATATATATATATATATATATATATATATGTATGTAATGGTGGGCCAATATAGAGAACCAGTTCCAGTGGCACAGTTAAAGGGGACCCTTTTTAACATCTGTTTCTCAGAAAGGCATCAGTTAAAAAAAGCCCCTTAAAAACTGACATTGTGTATATTTAAACAGATGTTTTATGAACGTAATCTAAATCCTTGCTTACTCAGGAAAGTGTGGGCTTCATAAATATGAAGGGATGAATGTCATATTTTACAATGTGTTTATGCCAGAAATTTGGTGTAAATTTACTCATACTGTAAATCTGTTCTAGGATATTAGAAATTTGGGTGACTCTTGATTTTACAATGATGAAAAGCATAATGAAAAAATGATGAAAAGCACCCCAACGATCAACAGAACAGGAGACCTTTGTCATCTGACAATGACTGTTGTAAGGAGGACATGTACTGTATGTTGTATTGGTTAGGGAGTGAGCATATGTTTCAGTAGGTTCCTACCATGTCTACTCCCTATCACAAATGTCCACGTAAGTAGTGAAAGTTCTAATGATCAGTGAGTTATTTCATCACACCATTACTAAAGCAAAATGAGACAATCTCCTGAACACCAGGTGGTGTATGGGAGCTACCGTATGCTGTTTCCTTAAACAACAGATACCTTTCAAGTCAATTCTATTTTTTTTTCTCACTACTGTCAATGGAAAGGGCTATTCTCATCAATCAATATACAAAAAATGGATGTGTGCATGGCCCTATAGGGTCAGTTTGCTATCGCTGAAAAAAAAATGCCATACTGAAGAAAAATATTTGCAGGAAGTCTAAATGCGGCCTTTGAAAGGATTGGAAATTTATATCTGATGAATTCATCAATCAGTTTGACAATCACAGTGACATAGATTTTAAAGCAATAGAAACATAGAATGTGTCGGCAGATAAGAACCATTTGTCCCATCTAGTCTGCCCAATATACTGAATACTATGGATAGCACCTGGCTCTATTTTATATGAAGGATGGCTTAATGCCTATCCCATGCATCACAAACATGTTCATATAGTGTGGCCTACTTGATGGGGGATGTCTAAGGCACCACATACGTTTTCCAAAGTGTTCCACTGTATGTATGTAAATCACATACCTCACTGAGAAAAGCAACTCTATGTAATGCTGAAATGTTGGCCACTATATGAAATAACTATTATCAAATCAATATTCCATACAGGTAAATGATCATGTGATGCATAAATCTTTATATGGCCACATACAAAACTTTTACAACCTACACATTTGTCGATTGTGTCCTGACCTTGTTTCGCTGTCTGGATTTCCTGTGCTTAAAGTTTTTTTTTTTATAATAAATATAACAAGCTGCATCTGAGAGAGCACAAGAGGCTGTTTGGATATCATTGTTTTGTGCTCTAGGTAAACCTACAAAACATCTAAAATGCTCAGCTGAGACAAAAAGTACATGGAACAGCACTGCCACCTGCTCTGAAATGAACTCTTCTCATGTTTACTAGGCTTTAATTTTACCTTATTGAACTCATTCTGCTTTGGAAAAATATTCAGCATATCCAGCTTTATTATAGTTTTTATTCACTTTTGGGTTTCCTTTTGCACTATTAAAAGATATGTACTACATAAAATTCTTATAGGAACCTAAGATGAAAAACAGCAAAACAGCAATGGTACACAAAAATTATAAATGTATATTTAATAACAAGAGGGTGCAAAGCCCAATGGGAATAAGCTTACCCAATATACAGAAGATAAAAAACGGGCAGCACTCCAATTCGTGGAATAGTGAACTCAAACTTTAATCACCCATGTGGCAAGGCAACGTTTCGGCTCAATACCAGAGGCTTTCTCAAGCAAAGAGACAGGACAAAGTGACCAGTATATATACATCAAGAAACTGGCAAATGTGCAATTAAATCATTACTAATGTGATCAATTAACCAATCAATGTCAAACCATAATATTTCATTATTCATGTAAAACCTGATTCAAAAAAGTGCATAAAAACCACATATCAACCATGATTAAAGTGTATAAATAAATACATGTGACTGATGTGCCAAACAAATGTGTAAAAGAGTCCATATATAATCAATACCTAGCTAATATACATATAGTGGACAGACAATTAATATTTAGCAGAGTCTTTCAGATGCACTGACTACAGGGGTCATCAATAGTGATCTTGTTGAGTATTTATCTGTGACACATCCGGTAACCCCGGCAATATATATACTACTCAAAATTCATAAATCTTTGATTGTTTCCCCCGGGATGTCATATTGTATCAGGATCAGACTCTGTATTCAGCCATATTGCCATTTTTCTTGACAAAATATTGCGCAACTTTTCAACTGGGGGTGTTTCATATATACGTGACACATCTGATTTCCTAGTCAAACTGTGATTTTGGCCTCATTCGATGTCACCTCCCTATACACCTCCATTGATCATGACAAGGGGATTTCTGCTGTATTGAGGATGTTGGAGATGTCTTCTCTTTCTGCACAGGCTCGTGACTTTTTTGTGGTCCTTTTGAACATTATTCAGAGACATAATTACACTGCTCAAAAAAATAAAGGGAACACTTAAACAACACAAAGTAACTCCAAGTCAATCACACTTCTGTGAAATCAAACTGTCCACTTAGGAAGCAACACTGAGTGACAATCAATTTCACATGCTGTTGTGCAAATGGGATAGACAACAGGTGGAAATTATAGGCAATTAGCAAGACACCCCCAATAAAGGAGTGGTTCTGCAGGTGGTAACCACAGACCACTTCTCAGTTCCTATGCTTCCTGGCTGATGTTTTGGTCACTTTTAAATGCTGGCGGTGCTTTCACTCTAGTGGTAGCATGAGACGGAGTCTACAACCCACACAAGTGGCTCAGGTAGTGCAGCCTTTTCAGGATGGCATATCAATGCGAGCTGTGGCAAGAAGGTTTGCTGTGTCTGTCAGCGTAGTGTCCAGAGCATGGAGGCGCTACCAGGAGACAGGCCAGTACATCAGGAGACGTGGAGGAGGCCATAGGAGGGCAACAACCCAGCAGCAGGACCGCTACCTCCGCCTTTGTGCAAGGAGGAACAGGAGGAGCACTGCCAGAGCCCTGCAAAATGACCTCCAGCAGGCCACAAATGTGCATGTGTCTGCTCAAACGCTCAGAAGCAAACTCCATGAGGGTGATATGAGGGCCCGACGTCCACAGGTGTGGGTTGTGCTTACAGCCCAACACCATGCAGGACGTTTGGCATTTGCCAGAGAACACCAAGATTGGCAAATTTGCCACTGGCGCCCTGTGCTCTTCACAGATGAAAGCAGGTTCACACTGAGCACATGTGACAGACGTGACAGAGTCTGGAGACGCCGTGGAGAACGTTCTGCTGCCTGCAACATCCTCCAGCATGACCGGTTTGGCATTGGGTCAGTAATGCAGTAATGGTGTGGGGTGGCATTTCTTTGGAGGGCCGCACAGCCCTCCATGTGCTCGCCAGAGGTAGCCTGACTGCCATTAGGTACCGAGATGAGATCCTCAGACCCCTTGTGAGACCATATGCTGGTGCGGTTGGCCCTGGGTTCCTCCTAATGCAAGACAATGCTAGACCTCATGTGGCTGGAGTGTGTTTAGCAGTTCCTGCAAGACGAAGGCATTGATGCTATGGACTGGCCCGCCCGTTCCCCAGACCTGAATCCAATTGAGCACATCTGGGACATCATGTCTCGCTCTATCCACCAACGTCACGTTGCACCACAGACTGTCCAGGAGTTGGCAGATGCTTTAGTCCAGGTCTGGGAGGAGATCCCTCAGGAGACCGTCCGCCACCTCATCAGGAGCATGCACAGGCGTTGTAGGGAGGTCATACAGGCACGTGGAGGCTACACACATACTACTGAGCCTCATTTTGACTTGTTTTAAGGACATTACATCAAAGTTGGATCAGCCTGTAGTGTGTTTTTCCACTTTAATTTTGAGTGTGACTCCAAATCCAGACCTCCATGGGTTAAAAAATTTGATTTCCATTTTTTTATTTTTGTGTGATTTTGTTGTCAACACATTCAACTATATAAAGAACAAAGTATTTCAGAAAAATATTTAATTAATTCAGATCTAGGATGTGTTATTTTTGTGTTCCATTTATTTTTTTGAGCAGTGTATTTTCTGTTTCAAGACACGTACTGAAAAGGGGCGTGGCCATGGGGTCCAATGTGGCCCCTACTTACGCAAACATATTTATGTGATGTTTTGAGGATGACATTATGTGTCCCACCACTTCCAGCATGTGTTTTGCGTTGGTGGAGATACATAGATGATGTCTTCCTCATATGGACTGCTAGTGAGGTTGTACTTCAGGACTTTCTAACCTTTCTGATTGGTATTGATAGTGCACTGCAATTTACTTTGGTCTTTTCTACTACAGAAGTGCAATTCTTAGATGCCAGTGTGTTTTTTTCCGATGGCACACTTCATACTCAATCATACACCAAACCCACTGATAGGAACACTATCCTATAACAGTTGCCATCCTAGACAGATGGTAAAACATCTTCCATATTCGAAATTTGTTAGGGCCAGACGTATAGTGTCTGAGCTAGCAGGCTGGGTAGCACATTGAACATCATGGAAGACAAATTTTTAGAAAGGGTCTACCCACACAAGCTACTTCAGGAACATAAAAATGCAGTTTGCAAATTGGATAGAAAAACATCCTGATTTCTGACTAATCAAAAATCTAAATTGAAACAAGCCAGAATTCCATTCATCTCTACTTATATTAAACGTAGTAATGAAATTAGCTAAATTATTAGGCGACATTGGGACATCTTGGGTGGATGTCTCAGCAATGTACCTGAATTCAAGTCGCCTCTACTATTTTCGTATCGGAAATCAAAATGTCTGCGTGACCAATTGGTTAGGGCAGACACACAGTCAGGTCCATAAATATTGGGACATCAACACAAATCTAACATTTTTGGCTCTATATACCACCACAATGGATTTGAAATGAAACAAACAAGATGTGCTTTAACTGCAGACTGTCAGCTTTAATTTGAGGGTATTTACATCCAAATCAGATGAACGGTGTAGGAATTATAACACTTTGCATATGTGCCTCTTACTTGTTAAGGGACCAAAAGTAATCGGACATAATAATAATAATAATAATAATAATAATAATAATAATAATCATAAATCAAACTTTCACTTTTTAATATTTGGTTGCAAATCCTTCGCAGTCAATTACAGCCTGATGTCTGGAACGCATAGACATCTCCAGACGATGGGTTTCATCCCTGGTGATGCTCTGCCAGGCCTCTACTGCAACTGTCTTTAGTTCCTTCTGGTTCTTGGGGCATTTTCCCTTCAGTTTTGTCTTCAGCAAGTGAAATGCATGCTCAATCGGATTCAGGTCAGGTGGTTGACTTGTCCATTGCATAACATTCCACTTCTTTCCCTTAAAAAGACTCTTTGGTTGCTTTTGCAGTATGCTTTGTGTCATTGTCCATCTGCACTGTGAAGCGCCGTACAATGAGTTCTGAAGCATTTGGCTGAATATGAGCAGATAATATTGCCCGAAACACTTCAGAATTAATCCTGCTGCTTTTGTCAGCAGTCACATCATCAATAAATACAAGAGAAACAGTTCCATTGGTAGCCATATATGCCCATGCCATGACACTACCACCACCATGCTTTACTGATGAGGTGGTATGCTTAGGATCATGAGCAGTTCCTTTCCTTCCCCTTACTCTTCTCTTCCCATCACTCTGGTACAAGTTGATCTTGGTCTCATCTGTCCATAGGATGTTGTTCCAAAAATGTGAAGGTTTTTTTAGATGTCGTTTGGCAAACTCTAATCTGGCCTTCCTGTTTTTGAGGCTCACCAATAGTTTAAATCTTGTGGTAAACCCTCTCTATTCGCTCTGGTGAAGTCTTCTCTCTGGTGAAGTCTTCTCTTGTGAAGGGTGTTTTCTTCATCAGGGAAAGAATTATTCGGTCATCCACCACAGTTGTTTTCTGTGGTCGTCCGGGTCTTTTGGTGAGCTCACTGGTGCGTTCCTTCTTTTTAAGAATGTTCCAAACTGTTGTTTTGGCCACATCTAATTTTTTTTTATCTCTCTGATGGGTTTGTTTTGTTTTTTCAGCCAAATGAAGGCTTGCTTTACTAATAGTGACAGCTCTTTGGATCTCATCTTGAGAGTTGACAGCAACAGATTTCAAATGCAAATAGCACACTTGAAATGAACTCTGGATCTTTTATCTGCTCATTGTAATTGGGATAATGAGGGAATAACAGACACCTAGCCATGGAACAGCTGATAAGTCAATTGTCCCATTACTTTTGATCCCTTAACAAGTGGGAGGCACATATGCAAAATTTTGTAATTCATACACCGTTCACCTGATTTGGATGTAAATACCCTCAAATTAAAGCTGGCAGTTTGCAGTTAAAGCACATCATGTTCGTTCCATTTCAAATCCATTGTGGTGGTGTATAGAGCCAAAAAATTTAGAATTGTGTCTATGTCCCAATATTTATGGACCCGACTGTAGGTCCTAATATAACCATCAGACAGTCCACACTAACGCAACCAGGATTTGGTTGTTTTCCGTGCCTCTGTTGCGTTAATTGTCGGTATATCCGTAAGGGCAATCTTTTTTTACATCCAGTCTCAGGGCTTTTATATCATATCCGTTTCCATCTAACATGCGACTCTGATTTTGTTATTTATGTTTTATCATGCCCATGCAATCTAATGTATGTGGGTGAAACCTCAACAGATTTAAAAACTCGTCTTAACAACCATCGCAATACCATCAGAAAAAAAGCATCATGACATATCTGTCTCTAAACATTTCTCTGATTTTAAACATACGCAGAGGGATTTAAGGTGCTAGATTATTGACCACATCCCCATGCCCAGAAGAGGATGAAATAGATTAAATCTTCTTAAGAAAAAAGAATTACAATGGATACATACTGTAGGAAGGAACAAGGGGCCGTCATTGATGGTCGGTATGTGTCACCGAGGTTCCTGGCCTCGGTGAGGTAAGAGACGGTTTTTCTCAAGTGTCATTATTGCAGATTGCAGTCTGACACTTCAACTGTTTAATATGGCTGTAAAGCTGATCCATGACGGCTGAGAGAGTAGTGGATGCATGGAATAACCTTCCTGTAGAAGTGGTAGCTGCAAATACAGTGAAGGAGTTTAAGAATGCATGGGATAGGGCCAGGGGCTATTCATAGTATTCAGTATATTGGGTAGACTAGATGGGCCAAATGGTTCTTATCTGTCGACACATTCTATGTTTCTATGGCTTTTACTGGGAGTTGTGAAAAATGCTGGGTGGGTGGCTACTCCCCACGTTCCAGGCTGGGTCTTGGCAGGCTTATAAAGCAGTCAGCACTATCAGGTGGTGTGGATCTACCTCCAACTGACAGTGAAGCTGTAGAGTCATCTGTGCTGAAGGCTGAAGACTGCAAACAGGCATGCAGGCTGCCTGGAAGCCAGCCAGTGAACCTTTCTGTGGCTGAGCATTTAACCGAGTGTGAACTGACACCTAGGATTCTAGGTGAACATTGTTTTGTTTTGTTGTGTAAGAACAAGCACCAAGACTGTTATGTTTTGTTCAGTGTGAATAAAACACTGGTTCCTTGCCTCTATAATGTGTCCGCTATCCTGTCTACCACAGCAAATCCCCACAATACTCTCAACAGCCTTAGGCCTAATGGTCTCAATGTTAATTATAAAATTTGGAACGTATTGTGATATGGTGGCTTGCCCTCTGTCCCTGCAGGTATGGTAGGGACTTCTCTTGCTTATTTGGTAGTTAGTCTAGGATAAAAATATATATTTAATATAATTTTTATTATTATTTTCCTAACAGAATTTTTTATTTTTCATAGATGACATACTGATGGAGGACAAGATGAAGGGTGGACGTGAGCTGCACTGGCTGGAGACGTCTGCAACTTCATAGCTTTCATAATTTGATGTTTGTTTTTACTGTTTATCATACCCAGGTTGCGCCATGACAAAAATATATTTTTAGATATTTCTGTGGTGTTATGTCTTGAGGAGAACCCTCATGGGCTTATGGATTGGATCTACAGGGATGATGGAGGTGGAGCCTGCAGTGGCATGCGGGATTCCGCCTGTTGTTTCCCTGGTGAGTGGAGGGTGATGCCCGCTTGACAAGTGGACATTCATCCTACTCCGTGGTCCATTTTTCCTATTGCCCTGACTTTTAGTTATATTATGGCTGCCCAACCGGTGTGGAATTAGACATTTGGATATACATGATGCTCGTGTGATCCTTTGCCTTTTCCAATATGGCCGTGGAAGGTGAGAAGTACACAGTGCGCAAACTCCACAGACGTTCAAGCGTCATGACGTCTTGACAATCATGCACGCAACCTTAGGCATGCGCAATGTAGTTACAGACACGAGGTCATGGAGCTCCTGGTCAGTGTATTCACGTTCATCCCTAATTGTCCCCTTTTGTTTGATCTTTTGCACATGGTGCTTTATTAGGGTTACCGGATGTGTCACAGATAAATACTCAAGAAGATCACTATCGATGACCCCTGCAGTCAGTGCATCTGAAAGACTCTGCTAAATATAAATTCTCTGTCCACTATAAGCATATTAGCTTGTTATTGATTACATATGGAATCTTTTACACATCTGTTTGGCACATCATCCACATGTATTTATTTACACACTTGGTTGATATGTGTTTTTTATGCACTTTTTTGAATCAGGTTTTACATGAATAATGAAATATTATGGTTTGACGTTGATTAATTAATTGAACACTTGCTGTAATGATATAATTGCACATTTGTAAGTTTCTTGATATTTATATACTGGTCACTTTGTCCTATTTCTTTGCTTGAGAAAGGCTCTGGTATTGAGCTGAAACACCTTACCACATGGGTGAATAAAGTTTGAGTTCATGTCACGAGTTGGAGGTCCCAGGAGAGACCACCGCGTCGTCAAGCAATAAATGGAAATCAGGTACAGACACATAAGAGTTTATTGCACAAACAAAAACCAGGGAAGGCAGCACAGACAAAATATGAGCTCTATGTACCGTCAGCACAGTGGGAGAAAACCCCCACTGCGCCACTGTCTAGTAATACTCCAGAGGGGCGTGACTAAGCAACTCCTGGTATTCATAGAGCCCCAGATGGTAGGGTTAGACTTTGCAGCAGGAAGTTGCCAGGGTCCACTCTGGAGCGTGAACTAGACAGTGACAGCAGGAACGAATGGACAACAGGTACCAGAAGGTACCGACGGCACATAGGCATACATAACGGACAGGCAAATACAAACAGGGCAACTAATAACACAAGCAGGAGTACATAGCAAGGAAAGAGGAGCGACAATGAGCAGAGAAGGACTTGCTCCACCAGTAGTAAACTGCATGGCCTTGCGCATTGCACTCTGCTGCAAAGAAAGGTGCAGCAAGGGCTTGCTGAACAGAGACATATAACATAACAAACATAACTGGCAGAACAGATAACAGAAACATAGGAAAGAGGACATCAAAGAGGATGGGAATGAAGAAGTAGGAAACCCACAGAGCACAGACAGACAGACACGGATCCCATGGGTCAGCAGCATGGGAGAGTGAGTACAAACAGGAGCAGGACAAGAAAACACACACCAGGAGAGCTGACACAGAACTGAGGAAACCTCAGCCTTATATACAGGTTCCATGGGTGCAGCAGAGAAGCCACACCCATGGAGCAGACAGAGGATTAACTCCTAATAGGCACACAGGGGAGTTAACTCATAAGGAATCAAAGAACACACAGAAACGGAGCTGCAGCGAGAGCATAGACAGAAGGTCACAGCCAGAGGTAATGACTGTGACTATTCCACGAATTGGAGTGCTGCCGGTTTTTTGTCTTTATATATATATATATATATATATAATATATACTAGCAGAAGGACCCAACTTCACACGGGTATATTTCATCTATTTCATTTAATGTTTGTGTGTGTCGTTAAAAGATATCGACAGTATCCCCCATAACAGTGACTTCTACAGCACCCCTCCCCCTTAACAGTGAACGCCACAGCCCCCCACCCCTTAACACTAAACCCCCACAGTGCCCTGCCTCCTTAAAATGGGATCTTTAGAGCAGCCCATACCCTTAACTTCGACCTTCATAGAAGCCCACCCCTTTAACAGTGAGTTTCACAGCACCCGACTCCCTTTACATTGATCTGCTCAGAGGCCCTTCCCCTTAACAGTGACCTATACAGCACCCCGCACCTTAACACTGACCTCCATAAGGCACCATCCTCTTATCTGTGACCTCTGCTGTTCCCTGCCCCCTAAACAGAAACCTCCACAGCACCTGTCCCTTTAACAGTGACTGCCACAGTACCCTGGTCCATTAACAGTGACCTCCACAGTACCTCGCTCCCTTAACAGTAACCTTGCAGTACCCTGCTGTCTTAACAGTGACCTTCACAGCAGCTGCCCCTTTAAAAGTGGCCCCTGCCCCCTTAACAGTGACCTACACAGTGCTACAATGGATCTGCAAAAAAAACAAAAACGGATGGCATACGGATGTCATCAGTTTTTTTTGTGGATCCGCAATTTGAGGACCGCAAAACACATATGGTCGTGGGCATTTAGACTTAGGCCTCATGCACATGAACGTATTTTTTTTCCGTGTCCGTTCCGTTTTTTTTGCGGATAGGATGCAGACCCAATCATCTCAATGGGTCCGCAAAAAATGCAGACAGCACACCGTGTGCTATGCGCATCTGTATGCCCATTCCGTAGCCCCGTAAAAAATATATAACATGGCATATGGATGTCATCCGTTTATTTTTTTGCGGATCCGCAATTTGCGGACCGCAAAACATATACGGTCGAGTGCATGTAGCCTTAAGGAAATGATTCCTTCCTAAAATGTACAAATTATAAAAAATTATGCACTTCCAGCTATATTAATATTTATATTGTGTGGCCACAATAAGAAGCTTAGGAAAAAAGTCTACAGATGAAACTTAAAAGCAACTTGCCCAAACTGGTTTACAGCCTATAGGGACAAATGGGTAGGTGCAGGAATAATTGGCAGACCCCATCAAGGACCATTGGAAACTTGTTGTAAAAAGTCAGGGTTGTAGAAGGTATTTGTCTGTGGCATGGAAAATGGAAAAGAGAGGAATTCCAGTGAGGAGGGCCATGTCAAGAAGAGAACGTCGATGTGGAGCTTACATCTGAGGATCTACGTACCTGGGGATTAGGAGGAAGGGGAGGAAATATAGGCAAGACTCAAGCTGAACAGAGCTTAATACCTTACAGTTAACACTTTGTATAGTATGCTTTGTGTTATTGGCAACCATTGGATAATCTAAGATGGTGGACAACATACTGTATATTAGAATTAGGTTTATTAATATATTTTAGTATATTGTCCACCATCTCTTATTTCAAGCTAGAAACAAGAAATACTGAGAAAAGAGCCATGAGGCTGGCAGAATAGTGATGCTAACAGCAAATGTACAACCAATACTGCCAACATTGCCAAGGCAGCAGACTCAATGAAGCAGCCTCAGAGCAAAAAGAAATATGTGTTTAAACAAAATGCAGCAATAGGCAAAATTCATTTGGAAGATATCTTAATTGTCTACAGCCAAAAATATATGACTAAGCAACAGATACTGCATAGAATTTTACCCTACAAATGTGTTTTACATGAGCTGATTATCAGAAATGAAAATTCCCACAAATGCTCTTTCTGAATAATTGGCCAGTGTAAATGTGTAATTTGCTCGCTCAACATATGAGAGCATTGTTGATACAGGCACCAAAATCATGGTTTCTGGGCAGCAGATAGTTCTGTGTAGACAGAGATCTGCTGCCCAGAATTAATGAATCTATATGGGAATGAGCGGCTGCATTAACGATTGCTGTAGTGATCACAAGCAGGAAATTATCGTAAACACTTTGGGGGCTTATGACACACAGGGGCTTATTACACACCGGTCTTAATAAGCCCCTGGGCTGGCGGAGGATCCTCCGAAGTTACATAACTTCAGCCTCCTTGCAGGCTTAAATTTAGACCATTTTCTATCCCTAAAACAGGCATATAAATGCCACACCCATTTTTTTAGACCTGGCGTGAGCAGGGTAAAGACACAGATTATGGTGCAAATAAACTTTGCACCGCAATCTGCACCAGAAATAAACCTAATATACAGTACAGACCAAAAGTTTGGACACACCTTCTCATTCAAAGAGTTTTCTTTATTTTCATGACTATGAAGGCATCAAAACTATGAATTAACACATGTGGAATTATATACATAACAAACAAGTGTGAAACAACTGAAAATATGTCATATTCTAGGTTCTTCAAAGTAGCTACCTTTTGCTTTGATTACTGCTTTGCACACTCTTGGCATTCTCTTGATGAGCTTCAAGAGGTAGTCCCCTGAAATGGTCTTCCAACAGTCTTGAAGGAGTTCTCAGAGATGCTTAGCACTTGTTGGCCCTTTTGCCTTCAATGTATATGTATATAATTCCCCATGTGTTAATTCATAGTTTTGATGCCTTCATAGTCATGAAAATAAAGAAAACTCTTTGAATGAGAAGGTGTGTCCAAACTTTTGGTCTGTACTGTAGGTGTATTTATGACCCCCCTTGTTCCTGATGACTGCCTTCCCAATTAGCCCGTGTAAAGACGCCTTAAAGTGGTTATGTGGAAATTTGATGTTGGTGGTCTATACTCAAGATAGGTCATCAAAATTAGATCGGGGAGATATGACTCCCGACACCCCTTTCGATCAGCTGTTTGAAGGGCCGTGTGTTCCCTTAGTACTTAGGTCTCTTCCTAGGCCAGTGACGTCACTGTACATAAGTCATATGACCAGGGTGCAACTCATTCCTATTCAAGTCAATGAAGCTGAGCTGCAATACCAAGCACAGCCACTATACAATGTATGGTTCTGTGCTTCATAGGCTTCGAAGAGATCACAGCACTCCCCAAATGCGGCGCTCACGTTGTGCTGTCTGCATCTTTTGCGGCAGAATTTTAATCAATAGGTCTGCATCCACTCCGCTAATTTGCAGAACGGATGTGGACTCATAAATACGGTAGTACCCTCAGTATAATAAGAACCTGGAACAAATCGTCAGCATTAAATTGTTCAGAAACTGTGCTATTGTTCAGATTAATTATATTTTGTTGCATCTGCAAATTGTTTTATCTGAAATTTGAAAAGAAAGCATTACAAATCAGAGAGTGTGGACTCACTGTGCAACCTAACCAGTTTGGCTTTGGGCTAAACCCAAAATGCATTATTCTGGTGCTCCCCTAGTATTCACCCTTTACCCTTATATAAGGATCTGAACTTCGCTACAGGGAAGCAACCGGACCACTACCTCCTGGGATAGTCCCAGTGTAGTTGACATCTCATCCAGTGGAAGCACTAGAAGCTCAGGGTCAGAAAATGCACCACAAATGGAAGAAAACAGGTATTGTCTGAACAGTCCCCAAGCCTAGAGTGCTGGTTTTAGAGATCTGCTAATAGTGATGAGGTAAACATAAGGCAGGCAGGCTGAGGACTTGACTGGTGCATATACAGGGTAAACAGACTGGTTTTTTTTAACAAACTGAACCAAACATGCATGCCTCTGCTCCATTCATAATCCACCGGACTGCCAAAAATGGCAGTACAACACTCGGCTATTTCTGGATGTCCCACAAAAAGTAAATGGAAAAGTATCATGCATGCTTTACCTGCCACTCCATAAAGGGACAGGGGGTCCCCATTCTCATGATCATTAGGGGTTCCAATGGTTGATTCCCACCAGTCAGATACTTATCCCCCATCCTGTAGATAAGGGGATAAGATTTGTATAGTTGGAAACCTTAACCGTATTATGTATGTATATATATATATATATATATATATATATATATATATATATTACAAAGACAAAGTCGATGTTTGTTTTTTTACTGAATTCCCAAAGACACATTAGATATTGTATAAAGTATAGCACGTTTTGCAATTAATGCAAAAACATCACAAGCTATTCTCAGCTGGAATAGGGAAGGATCGGTTACACTATAGAACATTTTGTTCAATTAATCCCTTTGCTATTCTGCAGAATATACTGTAATATACTCAACTCCATCGGGACAAAATAAATTAATGGTCGATGTCAATATTTGAGGCATGTGCAGCAGTTAAGAAAAGCGCTATAAAATGGTATTTTATGTGACATTTTCCAAGCTTACTCGATCTGTAACTCTAACTATTATATGGTTGTCAGACACCACGACCTGGAAACAATCACAGTCACACACACCTCTTGTTATACACCTTGAAAGACAGACCGATTTTCCAAGCAGTTATTTTTACCCAGCAGGTTTCTATTTAGTACTTTTGTGCTTACTGTGCAAAGAGGTAGTCCAAAATCAGATCAAATACAAAACACAGCAGTTCTTCTAATTACATTTCCGAGGCTCAAGCTGGTTTGTGTATTGGATGTTTAACAGCTATGACCTGTACTATTCATTATCAACACCTGTTTATGTGAGAGATATGTGTGTAAGGTCAATGTGACCGCTAAGCACACATAACTACCTGGGTTATTTATGGCTTCTGCTAGGAAGTCCTTAAGAGGGACCTGGAACTAAATTTTAGGAGAGTTAACCAATGCCATGATGTTATAGTGCATGGTAATGCCTTTTTTAAACATGCCCACACAGTCAGGTTACTACATGCAGTTTAAGAAGCCAAAACCAGGAGTGAATTCAATAAAGAGGAGAAGTTATGTCTATCCTTGATACTTTATCTCCTTTTATTATCCACTTCTGATTTTTGGGTTACAAAACTACATACAGAAATCTGATCATGTGGCCGTAGCCAGGGCCGGCGTCATAACCCGGCATCCCCGGGCAAGTGCCGGGGCCCAATGCTCCTGGGGGGGCCCACTGAGCTGCTATGAGCACTTCCATCAATACAGATGGGAGCTCTCGCTGCTGTCAATTCACATACGCAGTACCCCTCTGGTGGGCCCTCTGAGCTGCAGAGACTCAGGACACGCCCCCTCTACACAGGACACACGCTGCCTGAGGAGAGAGACCGCATGACTGGAGCTGGAGCAGAGAAGTGTGGAGACAGTCTGTGAGTCTGCACTGTGACTGTCTCTTCTCTGTGGGACAGAAGGAAAGGGGGGGGACACTGCTGCTTCATTCTATTTAGTTGTGTTACTGTTTTATTAAGCAGTTTGTCTCCATGACACCTGCCCCCCCATATCCTGCCCTATATCATCCTCATGGAGCCCCTGCTGTCTCCTTTCCTCCCTCATGTATCCAGAGCTCCTGTCTCCTATTGCTGCCCTGCACAGACTTCCTGCCACTACTTGTTGTATGAATCCCCCTCAGAGCCCCTTCCACCTACTTGCTGTGTCCACCCCTCCTGTCCATCCAGGGCCCTTGTCTCACTCTGCCTCTCATTATGGTGGCATCTGAACCGCATTCACCATAAAGGACCTTCTAATGTCACAGGGTCACGTGACTGTGCCCCCCACCCTGTACTGTGCCCTCTTATACCCTTTTATCTGGTCACTATATGGCGGTGTTATCACTATATGGCGGTGGTATCCAATAACTGCATGGCCATAACTGTATCCCCTTCCCTGCCCACACCACTTTTGTTAGACCTGGCATGAGCGGGAAAAGATACAGATTGCGGTGTTAAGGACCTTTGCGCCACATCTGTGTCAGAAATACGCCTAATATAGACGTATTTCTATATAATAAATGACCCCCTAATTGTATTATTATTCGGGGGTAGGGCTAATATCTTTATATTTTATAGATTCTAGTGTATTATACTGTGCCCTGTATTTCCCAGTAGAAAATGATCCTTGGGAAGCACAGTCCTAATCCCTGACCACCAGGACCAGTTAGCGCTCTGTCAGTACATGGCGGCCTCCCCTCTCCGCCACACTGCTCCGCTGTGTACTGGTGCTTAGGGTACTTTCACACTTGCGTTTTTCTTTTCCGGCATAGAGTTCCGTCACACGGGCTCTATACCGGAAAAGAACTGATCAGTTTTATCCCTATGCATTCTGAATGGAGATTAATCCGTTCAGTTTGCATCAGGATGTCTTCAGTTCAGTCGTTTTGACTGATCAGGCAAAAGAGAAAACCGTAGCATGCTACGGTTTTATCTCCGGCTAAAAAAACTGAAGACTTGCCTGAATGCCGGCATTTTTTCCCATAGGAATGTATTAGTGCCGGATCCGGAATTCAGAATGCTGGATCCGTCCTTCCGGTATGCGCATGCGCAGACTGAAAAAAAAGGTGAAAAAATAAATGCCAGATCCATTTTTGCCGGATGACACCGGAAAGACGGATCCGGCATTTCAATGCATTTTTTAGACTGATCAGGCATTTTTAAGACTGATCAGGATCCTGATCATCTTACTAATGCCATCAGTTAGCATACATTTTGCCTGATCCGAAACTGCTTGCCGGATCTCTCTGCCGCAAGTGTGAAAGTAGCCTTATTCTGACACTAGGGCTGGGTTCACATCCTATTTTTTCCATCCATTTAATGTATACCAAAAATGTCTGCGTTAACAGATGCCTCAGACTGATGCCGTACAGTGGCGTCCATTTGTATACATCAAACCGATAGGAAAAACGTACTAAATTTCGCTGTGGGGCCCAGTCAGTTCTAGCTACATCACTGCACATCTCCTTCTCTCCTCCAGGCCTGTCTCACTGCTGCAGCGGGCCGCCGTAGAGAAGGAGAGCAGGGAGCTGCGGTTAGTGAATGACAGGACCACCAGCTCCCCTGCAATGATAGGTATGTGAGGGGGCCACTGGGGGGTCATTCATCACACTGTGAGGGCCCCTTACTCAGTATAATGACTCCCAGTGCCCCCCATTTAGTATAATGATCCCCATTGACCCTCCATTTAGCATAATGACCACCAGAGCCCCCATTAAATATAATAACCCCTTGTGCCCCCTCCATACAGTATAACCCCCAGTGTGGGGGCGACTGGGGGTCATTATTCTGAATGGAGGGTCACTGTGGGGTCATTATACTGTGAGGGCCCTTTACATAGTATAATGACCCCCAGTGTCCCCCATTTAGTATAATGATCACCAATGACCCTACATTCAGTATAATCACCCCCAGAGCCCCCTCCATACAGTATTCCCCCAGTGTGGGGGCTACTGGGGGTCATTATTCTAAATGGGGGCGACTGGGGGTTATTATTCTGAATGCAGGGCCACAGGTGGTCATTATACAGTGGGGGGGGGGGATTGGGGGTTCATTATACTGTGTGAAGGGCCACTAGTAGTCATTATATTGTGTGAAGGGCCACTAGTAGTCATTATACTGTATAGGGGCCGCTGGGGGTCATTATACCGTGTAGGAGCCACAGGGGGACATGTCAATGTAAAAAAATGCCTCATGGGGGCCCACTGGGATTTATCGCCCAAGGGCCCACATGAACCTGGAGCCGGCCCTGGCCGTAGCCTTAACATTGATCATTTCCCTGTACTGGATAATAAGAAGTTAGACAACAGCCTGCACCATTTGTAAATTTGCTCATCAACAGTCATGTGGGTGGTGCTGGTAAGGTGACAGTGTCTTTGCCATTAGCATGGGCGTGTCACCTGGAACCATGAATGTGATGAGTAGGGATGGACGAACATCTGTTCGCAAAGCGCAAGTTTGCGGTGGGTCCCATTCGTTTTAATGGCAGGCAAACCTGAAAAACATTCAGCTCATATTTGCAGCCAAGAAATAATTACTAGAAGTGCACAAATAGTCCCACAACATGGACAGTGACATACCAGATGTATTATTCGAATTTGTGATCTACATTCATAATTTTTTTCAATGCGAAATATCGGCAATATAATTTTCGCTTACGCGCATGCGCAATTGCACTATACAGTACCCAAATGCACTATAAAGAAAGTATATTGGTATATAACACCCCGCTTCAATCAGTTTTTTTTGGGGGGCGACTGATATATCACACCAGTTATAATTATTTGTTCTAATAACGCTTGTCCCTCTATATACCTGCAGTATCGCAGCAGAACCGCACACAACTGCCGCACAATACAAATGCACTATAATATACTTTCTAACATAGAAAGTATATTATAACATTGTACAAGGAAGGCATTAGAATATACATAAAAATAAAACTTAACCTTTAATAATTTTACTATGAGGGTCCATTCACACGTCCGTAAGTGTTTTGCGGTTCCGCAAAACACGGACACCGGCAATGTGCATTCTGCAATTTGTGGACCGCACATCGCCAGTACTATCATAGAAAATGCCTAATCTTGTCTGCAATTGCGGACAAGAATAGGACATGTTCAATTTTTTTGCGGAAACGGAAGCATGGATGCGGAAGTGTGGATCCGCAAATACGGATGTGGATCCGCAAATGCGGATGCGGACAGCACATTCCAGCCCCATTGAAAATGAATGGGTCTGCACCCGTTCTGACGTGTGAATGGAAAAGATATCCCTCAAACTGAAAATAAATTAAATTATTAGAGTTAAGCAAAAAGCATAGATGTGGTAGGCAATAACAAGTGCTCGGCGGCACTAAATCAGGTGCTCGGCGGCACCAAATAAGAAACCATATGTCCTACCACAATCCAGAGGGTTCCAGTGCACGTCATGAATCCCGGAGGGAAAGCAAAAACCATCTATCCCTGGGCTAGATGATGATGTGGTATTGAAGGACAGGGTGGGCAAAGAACTGTCCCTGATATTGCCCTTACAGGGGGGTGCAATTCTGGCCCTGATAGCCTAACCAGAGACCACCCGCCCTGATAAGAGCGACCCTGTCCGGAACCTTACCCTATATAAAAATGGCCCTAGTAAGCCCCTAGCCCCAGGCCCCTGACTTCCAGGTAATCACTATATACATCTATGTGTTTTTGACTCATTATAAAAGTAAATTATTTATCGCACCCCTCTGTGTATCACACCTATCGATAGCACACCTATACTAGTCCTTAAAAGGACTTTTGTGGCCCTATTAGCTAGCGTTTGGTGTCCCTAACATCCTGTCCCTGCTCCACACAGCAACCTCTCCCTACACTGGCAAAACACTGAATTTAAAATGGTGACAGATCAGGTTTATTTATAAGGTAGGGGGTACGTCCATGTGCTGAAACATCTCAATTGGCTGTCCTGTAGTCCCTCATGGATGTGTCATGGGTCAAAATTCTTCACAATGTAAAAGAATATGGCAGGCGCAAATATCTCCATATGTTTGCATGTTCTGCGAATCGCGAACATGCAAAGTTCGCAGTGAAACGACCGCCGGGCGAACCACAAGGCCATCTCTAGTGATGAGGACTCACTGAAGACCCAGCTTTATCTGTGATTGCCATCCTGGATGAAATTATTTGTACTTTGGACAATAAAGGGAGGTATTGTTATACCAAAGATAATGAGTATTGTTTTCTGCTCACTGTGATATGCTATAAGTTCTATATGTAAAAATTCCAGCAACACGAATATATTCCTCAATGCTTCTTTATTTCATCATGTAGAAAATTCATATACACTGGACAACATTGGGAAAGGCTTGGATGGGCCGAAACGCGTCCAGTGTATATGAATTTTCTACATGATGTAATAAAGAAGCATTGAGGAATATATTCATGTTGCTGGAATTTCTACATATAGAACTTTGGACTTCTTCTGGAGCAACACACCAGGGATCAGGTGCTAGGCTAACTGGATTAGTGACTGTGATATGCTATAGGTCGGATATTGACCTGCTCTGTTTTATGTTGTGCCCTTGCCATTAGCACACCCATTCCTCCATGATTAACATTCCATTTGGGAATCACCCTAACAATTAATGCAGAATCGGGGTACTGCATAATGGCCAGGACACTGTAATTCTATAGCACAAAAGCACCGTCCAGATGGCTAATGGTAAGAGGCACACACTGTTTTATTTCTTTTTACTTAGCACAGTGAATCAATTTGTGTCACAATTCAGTGTGTTTTCACTGATGAGGGCTTGTTTTTGCAGGGAAAATTGTAGTTTTTTTAAAGCACTATTTTGGAGTACACGTAACTCATTGATTAACTTTTCTAAACTTTTTCTCTTTGCAGCATAAATAACATTATCACATCATTCTCCAATCCCTCCACTGTCTCGAACTATTGTCCATTTTTGTAAACTTCCCTTGCCATCCATCCCCAAAAGTTCTCAATTGCATTTAGATCAGGGGAACACGCATGATGGGCCAAAAGAGTGATGGTATTCTCCTGGAAGAAGTCCCTTGTCCTGAAGGCATTGTGTACTGTAGCGTTGTCCTGTTGAAAAACTCAGTCGTTACCACACAGACGAGGGCCCTCAGTCATGAGGAATGCTCTCTGCAACATCTGGACATAGCCAGTGGCCGTTTGATGCCCCTGCACTTCCTGAAGCTCCACTGTTCCACTGAAGGAAAAAGCACCCTAGACCATTATGGTGCCCCCTCCACTGTGGCGCGTAGAAAACATCTCAGGTGGGATATGCTTGTCATGCCAGTAACATTGGAAACCATCAGGACCATCAAGGTTAAATTTTTTCTCATCAGAGAATAAAACTTTCTTCCACCTTTGAATGTCCCATGTTTGGTGCTCTCTTGCAAAGTCCAAACAAGCAGTTCTGTGGCGTTCAAGGAGACGAGGTCTTTGAAGACGTTTTTTGTTTTTGAAGCCCTTCAGTCTCAGATGCCATCTGATGGTTATGGGGCTGCAGTCAGCACCAGTAAGGGCCTTAATTTGGGTCGAGGATCGTCCAGTGTCTTGACGGACAGCCAATTGGATCCTCCGGCTCAGTGCTGATGAAATTCTTTTGGGTCTTTCACTTGACTTTTTGTTCCATAAACCTCAGGATCATTTAAGAAATTCCAAATGACGGTCTTACTGCGTCCCACCTCAGCAGCGATGGCGCGCTGTGAGAGACCCTGCTTATGCAGTTCAACAACCCGACCACGTTCAAAAAGGGAGAGTTTTTTTGCCTTTGCCATCACAACGTGTGACTACCTGACAAAAAATGACAATGAATGCACATCTTTGCACAGATTTGGCCTTTTAAAGGCATGTGGTCCTAAAATTTGGATCAGCTGAAAAACAGCCTTGTTTTAGTTTAATCGTTATTTTCAATTAATTGAATGCTCAAAAAATGTTTTGTCTCACTCTCATTTCTTGTTGTTGCATGTTGAAGCTCTACTTGGAACCTTGTTAAGATCCAGACTTGGGATAAATTGATGGAAATAGCTCACACGGAAAAGGTGCACAATCTAAATAGATTCACCTTTCAAATTAAGCTTCTGACAATAGATTGGCACACTATTACATATGAAGCCACACAGAAGCAAGCTTCACAATTTATTACAACTATGTATACTAGTTAAAATAAATACAATAAAATGCACATGAAGATAGAAATTTTAAATAAATAAAATAATGTAATATACAATACAGTGTTCGAACAATGTAAAATATGATTTTTTTGCAATTTTTCAAGTGGTCTTAAACTTTTGATCAGGACTGCATTAGCTCCACAAGGGGACTTCAACATGTGATGCTTTGATCACTTCCGCAATACACTGTACTACTTATGTAGTACAGTATAGTTTGCTATTTGCAGTTACAGATGGCAGACCTGGGGTCCTTTAATAGACCCCTTTCTACCATCTAGAAGCAATGGCACCTGATAATCACATTCACAGTTGTGAAGAGGGGTGACAATAGAACCTCCCTCCCTCTGAAATCACTTAGATTATGCTATTGACTGCGGCATCTAAGAATCTAACTATCCAAGACTGGCAGTTCAGCTAATCCAAGTCATTAGAGGATGACCCTTGCTGTCATAAGAGAGCTGACATTTAAACTAGGCAGCCATAAAGAAGCAGCTGCCTATCCTAAAATCTCTTAGTGACTGCAATACACATGTCCATTGGTGGTTACTAAAGGCTTAAGTTGTGCCCTCATTGAGAGTTTATAATCATATGTCTGTTGCCTCAATCTGAGTAATCTGCTGATTAAGTTAAATTTTGCCAAGTTTCTGGCACTGTGCTATCTCATGTGTAATGGTCATAGATAGTGTTGAGCGAACAGTTCGAGCATAGTTCGGGTCCGTACCGAATTTTGGGGTGTTCGTGACACGGACCCGAACCCAAACTTTTTCGTAAAAGTTCGGGTTCGTCGTTCGGCATGTATTTTGGCGCATTTTGAAAGGCTGCAAAGCAGCCAATCAACATGCCATCATACTACTTGCCCCTAAGATGCCATCGCAGCCATGCCTACTATTGGCAAGGCTGTGATGGCCAAGTGCAGCATGTGACTCAGCCTCTTATAAGCTTGTGCGCACGTCGGGACGGTGCTCACTCCCGATGTGAATAGAACAGGGTTAGACGCCGCTGATGCTAGGGCGAGAATAGGCAGGGATAATTGAATAACTGGACAGCAAATTTCTCTCCTCCACCTGTGATTCATCTGAACAACTGCAGCTGAGGCTCTTTTTTGATAGGATTGGCTATTTTTAGAGTGGCCTGAGTGATTTTTCATCCACATGTACCCGGGCTGACCGCCGGCCGCCCTTTTGCGACTTGTAGTGCTGCAGCAGAAGCTGCCACAGTGTGCATTCCAAAGCTCCAAAACAAGTCAGACATCTACACTGGGATTCAGACCAATAGCGATTTGCAGCACAGTCCACAGGCTATTTTTTTTAAAGGTTTGTGCAGACCATTTTGTGGGCACATGTTACTGGGCTGATACGGCGGCGGCTATCTTGGGACTAGTGCTGCAGCACAATCTCTCCCAACGTCCATTTAATCACTTGTAATAGTGGTCTGTGCCATAGAAATCCTACATCAGGGACTTGGGTGTGCTTGTGTCACCCCTACTAATACCAGTCCACCTGTAATCCATACAGTGAAAAAGCCATAAAGTATTCCAGTGAGGGAATTTTTTTTTATTTAAAAAAGGCCAAGTTAGTTTATCTGGCGTTCAATATACTAGATTACAGTTAGGCCTGCGTTTCATACATCTGGAATTAGCAAACTAATGTGCTGGGGTTGGGAAAACATATATGTACCCATACTAGAATCTGTCAAAGAAAGCGGTACTCACATATAACAGTCATTCCATCTGTAATCCATACAGTCAAAAGACTGAAAGTATTCCAGTGAGGGAATTTTTTTTATTTAAAAAAGGCCAAGTAAGTTTATCTGGCGTTCAATATACTAGATACAGTTAGGCCTGCGTTTCATCCATCTGGAATTAGCAAACTAATTTGCTGGGGTTGGGAAAACATATATGTACCCATACTAGAATCTGTCAAAGAAAGCGGTACTCACATATAACAGTCATTCCATCTGTAATCCATACAGTCAAAAGACTGAAAGTATTCCAGTGAGGGAATTTTTTTTATTTAAAAAAGGCCAAGTTAGTTTATCTGGCGTTCAATATACTAGATACAGTTAGGCCTGCGTTTCATACATCTGGAATTAGCAAACTAATGTGCTGGGGTTGGGAAAACATATATGTACCCATACTAGAATCTGTCAAAGAAAGCGGTACTCACATATAACAGTCTTCCATCTGTAATCCATACAGTCAAAAGACTGAAAGTATTCCAGTGAGGGAATTTTTTTTATTTAAAAAAGGCCAAGTTAGTTTATCTGGCGTTCAATATACTAGATACAGTTAGGCCTGCGTTTCATACATCTGGAATTAGCAAACTAATGTGCTGGGGTTGGGAAAACATATATGTACCCATACTAGAATCTGTCAAAGAAAGCGGTACTCACATATAACAGTCATTCCATCTGTAATCCATACAGTCAAAAGACTGAAAGTATTCCAGTGAGGGAATTTTTTTTATTTAAAAAAGGCCAAGTTAGTTTATCTGGCGTTCAATATACTAGATACAGTTAGGCCTGCGTTTCATACATCTGGAATTAGCAAACTAATGTGCTGGGGTTGGGAAAACATATATGTACCCATACTAGAATCTGTCAAAGAAAGCGGTACTCACATATAACAGTCATTCCTATCTGTAATCCATACAGTCAAAAGACTGAAAGTATTCCAGTGAGGGAATTTTTTTTATTTAAAAAAGGCCAAGTTAGTTTATCTGGCGTTCAATATACTAGATACAGTTAGGCCTGCGTTTCATACATCTGGAATTAGCAAACTAATTTGCTGGGGTTGGGAAAACATATATGTACCCATACTAGAATCTGTCAAAGAAAGCGGGGTACTCACATATAACAGTCATTCCATCTGTAATCCATACAGTCAAAAGACTGAAAGTATTCCAGTGAGGGAATTTTTTTTATTTAAAAAAGGCCAAGTTAGTTTATCTGGCGTTCAATATACTAGATACAGTTAGGCCTGCGTTTCATACATCTGGAATTAGCAAACTAATTTGCTGGGGTTGGGAAAACATATATGTACCCATACTAGAATCTGTCAAGAAAGCGGTACTCACATATAACAGTCATTCCATCTGTAATCATACAGTCAAAAGACTGAAAGTATTCCAGTGAGGGAATTTTTTTTATTTAAAAAAGGCCAAGTTAGTTTATCTGGCGTTCAATATACTAGATACAGTTAGGCCTGCGTTTCATACATCTGGAATTAGCAAACTAATTTGCTGGGGTTGGGAAAACATATATGTACCCATACTAGAATCTGTCAAAGAAAGCGGTACTCACATATAACAGTCATTCCATCTGTAATCCATACAGTCAAAAGACTGAAAGTATTCCAGTGAGCGGAATTTTTTTTATTTAAAAAAGGCCAAGTTAGTTTATCTGGCGTTCAATATACTAGATACAGTTAGGCCTGCGTTTCATACATCTGGAATTAGCAAACTAATGTGCTGGGGTTGGGAAAACATATATGTACCCATACTAGAATCTGTCAAAGAAAGCGGTACTCACCATATAACAGTCATTCCATCTGTAATCCATACAGTCAAAAGACTGAAAGTATTCCAGTGAGGGAATTTTTTTTATTTAAAAAAGGCCAAGTTAGTTTATCTGGCTTCAATATACTAGATACAGTTAGGCCTGCGTTTCATACATCTGGAATTAGCAAACTAATTTGCTGGGGTTGGGAAAACATATATGTACCCATACTAGAATCTGTCAAAGAAAGCGGTACTACATATAACAGTCATTCCATCTGTAATCCATACAGTCAAAAGACTGAAAGTATTCCAGTGAGGGAATTTTTTTTATTTAAAAAGGCCAAGTTAGTTTATCTGGCGTTCAATATACTAGATTCAGTTAGGCCTGCGTTTCATACATCTGGAATTAGCAAACTAATGTGCTGGGGTTGGGAAAACATATATGTACCCATACTAGAATCTGTCAAAGAAAGCGGTACTCACATATAACAGTCATTCCATCTGTAATCCATACAGTCAAAAGACTGAAAGTATTCCAGTGAGGGAATTTTTTTTTTATTTAAAAAAGGCCAAGTTAGTTTATCTGGCGTTCAATATACTAGATACAGTTAGGCCTGCGTTTCATACATCTGGAATTAGCAAACTAATGTGCTGGGGTTGGGAAAACATATATGTACCCATACTAGAATCTGTCAAAGAAAGCGGTACTCACATATAACAGTCATTCCATCTGTAATCCATACAGTCAAAAGACTGAAAGTATTCCAGTGAGGGGAATTTTTTTTATTTAAAAAGGCCAAGTTAGTTTATCTGGCGTTCAATATACTAGATACAGTTAGGCCTGCGTTTCATACATCTGGAATTAGCAAACTAATTTGCTGGGGTTGGGAAAACATTATATGTACCCATACTAGAATCTGTCAAAGAAAGCGGTACTCCACATATAACAGTCATTCCATCTGTAATCCATACAGTCAAAAGACTGAAAGTATTCCAGTGAGGGAATTTTTTTTATTTAAAAAAGGCCAAGTTAGTTTATCTGGCGTTCAATATACTAGATACAGTTAGGCCTGCGTTTCATACATCTGGAATTAGCAAACTAATGTGCTGGGGTTGGGAAAACATATATGTACCCATACTAGAATCTGTCAAAGAAAGCGGTACTCACATATAACAGTCATTCCATCTGTAATCCATACAGTCAAAAGACTGAAAGTATTCCAGTGAGGGAATTTTTTTTATTTAAAAAAGGCCAAGTTAGTTTATCTGGCGTTCAATATACTAGATACAGTTAGGCCTGCGGTTCATACATCTGGAATTAGCAAACTAATTTGCTGGGGTTGGGAAAACATATATGTACCCATACTAGAATCTGTCAAAGAAAGCGGTACTCACATATAACAGTCATTCCATCTGTAATCCATACAGTCAAAAGACTGAAAGTATTCCAGTGAGGGAATTTTTTTATTTAAAAAAGGCCAAGTTAGTTTATCTGGCGTTCAATATACTAGATACAGTTAGGCCTGCGTTTCATACATCTGGAATTAGCAAACTAATGTGCTGGGGTTGGGAAAACATATATGTACCCATACTAGAATCTGTCAAGAAAGCGGTACTCACATATAACAGTCATTCCATCTGTAATCCATACAGTCAAAAGACTGAAAGTATTCCAGTGAGGGATTTTGCCTTATAAAAAATAATATATTTCATTGTGGTGCGAGTTGGATCGCAACAATGAAGAAAAAATACTATTAAGGGACGAGGACGCGGGTCGTGGTGGTGTCCGTGGAGCCTCTGTTGCTGGTAGAGGACCGTGGCCGTTCGGCCCAGGCGCAACAGTAGGGAACTAACTCCCTCAACTAGCCAGGCAGAATGTACCGCAATATCTCGTGGGGCACAATGCCGCTCTTAGGGATGGTAAGGCCTGAGCAGGTACAGGGCATTAATCGATTGGGTGGCCGACAGTGCTTCCAGCACGTTCACCACATGGTCTTCCACCCAGTCTTCTGCGGAAAGCGCACAGGTGGCACCTGAAAACCAAGCCCATCAGTCTGTCACATCACCCCCAAGCATATCAGGGAAACGGTCTGAGCCACAAGTTATGCAGCAGTCTCTTCTTCTGTTTGAAGACTCTGCTTCCAGGTTTCCCAGGGGCGTCCACCTAGCCCTTCCCCAGTGGAGGAAGACTACCATGCACTGGCGCACAACCACTTATGTCTCCAGATGAAGAGGACATGGGAATACCACCACAGCAGAGTCACCGACTCTCTGATGATGACGAAACACAGGTGCCCACTCGCGCGTCTTTTTGCAGTGTGCAGACTCAACAGGAGGAGGTCAGGGAGGGAGGACTGGGTGGAAGACGATGCAGAGGACGATGAGGTCTTAGACCCCACATGGACTGAAGGTCGTGGCGATGACTTTCACAGTTCAGAGGAAGAGGTAGTGGTGAGACCGAGACAACAGCGAAGCCAAAGAGGGAGCAGGGGGGGCCAAAGCAGACGAGCCGCCGCCCCCAGAGTTCGCCTGCTACTGGACATCGCCAACAGGGACCCAGCCCCCACAAAGCAGCTTCAAAGAGTTCCCTGGCATGGCACTTCTTTAAACAATGTCCTACCGACAAGACCCGAGTGACTTGCACGCTCTGCCATCAGAGCCTGAGGCGAGGCATTAACGTTCTGAACCTCAGCACAACCTGCATGACAGGCATCTACATGCAAAGCATGATCCTGCAGTGGGGTACACACCTTAAAAACCAGGCACTCGCTGAGGCTCCCCCTGCTCCCTCTACCGCTGCTGCCTCGGCTTCCGCCTCGAGAGGAATGTTGCCACCTGCCGAGCAGCAAACAGAGGATGTGCCACCGACACCCACCACCACCGCCACCGTCAACTAGCGTCTCCACTATATCACACAGCAGCGTTCAGCTCTCAATATCTCAAACCTTAGAGAGGAAGCGCAAATTCCCCCCGAGTCACCCTCGAGCCCTTGGCCTGAACGCCAGCATTTCTAAACTGCTGGCCTTTGAAATGCTGTCATTCCGGCTGGTGGGACACAAGACAGCTTCAAAAAGCTGATGGCCATGGCTGTCCCGCAGTATGTGGTTCCCAGCCGCCACTACTTCTCCAAGACAGCCGTGCCTTCCCTGCACATGCAAGTGTCCGATAAAATCAAGTGTGCACTGCGCAACGCCATTTGTGGCAAGGTCCACCTAACCACAGATACGTGGACCAGTAAGCACGGCCAGGGACGCTATATCTCACTAACTGCACACTGGATGAATGTAGTGGCGGATGGGCCCCCGGCGGACAGTTCCTTGGCGCACGTCCTTCCGCCCCCTAGGATCGCAGGGCATCCATTCTCTGCCTCCTGTAGCCTCCTCCTCCTACTCGGCTTCCTCCTCCACTGCTTCCACCCAGCTCATCCGGTCAGCCACACACCTTCACCACCAACTTCAGCACAGCCCGGGGTAAACGTCAGCAGGCCATCTGAAACTCATATGTTTGGGGGACAGGCCCCACACCGCACAGGAGTTGTGGCGGGGTATTGAACAACAGACCGACGAGTGGTTTCTGCCGGTGGGCTCAAGCCAGGCTGGTGGGTATGCGATAATGGGCGAAATCTCGTGGCAGCTCTGGGACTAGGCCGGTTTGACGCACATCCCTTGCCTGGCGCATGTGCTGAACTTGGTGGTGCAGAGGTTCATTCACCACTACCCCAACATGTCAGAGCTGCTGCATAAAGTGCGGGCCGTCTGTGCGCGCTTCCGCCGTTACATCCTGCCGCTGCTCGCCTGTCTGCGCTACAGCGGAACTTCGGCCTTCCCGCTCCACGCCTCATATGCGACGTGCCCACCCGGTGGAACTCCACCTTGCACATGCTGGAGAGACTGTGCGAGCAGCAGCAGGCCATAGTGGAGTTTCAGCTGCAGCACGCTCGCGTCAGTCGTACTGCCGAACAGCACCACTTCACCACCAATGATTGGGCCTCCATGCGAGACCTGTGTGCCCTGCTGCGCTGTTTCCGAGTACTCCACCAACATGGCCAGTGGCGATGACACTGTTATCAGCGTTACAATACCCTTCTATGTCTCCTGAGAAAACACTTAGGGCAATGATGTTAGAGGAGGTGGCCCAGGTGGAGGAGGATGAGGGCTCGTTTCTAACACTTTCGGGCCAGTCTGTTCGAAGTGGCTCAGAGGGAGGTTTGTTTAAGCAGCAGAGGACAGGTTCACAAGTCGCCAGCCAAGGCACTGTACTGGAGGACGAGGAGGATGAGGAGGAGGAGGTGGAGGGGGACGAGGATGACGCAAGTTCACAGCGGGGTGGCAGCCCAGGCCCATCACTGGTGCGTGGCTGGGGGGATACGGTGGACGATGACGATACGCCTCCCACAGAGGACAGCTTGTCCTTACCCATGGGTAGCCTGGCCCACATGAGCGAATATATGCTCCAATGCCTGCGCAACGACAGCAAGAGTTGCCCACGTTTTAACGTGTGCAGACTACTGGGTGGCCACCCTGCTGGATCCCCGGTATAAAGACAATGTGCCCACTTTAATTCCTGAACTGGAGCGCCGACCGTAAGATGCGCGAGTACAAAGCGCACGCTGATAGAGGCGCTCTGAGAGCATTCCACATGTCACAGGGGAACAGGTGGAAGGTGAAGGCAGAGGAGTGGCAAGAGGTCGCCAACGCAGCTGTGTCCACGGCCCAGCTCATCTGAGGGCAGGGTTTGCATGGCAGAAATGTGGAAAAGTTTTGTCTCCACGCCACAGCTATCTGCACCGACACCTGATACGGAACGTGTTAGCAGGAGGCAGCATTTCACTAACATGGTTGAACAGTATGTCTGCACACCCCTCCACATCCTGACGGATGGTTCGGCCCCATTCACTACTGGGTTTCGAAATTGTCCACGTGGCCAGAGTTAGCATGTTATGCCTTGGAGGTGCTTTCCTGCCCGGCGGCCAGCGTTTTATCTGAACGCGTATTCAGCACGGGCTGGGGGCGTCATTACTGACAAGCGCAAGCCACCTGTCCACAGCCAACGTGGACAAGCTGACCTTCATAAAGATGAACCAGGCATGGATCCCACAGGACCTGTCCCTCCCTTGTGCAGAGTAGTCCTTATTAACTGCCTAAAACATGTCTTGTTGTCTACGGGCCACTTCTTTATTTGATACAAATTTTATGAAACCCACAGTTGAATGAAACTCTTCTCTGTTGGGCGCCGGGGCCTAACCAGATGAAAGTGGCCGGTTTAAACTAACGGGTGACATGAAGCCATAACCTCTGCCATGCTACCTCTGTCTTCTGTCTGGTGCTGAGGCCTAAGTCAAATAAAGCGGTCTTCTGCTGTGCTGGGGGATATGAAGCTAATCTCTGACCTCTCTCCTCTGTCTGGGTCCAAAGGCCTAAATCACTGAAAGAGGCCTTCTCCTGTGGTGTGTGATATGATGCCAGAATATGTGCTGTGGGGCCTCTCTCCTCTTCCTGGGTGCAGGGGTCAAATAAACTAAATTGTGGCTTCTCCTGTGGTGGCTGATATGATGCCAGAATATGTGCTGTGGTGCCTCTCTCCTCTTCCTGGGTGCAGGGGTCAAGTAACTAAATGGTGGCTTCTCCTGTGGTGGCTGATATGATGCCAGAATATGTGCTGTGGGGCCTCTCTCCTCTTCCTGGGTGCAGGGGTCAAAGTAACTCAATGGTGGCTTCTCCTGTGGTGGCTGATATGATGCCAGAATATGTGCTGTGGTGCCTCTCTCCTCTGTCTGGGTCCAAAGGCCTAAATCACTGAAGAGGCCTTCTCCTGTGGTGTGTGATATGATGCCTGAATATGTGCTGTGGTGCCTCTCTCCTCTTCCTGGGTGCGGGGGTCAAAGTAACTCAATGGTGGCTTCTCCTGTGGTGGCTGATATGATGCCAGAATATGTGCTGTGGGGCCTCTCTCCTCTTCCTGGGTGCAGGGGTCAAAGTAACTCAATGGTGGCTTCTCCTGTGGTGGCTGATATGATGCCAGAATATGTGCTGTGGTGCCTCTCTCCTCTTCCTGGGTGCAGGGGTCAAAGTAACTAAATGGTGGCTTCTCCTGTGGTGGCTGATATGATGCCAGAATATGTGCTGTGGGGCCTCTCTCCTCTTCCTGGGTGCAGGGGTCAAAGTAACTAAATGGTGGCTTCTCCTGTGGTGGCTGATATGATGCCAGAATATGTGCTGTGGGGCCTCTCTCCTCTTCCTGGGTGCAGGGGTCAAAGTAACTCAATGGTGGCTTCTCCTGTGGTGGTTAGTATGATGCCAGAATATGTGCTGTGGGGCCTCTCTCCTCTTCCTGGGTGCAGGGGTCAAAGTAACTCAATTGTGGCTTCTCCTGTGGTGGCTGATATGATGCCAGAATATGTGCTGTGGTGCCTCTCTCCTCTTCCTGGGTGCAGGGGTCAAAGTAACTAAATGGTGGCTTCTCCTGTGGTGGCTGATATAATGCCAGAATATGTGCTGTGGTGCCTCTCTCCTCTTCCTGGGTGCAGGGGTCAAAGTAACTAAATGGTGGCTTCTCCTGTGGTGGCTGATATGATGCCAGAATATGTGCTGTGGTGCCTCTCTCCTCTTCCTGGGTGCGGGGGGTCAAAGTAACTCAATGGTGGCTTCTCCTGTGGTGGCTGATATGATGCCAGAATATGTGCTGTGGGGCCTCTCTCCTCTTCCTGGGTGCAGGGGTCAAAGTAACTCAATTGTGGCTTCTCCTGTGCTGATTGATATAAAGCTGATGGTTGTGCCATCTGACATGGTTGCCAGGGTCTGATTCAATGGGGGCCTACTCCTGTGGTGGGTGATCTAAATGCCTGATTCTCTGCTGTGAAACCTCTCTCCTCCGTCTGGGTGTAGGGGTCAAAGTCTTTCAAAGTCGCCTTCTCCTGTGCTGATTGATATGAAGCTGATGGTTGTGCCATCTGACATGGTTGCCGGGGTCCCATTAAATTGTGGCCTACTCCTGTGGTGGTTGATATGATGCCTGATTCTCTGATGTGGAACCTCTCTCCTCTGTTTGGGTGAAGGGGTCAAAGTAACTAAATGGTGGCTTCTCCTGTGGTGGCTGATATGATGCCAGAATATGTGCTGTGGGGCCTCTCTCCTCTTCCTGGGTGCAGGGGTCAAAGTAACTCAATGGTGGCTTCTCCTGTGGTGGCTGATATGATGCCAGAATATGTGCTGTGGTGCCTCTCTCCTCTTCCTGGGTGCGGGGGTCAAAGTAACTCAATGGTGGCTTCTCCTGTGGTGGCTGATATGATGCCAGAATATGTGCTGTGGTGCCTCTCTCCTCTTCCTGGGTGCGGGGGGTCAAAGTAACTCAATGGTGGCTTCTCCTGTGGTGGCTGATATGATGCCAGAATATGTGCTGTGGTGCCTCTCTCCTCTTCCTGGGTGCAGGGGTCAAAGTAACTAAATGGTGGCTTCTCCTGTGGTGGTTGATATGATGCCTGATTCTCTGCTGTGAAACCTCTCTCCTCCATCTGGGTGTAGGGGTCAAAGTCTTTCAAAGTCGCCTTCTCCTGTGCTGATTGATATAAAGCTGATGGTTGTGCCATCTGACATGGTTGCCAGGGTCTGATTCAATGGGGGCCTACTCCTGTGGTGGGTGATCTAAATGCCTGATTCTCTGCTGTGAAACCTCTCTCCTCCGTCTGGGTGTAGGGGTCAAAGTCTTTCAAAGTCGCCTTCTCCTGTGCTGATTGATATGAAGCTGATGGTTGTGCCATCTGACATGGTTGCCGGGGGTCCCATTAAATTGGGGCCTACTCCTGTGGTGGGTGATCTAAATGCCTGATTCTCTGCTTTGAAACCTCTCTCCTCCGTCGGGTGTAGGGGTCAAAGTCTGTCAAAGTCGCCTTCTCCTGTGCTGATTGATATAAAGCTTATGCTTGTGCCATCTGACATGGTTGCCGGGGTCTGATTCAATGGGGGCCTACTCCTGTGGTGGGTGATCTAAATGCCTGATTCTCTGCTGTGTAACCTCTCTCCTCCGTCTGGGTGTAGGGGTCAAAGTAACTAATGGTGGCCTACTCCTGTGGTGGGTGATATGATGCCTGGTTCTCTGCTGTGGGACCTCTCTCCTTTGTCTGGGTGCTGTGGTCAAAATAATAGTAAGTGACCTTCTCCATTGGTGGGTGACTTGAAGCCTGATTCTGTGCTATGGGACCTCACTCCAATTAATATTGTTTAATTTTATTTATTTTATGTTAACTCATCATTTCCCTATCTACATTTGTTTGCAGGGGATTTAACTACATTTTGCTGCCTTTTGCAGCCCTCTAGCCCTTTCCGGGTGTGTTTTACAGCCTTTTTAGTGCCCAAAAGTTCGGGTCCCCATTGACTTCTATGGGGTTCGGGTTCGGGATGAAGTTCGGGTCGAGTTCGGATCCCGAACCCGAACATTTTTCGAAAGTTCGGCCGAACTCGTCGAACCCGAACATCCAGGTGTTCGCTCAACTCTAGTCATAGACTATACCTACAAGTTTCTGATCCTCTTACAAACCGCCAACACACGAGAGAAGTCTACTTTAATTCTGGCTAAGGGTTCATCTGTAAAAAAAATGCAGCAGTGTGGAACCAGAGGTCTCTGGCAGTGGCTTACTCCTTTCCCCCTAGCCAAGCATGCAGGTGCATGAGGCTGTCAGCTGATAACTATCTGAAGTATGGCCAGCTTAATTTTAGTTCCAAAAACTGAACTTAGCACTGATGAAAATTACTTACATAAATACTGTATATTCATACCTACATAGGGGATAGAGCAGTGCTGCACTTTATCATTATACATATGTTGCTATTTCTGTATATATGAGTCTATATTTACACACACATATTGTATATGTGCACATGTTTCTCGGAATATTATTCTCAGTGTGATGCCTGGCTGCTGGAATGCAGATTTCTGCGTGAGATGATGATGATATAAATGTAAGCATGAATATGCCGGTCTAATCAAGGTTCACAGTATGCAGCAGTTTGTGAGAGTTTGATGCATGAAGAATCACAAAGCAATTTGCAGTGTTGGATTTTAATTACAATGTGAACGGTAAAATGGAAATTGGAGTTTATTTTTATTTTTTTATAAAAAAATGCTAGATTCTAAAATACATGTTTTACCTAATGCACATATGTACTAAATCCCAAATACAACAATTTGAAAAATATATCAACTTTTTAATAACAGCTTTATTTTTGCAATCCCATGCTAATCCTCTCAGCTGGTTAGACTATAACCTATTGATTTTTTTTTTTTACTAATGTAATTTTTTTGTCCTTTAAAAAAAACAACTGCATTTTAATTAAGATTTAAGCAGCTGACAATTGGTAAGAATTACGCTATTGCACTGCATTTTTTTACAGTTACATTTTCATTTACAGGAAACTTGTCAGATAAGACTCCCGGGAGCCTTTTATAATATATTTTAGACTTGGACATACTTGATCATATAATTACCAGAAATAACACATCGAATCATCCTCTGAGTTATGGGCTTTCACTGACATCACTGTTTCACTATTAGGATACGGACACACTGTCAGGTTTCCTGATGCAGTTTTGAAAGCCATAGCCAAAAGTGTACTCAAAAAGTCATAGCTGTCCTTTATACTTTATTTCCTTTTATGATCCACTCCTGATCTTGGCTTCAAACCGCATGCAGAAACCTGACCGTATGGCCTCACCCTTACATTTAGATCTTACATATAGTTGATTGAACTATGGTTCATACAAACGCAAGCATTGTCCAGTCATAGCCAATGAGAACTACAGACCACTCATCATATCACCATTTTTTAGGTAACATCCAATCATACCTGTAAAACTGTGTGTATTGGCCGACGCATGTTTGTGTTGTTTCTCCCACATGCAGATGCCACAATGTGTGTCTCTCTCTAAAAGGTTACTATTACACTGCGTGCAGAATTATTAGGCAAATGAGTATTTTGACCACATCATCCTCTTTATGCATGTTGTCTTACTTCAAGCTGTATAGGCTCGAAAGCCTACCACCAATTAAGCATATTAGGTGATGTGCATCTCTGTAATGAGAAGGGGTGTGGTCTAATGACATCAACACCCTATATTAGGTGTGCATAATTATTAGGCAACTTCCTTTCCTTTGGCAAAATGGGTCAAAAGAAGGACTTGACAGGCTCAGAAAAGTCAAAAATAGTGAGATATCTTGCAGAGGGATGCAGCACTCTTAAAATGGCAAAGCTTCTGAAGCGTGATCATCGAACAATCAAGCGTTTCATTCAAAATAGTCAACAGGGTCGCAAGAAGCGTGTGGAAAAACCAAGGCGCAAAATAACTGCCCATGAACTGAGAAAAGTCAAGCGTGCAGCTGCCAAGATGCCACTTGCCACCAGTTTGGCCATATTTCAGAGCTGCAACATCACTGGAGTGCCCAAAAGCACAAGGTGTGCAATACTCACAGACATGGCCAAGGTAAGAAAGGCTGAAAGACGACCACCACTGAACAAGACACACAAGCTGAAACGTCAAGACTGGGCCAAGAAATATCTCAAGACTGATTTTTCTAAGGTTTTATGGACTGATGAAATGAGAGTGAGTCTTGATGGGCCAGATGGATGGGCCCGTGGCTGGATTGGTAAAGGGCAGAGAGCTCCAGTCCGACTCAGACGCCAGCAAGGTGGAGGTGGAGTACTGGTTTGGGCTTGTATCATCAAAGATGAGCTTGTAGGGCCTTTTCAGGTTGAGGATGGAGTCAAGCTCAACTCCCAGTCCTACTGCCAGTTTCTGGAAGACACCTTCTTCAAGCAGTGGTACAGGAAGAAATCTGCATCCTTCAAGAAAAACATGATTTTCATGCAGGACAATGCTCCATCACACGCGTCCAAGTACTCCACAGCGTGGCTGGCAAGAAAGGGTATAAAAGAAGAAAATCTAATGACATGGCCTCCTTGTTCACCTGATCTGAACCCCATTGAGAACCTGTGGTCCATCATCAAATGTGAGATTTACAAGGAGGGAAAACAGTACACCTCTCTGAACAGTGTCTGGGAGGCTGTGGTTGCTGCTGCACGCAATGTTGATGGTGAACAGATCAAAACACTGACAGAATCCATGGATGGCAGGCTTTTGAGTGTCCTTGCAAAGAAAGGTGGCTATATTGGTCACTGATTTGTTTTTGTTTTGTTTTTGAATGTCAGAAATGTATATTTGTGAATGTTGAGATGTTATATTGGTTTCACTGGTAAAAATAAATAATTGAAATGGGTATATATTTGTTTTTTGTTAAGTTGCCTAATAATTATGCACAGTAATAGTCACCTGCACACACAGATATCCCCCTAAAATAGCTAAAACTAAAAACAAACTAAAATCTACTTCCAAAAATATTCAGCTTTGATATTAATGAGTTTTTTGGGTTCATTGAGAACATGGTTGTTGTTCAATAATAAAATTAATCCTCAAAAATACAACTTGCCTAATAATTCTGCACTCCCTGTAAATATGAGCACATTTATTGAAATTTGTTTCAGATACTATGCTCTTACTCAAAGCAAAAGAACTATTAAAGTTCGAGAGAAGGAGGAAGAGAGAGAGAAGTAACACTCCACTAGAAAAGAGACACACCAGTCCGTTGTCCTTCCAAAAGGATGACCCCATATTATACTTTTCTGAATAAGACACACAAGTCAGTTCTCCTTCCAAAAGGATACTGAAACTGAGTGTCTCAAGAGAAAATTGACTTCTTTAGCTGAGTAGTCTTTGTCGAGGTCGGGTGCTCTTTCCCATTTAGGAGACCACCTAGTATGCATGAGGAGTATTGCAGTCCAGCCAATTCTGTGCTGTATTTCTAAGGAAAGTATATGCAAATTAGCATGTGTTACTTCTACTGGCATTATTAATATTATTTATTTTAAATAGTCATTAATTCCATGACACTGTAAATCTAAGAGGTGGTACACATATGGATGTAGCAGGGTTAACACACCCACTTGGTGACTTATCATATCTAGTTAACGCGTTATGACTGTGACAGCTGTATCTGTGCACAATGTAAAACTATACAAGTATAATTAACATAAACTTAGAAACAGACAAGTACAGTGGAAGAGAGGATGTTGCCCATGAGAGATTAAACGCTACATCAGGCTTAGTATTCTTTTCTTTTTGGAAGAAAAGCTAATTTGAACATATTTGCGAAACCGAAGGTATGCAAAAAAAGCTTTTCTTTATGAAAAAGAACTGATTGAACAGTTGGAGGCTACCACCAGGGTAAAATCTTATCATGAAAAAGCACAGTTTGAGGCTTGCACGTCTCATTTCCATTGGAGTATTATGCGTGGGATTCTCTTTCAATCTGGAAGAAGAACAGACTTGCACTTATCTTATCCAGTGAAGTATAATGTATAAGGGTTCTGTCTCTTATTCTCTCGAAACAAATAACAAGAAATTCGGGTTCTTATAATCCAAATCTTTGGGAAAATTCTAGATGAACTCTCAATCAGTACAATTGATTTGTTACTCTCTTACCATCTTCTGTCCTTTGATGAGTAATATTTATGCAGCAGTGTAATAGCAGTAAGGATCTTGGAACTATTGTATATCAATGGCTTCCTGTTCATGAGGATGGACAGCAGGGTATACATAGAAGTAAGAAAACCCCATGGTGAAAGTTAAAATTATGTCATTATTGTGCGGGTTGACAACATCGCACCTAGAAAAACCTTATTTTAACTTGATGCTGTTCCCCAGTTTTTCCAGTGATCAATGGATTAGTTCCCCAAGCCTTGGGGGTCCCACATTGGCATTCCCATATAGAAAGCAATGTAGGCAAATATCTAAATGAAATTCATCAGAAATCAAGTTCATTTTTTCATCTTCAAAATTATACTTTTCAAGTTAAAACATTGACCTAATTCTTAAAAGGGTTCTCCCAGCATTTTAAGAAATTGGTCCACCATACTGTCCTATGGAAGAAAGATAATTAAGTTAATACTTACCAGTCCCCACTGCACTCGTGCATGCACTTTTGCTCAGGTATGGCGGAATGTGTGCCCTTCTCTTCCTGTTCATCTGAAAAATAGTAAATTCAGCTGAACAGGAAGACCATGGAACACATTTAGTCGGAACCGGATTAGCTTGCAGCTTTTGTAAGTGCCTCAGAGATGGTGGCATCAGCGGAGTCGGGGATGGGTAAATATAAATACTAACTAAAGGATCTTTCTTAGGACAGTATTAGGGATTTCCTAAAATTCCTGGAGAAGCCCTTTATCTCCTATTAATAAGACTCTATTCAGACCTCCTTTTTTCCAGTCATATGTTTGCCCTAATACCAGGCACTGGACAAGTCCAGGCTTTAGATCAGTATTCTAAGTTGTGTTCTCAAGTCATACAGGAAGATACAGTAGGCTTCTTGGGAAATGGAGCAGTTGTTGGCTGTGCAACCCTTATTATTTCACCTCTGTGAGCAGCATTAAAGCATTTTCAAGAATCAAGCATGGACAATTTTCAAGTCTGCATTTATTAGCAAAGCATCATCATCTTAATGATTGCAAAATACTTGGATCAGTTTGCTCACATTATATTGGATATGGACCACCACTGGTGAAGATTATATCTAAGCACTCCAATAAGCCCTCTCGCCCTCATACATATTAATGGTAGTAGGACACCATGATTTATAATGGTTTCATTTTGATAGCTCATGTAATGTTACCCTTATTTGTGTTGATTTTCCTATGCACATGCAGGGTTTAATTAAATTGTGAACTGGATATTGCCATTACAGGACTGAGCCAAGGAATCACAACAGTGAAAGCAATTTTCTGATTGTAATGTGAAAAACAAAATGCATTTGAACTCCCTTGATCCTCTACCCATCCAATTTACGAATTCAAATGCAAGATTTTTTTTATAATGTAAGATTTGCCTATATTAAATATTTTAGAAAATTGTAACACAAAATTTGCTTAAGATTACACAAAATGTTTGTAGATGCTTTGAAAACAGACATGAGCTTTAAGTAATACTATACATTGGTGTAGAAAAAAGGACTTTAAAGCCTGTAATAAAAAAATATATAAAGATTTCCCTAATAATAGAAAATGGGCCTATGTGAAATTAAATAAGGTTTATCTACTTAAAGAAATGTAAAAAAAAAAAGTCATTTCTGATTACATTTTCACTAAGTTTTTGTTTTGGAAGCAATTTATACATTTTAAAGTTACATCACCGCAATACATAGAACAGAAAAATACAGTTTAGACCCAAACATTTACCATTTTAACTCCTTACTTAATGAAAGGCATTTCACTGATGCCTATGTATAGAAATGAGAACAAACAAGAGTAGTGAAACTGAGCATAATAAAGAATACTAGATACATAATGAGGACCTCAGAAGAAATAATAATTACCCTTATCTCCCCTTTTCCTCGTGGTACAGAAAAGCTATTTCCTTATCACCCGGATGAATACCTCCACTAACCGAATTTGGTAAAGTTGGGATATTTTGATGATCAGTGCACACAGTCACTTACCATATCCACCAGCCACAAAGCAATCATAGTGACTTTTATGGTTCTTATTCCCTTGATGACAACCAGACTCCAGCATATAGGTTAGAAAATTAAAGCATTACAGCAAGTATCTAACTAGTTGCTAATGGAAGAGTGTTTTTCAGTTTTGTCTTCTCTACAAATTGCCCAGACTCATCTGGATGAGTCTGATGTAAAGCAGAAGATGGGTGCATACATACAATTTGTTAAAATGTGTATATACTTTATATTTTAGGAATACTTAATAACGGCAAACATCTAAAAGAAGTTCAATAGTTTTTAAGAATACTGAATAACAAAGTAAGTAGTTTCTAGGAATACTTATAACAGGGGACATCTAAAAGAGGGTAAATACTTTTTCAGAGGACTATAACTCCACAACTGTTCACATTTGAATGCAGAATTTATAGTATATAATTTATCCCCTCTAAAACATTGTGTGTAACCTACGTGAATAGTAGGAAAAGATCATATTTAGCCAATCAATTCTGATTGATTGAGCTACAGCATATAAATCAGTCAAAAAAGGTGCCAATGATGAAAAATAGCGACATATTCCCATCTATCAGTGGTCTCTGCAGCCGTGGTAAATTATAAACTGAGACTGAACTCTACTATCTTATTTCTAACTTGACTTGAATGTTGAAGGAGTAGAGGGACCCTCCCAATCCTAAGGTGAAACTGCTGCAGAGTAGAGGGACCCTCCCAGTGGTCTCTTTTGAGCAGGGACACCTGCACGCATCCTCCACCATATGTAAGGGATTAACTTTCTTCCGGGGGTCACAAGTATCTTCGCCAGACACCAATTTCAAGGTCCAAACATGAGCTTTATTTTCACAGAACAAACATAAATTAACACCTTGCCTGTCTGGGCTCTAAACATATGATATCCCTACCTCACTTAAAGCACCGTTCACACACGGTAATATGCAGCTCTCAGGCTGTAGCAAGTCTAGTACCTTTGGGGGTATGTGGTCTAGCAGTCCTGCCGACTCTGAACTTGCAACCGTCGTTTCCCAGACCTCGCAGAATCCCCCAAAGTTCAGGCTATCACCTAGCCCCATGGCCCTCAGCCAGCCCAGCTGAGACCACTTTTACAAAGCCTCCAGCAGGACTTTGTTGCACAAAGAATTTCTCCCCCACACTTACATACTGGGAGGTACTTTATGCCAGCCTGATTTCAGCAGGTCTCGCTTGCGATCACCTCAGGGGAAAGGGAATACCCGTGCTGGAAGGGTGTGGACTGGCAGCTCCCACTGCCAAACATAACTGCCAGTCCAAGTAAAATCCGGCCCAGAAAATGTATACAAAACTGTCTCAGCAAACTATGCCCAAGATGAGCCAAGATATTTAACTACAGTTGCAAGAAAAGTATGTAAACCCTTTGGAATTATATGGATTTCTGCACAAATTGGTCATAAAATGTGATCTGATCTTCATCTAAGTCACAACAATAGACAATCACAGCTTAAACTAATAACACAAAAGAATTAAATGTTACCATGTTTTTATTGAACACACCATGTAAACATTCACAGTGCAGGTGGTAAAAGGAGTGAGGTGTTAGCCAACTGGAGTCCAATCAATGAGATAAGATAGAAGATGTTGGTTACAGCTGCCGGGCCCTATAAAAAACACACACCAGTTCTGGGTTTGCTTTTCACAAGAAGCATTGCCTGATGTGAATGATGCCTTGCACAAAAGAGCTCTCAGAAGACCTACGATTAAGAATTGTTGACTTGCATAAAGCTGGAAAAGGTTATTAAAGTATCTCCAAAAGCCTTGCTGTTCATTAGTCCATAGTAAGACAAATTGTCTATAAATGGAGAAAATTCAGCACTGCTGCTACTCTCCCTAGGAATAGCCGTCCTGTAAAGATAACTGCAAGGTTATTACGGACGCGGCGATTCCTAATATGTATACATTTTTTTTATTTATGTAAGTTTTGCACAATTATTTTATTTTTGAAACCAAAAAAAAATCATGTTTTAGTGTCTCCATATTCTGAGATCCATAGTGTTTTCAGTTTTTGGGCGATTATCTTAGGTAGGGTCTCATTTTTTGCGGGATGAGGTGACGGTTTGATTGGTACTATTTTGGCGTACATACGACTTTTTTGATCACTTTTATATCCTTTTTTGGGAAGTAAGGTGGGCAAAATTTCAATTTCATTATAGTTTTTTATTTTGTTTTTTTATGGCGTTCACCGTGCGGCTAAAGTAACATGACCGTTTTATAGATCAGGTCGTTACGGACGCGGTGATATCAAACATGTGTAGGGAATTTTATTGTTTTAATTTTTAATCAGTGATAAATGTGTTTTTTGATTTTTACTTTGTTTTCAATCAATGGTCTGATGTCTGTATAATACAGTACAGTACACTATATAGTGCACTGTACTGTATTTTCACTTTACAAAGTCTGATTAGACTTATGCCTTTTAGCAGAAGTCTAATCAGCACCATTGACAGCCTCTGATCAGTACCATGGACAGCTGGACGCCTGTGAAGGTAACCATCACTCGCTGCCACAGCAGAGCAGTGGGTGATGGGGAGGGAGGGGGGCCCCCTCCCTCTCCCATCGGGGGATGAAAAGGCACAGCAGCCCACGATGGGAGAAGGAGGGAGCTCCCTCCCTCCTAACCTTTCCCATACAGCGGTCCCAACGGACCACGGCATGGAAGAAGTTAAACGCATGGCATCTGTGCCAGCACAGATGTCAGGCGTTTCAAGCAGAGTGTCAGCAATGTGCTGACACTCTGCAAACCGCTCGGCTATCCTGAGAGAGGGGGTGGGCGGATGATCGCATGCCTGCCCGCCCCCCTAAGCACCGCCAATGATTTGAGCAGGCACCGGGTTCCGATCACTGCCCGCCGGGCGGCGGTGATCGGAGCTATACATGATGTACCATTACGTCATGTGTCCTTAAGTACCAGGACAACATGCTGTACCGGTACGTCATGTGTCCTTAAGAGGTTAAGCAGACTGTGATTGTCAATTGTTGTGACTTAGATAAAGATCAGATCACATTTGATGACCAATTTGTGTAGAAATACATATCATTTCAAAGAGTTCACATACTTTTTCTTGCAACTGTCCATTATACATAACTCGAAGTAATTGCCCTGGGTCTGATCTTACAGTGACAAACATAATCAATGCTTAATTGCCTTATCACAATTATACTTGGTTCATCATGGTGTTCTAAAGTTTCTATGAAAGTCATTTTTATAAAAAAAAATCTACATTAATAAATGTCTGCCTTCCGCTAAGCTAGTATTTCAGTGCTGTAGATGAGATCTAGAATTCAGGATTACTAGGGCAATATTTCAGAATGCAAATAATATGACAATCTTTTAAGCTTTTGACTCATTAAAGCTTATCTTCAACTTCTTATGTATGTACAAGGGCAAACAATATCTTACAGCTTTTATATATATATATATATATATATATATATATATATATATATTATATAATCAAATTCTATGCATTAGTGTGGTAATAGTGTATGGAAGTGCCAAGTTCAGTTGTCCATCCACACAGAGGTGTTGCTGAATAACATACTCCAATAGCTGGAATCTGTGCCATTACAGGTATAATAAAATGCACTGAGAATGGGGATAAAAAGAAGGACAGGAGGATTCAGAAGAGAAATATTGTGTCTAGTTATGAAGCTGTAAGAGCCCTATTAGAATGCATTATTTTTGGGACAATTATCGGGAACCAGCATTCATAGGGACTCTCGTTCCTTATAACTTGCCCATACAATCGAGCAGCCGATCAACGAGCAAACACTAGTTTGTTGTCTGATGAGCATTTTTTTTTATCAGGATGAAAGATACCAGATTATTAGCAGCATGTCTCCCTGTGTAATCAGGACTGTGCTGCCAATAATGAACAGAACAGGATGAAAGAGAAACAAATGCGATAGCAAGCGTTCTTCCCACCTTCAGTTTGCATTGGCCTGTGCTTCATGAGCATCGATAGATGTGTTATTTATTGGGGCTCACACTGCTCGAACATTGTGAAGTGTAATACAACCATAACAAAAATGTGCAATACAGCCCTAGGGCCCACAGGGCACAAGTGATTTTGCCTAGATTTTGTCTCAAAACGTAACAACATCCTGAGCCACTGTTATAAATTTGGTGGCTCATTAGACTGCCTATGTTTACTCTGTCTACATTTTAGACAGGAATAGTAAATCGGCCCAGTTTGTTAATCAGAACCACTTCCCACAGTCTCCAAAATTGCACCAAAGGTGCCACATATGCACTGTAGGAGAAAGGTGACAGAAGAGATTACTTTGAAGGCTACCACTAGCCATGACTTCCACTCATCATATACAAGATACGCAAAGATCATGTTAAAGAGCAGTATGAGTTGGGATGGGTGATTTAAAGTGGTTTTCTGGTTGCATACAAAAAAAATATAACACCAGCATTCTACCTTACTGCATTATGTAAGTCATATTATAAAGTTCTGAGTACATTTTGACTCCTGCAATCTGTCACTTGGACCCTGTGTTTACATCCTGCCGCAGGACTCACAGGTAGTGTCTATAGCACCAATCCTTGCCTCTCTTGCTTCTCCAAGTTCAGAAATCACAGATCCAAGCATGCTTGAAGCCCTTCCATAAGAATCTTACCCTAAGGCCTCATGCACATGGCGCCCGTGTTGCCTTCCGCAATTTGCGGAACGTAACGAGTGCCGGCAATGAAAAAATGCCTATTCTTTTCCGCAAAGCGCGGACAAGAATAGGATATGTTATATTTTTTTTAACGGGGCCGCGGAACGGAGCCACGGATGCAGACAGCACACAGAGTGCTGTCCGCATCTTTTGCCGCCGCCCCATTGAAGTGAATGGGTCCACATCCGAGCCGCCAAAACAGCGGCTCGGATGCGGACCCAAACAACGGTCGTGTGCATGAGGCCTAAGGCTACATGCACACGACAGTTGTTTTTTGCATCCGCAAAATGCGGCATCTGTTTTTTTTGGAGGATCCGTTTTTTTCCCACAGATCTCTTGTAATAAATGCCTATCCTTGTCCGCAAATGTGAAAAAGTAGGACATGCACAATTTTTTTTGCTGAAGGGAAACACAGACAGTGGACGCGGAACACAAACGGATGAACTATCAGCATTTTTCTGCTGACCCATTGTAATGAATGGGTCTCCATCGTACCTGCAAAAAAAACGAAACAGAGGCCGAGAAAAACTGTCGTGTGCATGAGGCCTAAGGCACGGTATTAATGCTGAAATCACGCCTACAGGGCAGGGTCCAGGAGAATGAGCAGAACACTGACCTCAGAGGCAAGGTCATTAATGATGTTGTGTTGACAGGGCAGAGCCTTAAAAACCTTGCCATGCCTCAGATATATATATGATGTCATTGAGTAAGGGAACCAACACAGCACAAAATGTCACATGATCACGATGGAGTGCAGAAAAACGAGGCATTACAGATAAACAATCGCTATTAGTATGTGATAATGTTTCCTGTAAATTTATATTTTGCAAAACCAAAATACCCTTTTAAAGGAAGTGCTGGGTGAACTCACACAAGGGTGAAAAGCTCTTGCATTTGCCATATGTTCATTGATCAAGCAGAGGACTCATGACAGAAAAGAAAACTGAATGCAATCAGTCTATTATATTCAGATTCCTGTCAAATGCAGCCTGTAGAGTGAAGCTACACAGAGAAAGCTCGATGTAAAATAACCTAATGATTATGCTAGAGCATTAGGGATGCTGAAATTAACCTTTTCACTACTGAAGATCACCAGGAATCCCTAGTCCACAGATGCAAATTAAAACAAATAAGGGGTACACAAAAGTCCATAATGAATGTCCACACTTTCCTAGGGATCAGCCCAGATGATAAGTATAGTAAATTAGAGTATAGGCAACTGATAAAACCCAAACAGCAGAATAGACTAGCATAAGACACATAAGGCCCAACTGGCGCAAACATCACCTTCCCAATGAATGTTTTGCCTGATGGCTTTTTCCATGGGATGAGATATGGGTGGTGTTATATGCTAGGTGGCCAGTCACGTAGTTATATAGATAATTACTTCCTTAATTAATCTGTAAAACTCCGACAAGTGTGCTGGAAGGGAAAGTACCACTACATCATATCTGCACATCCACCCGATCCCTGCATTCCATAGAGACCAGAAATTGATTACAAACAAGTCTAGAACATACATTGGAAGAGGAGGTCTAAAGTATGTCATATTCGGCTAAGGACCCAATTAGATGATGCAGCCTGCACATACGCAAAAGTCCAGTCTTCTGAAGAGAGTTCCAAAGACAGAGCACAAGGAAATTTTAAGCCAAACAACTTAGATAATAAAAGTAATTTCAAACTAGCAACATAGCAATATGTATAATAAAGGTGCATGCAGTGGAAGGCGGTAGAAATTCTGTTGGAAGCTCTACCTAAAGCTCTACTGGACCCCCAACCCTCTACCCTCCCAAAATGCTAATAAAATAAGCTTACACTATAAACATTTATAATCTTTAATTTTATGGATTTAAAGTGTAACAAAGTCAGAGTTTTGGGTAGAATTATATATGACTATGATCAATCTTAATTAATTGCCTATCCTAATGATTTCCTTTCAGAACTGATCTCTAAGAATTATATTAGTGCACACAATAAATTTTGTTTTTCTCAGGAAAAAATAGATGTTTCACAGTGAGATTCCTTTGGATAACCATAAGGAATAACAGAAGTGTAGAATAGGGTAAATTATTAACATCTGACACAACACATTGAAGCTACTCTGCAGCTGCTAAGAAAGAACAGATTGAGGTCAGAGCAGGGACCATTTGGTGGGGATGAAGATTATCCTTATCTACTGGAGATGATGGCTGCTGTACTACAGACACCAGAAGCAACGAGAACATTTTATTGAGTACTATGAGATAGTCTTAATTGTTTGCTGCTACAGTATGCACTCCCCAAAAATGTTTGATATTTGATGGCAAGGAGACAAAACCATACAATTAATCTTTAAATATATTTATGAGAAACTTTCTCAGCATGACTCCTCAAGCTATCCATAGATGCATGAAATAATCAGTAGAGAAGACATGTCATCTGATCAGGACTAATTCAATTTCACAAGATTAGATTTGGGTCTGATTCAGTGGAATTGGTTGTCAGATTTGTTTTGGCGTGAAAAAAAATTTGGTCCAAATAGAAAGAGCTCCAATTGCCAAAAAAGTCTTCTGTGACACGCTGAGGTCTCCTAGGACTGTATTCAACCACTTTCTATAACACAAAGACAATATTAGTAATGACATAGTGACAGTGACATATGGCTATGGATAAATGGATGGTAACTGGCGCTAAAAAATAGCCTGTTTAATAACACACTGCACTGTCTGCTTTTATTTATAAAAAAAAGAAAACAGTCCAAAAAGTATCTTTCCTTGGTGACAGATGCCTTTTTCTCTGCTTTCAGTAGAAAACCAACATGTTAGGGGAAATTCATAACAAATTTGATTTGTTTAGAATTTATTTGCTCATCTCTAGCCCTTAGTAATGTCAGTGGAGCTCTAAATAAGAGGAGCTTCTAATCTGACTAACATAGTACCACAATATGTTACAGGGTCAGAAATGGGAAATGTGTGATTGCTTATATCTTCCACGACTGACTAGAAGCCAGGTTCTTAGCAATCAGGTGATCAGTAGTGTGGTTTGCTTTACAAAAAAAAAGGTAACGTAGCTGGGACATTTTGACAGTAAGTATTTATGGTCTATGGTTAAAATAAAATTATAAATCAAAAATATTTGATGGAAAACATTTTAAAAAAATAAATTGACATTTCAGTAATGTTTCCTATATTTATAATATTCCAAAGGAGTAATCCAAGCTCACCTGATATATATAAATATAGCAATGTTCTGAGGCATTAATGAACGCATGATACAAAAGGATATGTTTAATTTGTTCTATTAATAATTTTTTATTTATTTATCCCTAATGCTACTAAGGTATATTTGAGGCTTACACAGGTTGTCTAAGACTTTGATATTTTTGATCTATCCTCAGGCTAGACCATCAATTTCATCTCTACGGAGCTGACACCCAGTAACCCTGCTGATCAACTGTTATCTTGTAACTCCATCAGCAGAACTACACCATGCATGACTTCTGCATTTAATGTTTTTTAAAGGATGAATTACGGTTTCATGACATTGATGACCTATCTTCCAGATAGGTCATCAATATTAGATTGGTGGAGTATGACTCTCGGCACACCTGATGATCAGCTGTTTAAAAGGGCTGTGGGCCTAGTGGAAGAGTTGTATCACACTGTGGTGGTGCAGATTCTGAGGACAGGTGATCCAGTTCATGAAACCATTTAAGTCATAATCCGCCCTTTTGCCCTGCAATAGGTATAATACAATGGGGCGGATTTAAAAATCCTATATCTGGTGTAAGCATAGACAAGCTGTCTAGACTTTCCCCAGATTTATCATAGGGGCTCAGGCTGGATGATAAATCTGGTGCAGGAATATTTTTACCTAACTTTATCCAACTATTTGTTTGCTTAGTTTATGACAGAATTTAGACTAGAATTGTGGGGCAATTTTGGAATAACATGTCACATATTAACCCATGCCCATTTCCTGTGAAGCCACATCCATGTCTCACTAGACCACGTCCTCTTTTCAGACCAGGAGCAGATGACTTCTGTTAATATCGGTACCCCAAATTGCGTAACATTTATGACAAAGTCTGTGTATTTACATTAGAGAAGGTAGGCCAAAGTATCAATTTTATGTGAAATGCCCCATTTATCTCACTGTAGCACTATAGGAGGACATGTAGTCCAAAATAAGTCAACCATTTTAGCATGAAGGAAAAGCAAAACATTACCTTGATTTTCTAGGTGGTCAAATAAAAAAGCAGGGGTATTTTGTACAGCTGTACAATACAGCAGTTCTAGGGACAAATCTGTAAAAACTGTGCCTGTCCCTAAACACAAGTGCTAGCCAGTAAATGACTTCTGCTGTGTTTTTTCTACAGACTTTAGTAATGTGCAAAGTCTCCAGAGCAATGTTTAACTGCTTGAGAACATGTCTTAAGGCTCGTGCAGCCCATTAATTAAAAAGCCACTAAGCCCCTAAACTGATATTTTATAAATGCCATCTTCTTTTAAGTGGAAAACCTTTGCTGTTGAAATAAATGCCACAGAAATTAGACATTTCATCCTTGCACTATGGGAGAATGCTAGGAACTGTTTAAATATGTTTTATATACAAGATGTCGCATTGAATTCCCACTCAATGCAAATAATAAAGTGCTACCTGTACGGCGGGTTCAATGCACTAATTACATAGTATGGGATTCAAGAAAAGGCCATGAGACTGCTTAAATTGGCCACAGTGGAGGTGTAACCTATGGTATATGCACATTTAGCATTACTTTCTTTTAATGAAGCAAAGTGGGTTGACAGGTTTCATAGCAGAATGCAGCTGGACAGTGATACTAGTGTCAATTGAGCCTAACCGGGGATGTAACTACTGACATACTGGTATATGTTCTCTTGTTCCCTATTTTTTTCAACTAAAAATAGGAGCAGATCCCAGAAAGTTTTATTTTTTTTTCAGGAAATATGTTATCCTCGTTCCTTTCTTTTGGGCTATTATTCTTAATTATGAAGAAAGATGGGATGGTGTTTGCAGGCCGTCAATAAGTGCACATTACATAGACTTTGTACTCCATGGGATCACTGTTACAGTATAGTTTCTACATTGTAGCACTAAATGGGTAACACAGATTTTTCATAGACAAAATATGTGTCATACTTCCTGCTACAACACAGGCATTAAAGGGAATCTGTCAGCTCCAAAGCACTCAAGTGAGCGGTGTATAGTGTAAGGGATGCTGTAAGGAATACTGTCATTTTTATCTGCATATTCACTTGCATCCTGACATTGTCCTCCCACAAACCAGCAGTACAATGCATTGAGAGGACTCCTCTTTGAGTCCTCTCCATTATGTGCATGAGCTCAGGAGCCCTCTCAATGTATTTTACTCTGGTTTGTGGGAGCACAGTATGGGAATGCAAGAGAGTATGAAGATACAAATTACATAACCGGACTTGGCGTCAGCTACACTATACACCGATTACTCCAATTTGGTGGATGTTTCAGAACTGACAGATTCCCATTAATGAGCAGGGGACCAAAATAATCAGCATATTCATTGTATAGATCACAATAGCATTATTTGATTGAGTCATATGGCATCACCATGTTGTGCAGTGCTGTATAGAGACTGTCATTACTAACATTGATAACTATTCCCATTAGGGCTTGCAATCTAAATTTAAAATTATTCTATCAGTATGTTTTTTTGTATTGTGGGAGAAAATTCATACAGATGTTGCCCATGGTCAAATATAAACTCAGATCCCTAGCGCTGCAAGACAACAGTGCTAACCACTGGACCACTGTACTGCCTTAGTTCCTGGCTTGTCATTATCTAATACAGTCTTCTAATTTCAAACTTCATCTAGAATATTCATGACTTGACATTATTTCCTGTTGTTCCAAAGAATCAACATATTCCACATCACTGTACACAGAATGTAATGACTGTCATTTTTCACTTCCTCACTGGAGATCACTAATTTCCTTATCTCATAGGCACACAGACACAATTTCATAAGACGTAAAGTATCTTTATATGTTTGGTGTAGGGTACCCAATGGGAACCTACACAAGCACTGGGAGAGCATGCAAACTCAAGGCAAAATTAGTGTTCACCACTAAACTGCCCTCCCAAGTAAAGGTTTCTTACATTCCCTAACCCTGTTGGGCAAAAATAAGACCATCTAACAAGACCACATGATTTTTCTTACTAAATTCTGCGCAGTTGGATTCTGGTTTCAGTTTTTTTTGTGACATCTAGTTTGTATTGTATGTACTTCGGATAAAGGGGATAGATTTAGTTTTCTTTGAAACACCTTGAGTTAATATACCCTTGAATTACCAAGTGATGAGTGCTCCGTGCCTATTTCTTGCTTCCACCAATTACTGGTAGAAATCAATACTGGACTGACTGCTAATAAAACTTGTAACCGATCGCCTGGCACCCCGACTGGGTACCTCCGTTGAACAATTTTTAAGATCCATTTCGGCACAGGGTCTTATAAAACAACCAATAAACATATTACAACACAGCTAACACTCCCATTCATTACATCAGAAATCCTCCCCTCTGCCTGTGATACAATTATGGTGCACAATGGTTAACATAATTATCCCAGGCAGGACAATACACAATGTCCTCTGTCCTGGAGACAACTGAGGTGTAATTCCATTATCTCTCAGGACAAAGGGAAATCGCCAATACACACGGGGAGACAATAGGATAGACATCACTTACTCAAATATACAATGTCCCACCCTTTACAATACACATAGACATTTAACACATCCCAAAATGGCACGAATTAATCCAGGAATTCAAAAGTTAGTAAAAGTCTCTTTGGCCTGGCTGTACTCATGGGTTTTCTGTCCAAAACCGGTTCTACACAGTCTTTTGTCCTGGAGACAATTGAGAAGTGATCCACTTATCTCCCAATGACAGGGGCAAGACTCCATTAGCCACATGGTAGCAAAAGACAGCAAAATACATGAACTTATATAACTATGCAGCTATTGCATAAAACCGATGCATTCAACATGGGACCGTAATCACATGGTAAGAGGCTGGCAAGTAGTCCTCTCCAAGTACTCGTGGCAAACTCAAAAGAGGGGAGTTTGTCACAAAACTTATTCCTCCTGTCCCTCAAATGGTGTGAGTACCCCTGAGTATCATTGTCTCCCCTATCATTTACATCTTATATTTGGGTACTTTCACACTAGCGTTATTCTTTTCCGGTATTGAAATCCAGTATAAGGTCTCAATACCGGGAAAAAATGCATCTTTTTTGTCCAAATGAATTCTGAATGGAAAGGAATCCGTTCAGTATGCATCAGGATGTCCTCCGTTCCGTCCCTTGTACGGTATTTGACAATACAAAATATCGCAGCATGCTGCATTTTTTTTACGGCCAAAATTCCATTGAAATGCATTGATGCCGGATCCAGTACCAAGTGTTCCAGAAATAACTGCATCGCCGGATCCGGTTTTCCGGTCTGCGCAATCGCAGTGCTTTCTAGCTGTGAAAAAAATAAATACCGGATCCGTTTTTCCGTATTATACCGGAAAGACAGATCCGGTATTTCAATGATTAAGTCCGGATCCGGATCCTGAAAAAAAAGATATCCGTTTGCATACTGATTTCCGGATCCTGACGGATTATTCTGACGCTAGTGTGAAAGTACCCTTAAGCGCATCACAAACTCACTTTTGAGTTGAATGTATTTGTTTTTACTATGAACGAGCTATGATAGAAACAAGGGCTTGCTTAGCTAGTGAAACAGGAAAGTCCCCCTTCACACATGGCACAGGTCACATGCCAAAGCTGAAAACTCTCTCCTGTATTGAGCACAAGAAGAACGTGGAATGCTAGGACCGCGGTTGACAGCATAAGATTGTAGCACTAAAATATATCAGTAAGTGCACTCATTAGACACACACACAGAACACTTTATTTTTCTTGCTGGCATACCCCTTTAAATAAATACAGTTAACTGACTGAAATATAAGCATGTCATTGATTGTATTTTGTAATTCTCAGTTGAAATGGAAATCAAATAATCTTTTTTTTTTACACCTTATTTAGGCATTTAAAATAATAATTTGATGTTAGGCTAAGAATTTATCAAGATGAGAAATCACTACTAAATATTTTACTTAAAAACTGCTAAAAAACATGTAATTACAAAATAAACACAGTTTATTCAAAGATGTAAAAAATTAAGACCATTAGAAAGCACCACTCTAGCATATCTCTGTGCAGCACAAGACTATATGAATTTCATACCAGTTATGAGCTTGCTGCACCTCTAATAAAGAAGCACCAGTAACCTCAATTGTGTACTAAATTATGCATAGCATAGCTAAGCATTTGTTTAATGTGTCTAGGCAGCAAGCACATTAGAGAGCAAATAATATCTCTGTATTCCTCTTTGTTGTTTCCACTGATGTATCATTCCCAGTTTCCCACTATCTTATTCAGCACAACTCTCCCACACAAAATTCAATAGCTTGGGGGCAATAACTGTGTTTCTCGCACTGAAGTGAACTTATCAAACACAAAGTGACGGAATGCTTGTTCGCAGATTATAACTTACCCTCCATTTACAGGTGAAGCTCACAGCTTATTGTGTAATATAATACCAAACCAATACAAACAAAATACCTTGCAAATTACATCATTTCGAACAGCAAGTCCCAATGCTTTTGTAAAAGATTGAAAAGCTTGAGAGTCATTGGCTGTAATGATGACCTGATGATGTCACTTCTCTAAATGCATCATAAAGGATACTGAATGTACAACTGTAAATGATTGTGAATGTTAGAAGTGACCTTGGATTTTTATTGATAAGTAGGTTATGGAATAAAACTATTGAAAAAGGAAAATATCTTTTTTTCAGGAAATCTCTTACTAGAGATGAGCAAATTTCATAAAACTTGTTTCATTTCCGATTCTATTTGCCGAAATGGATCTTAAAAATTTTGGGTTCATTAGCAGCTTAATTTTTATTTTTTTACAGAATTCAGGAAAAAATGTAAATAGATTTGATTTGTTCATCACCAGTAAGTATACTTTTACATATCTCCTTGTGTTTCATAGATCAATTTTTTTATCAACTGAATTTTTGGTGGTAGCATTGCACTGTTCAGTTAGTGCTTTTTCACAATAACATTCTTCCTTGGTGGCAGCCTCAAACTTTAAATCAGTGCATTTTCATAATAAAATATTTTATCCATTGCCCTGCTTGTGTCCCCAAGTAATGCTTCTCTGAAAAAGAGACATTTAAGCCAGTTGTCTTTCTAAATGTGTCTCATACTAGGAACCCAGGTCTTTCTTAGCAGAGCACAGTACAGAACATTATGCACTTGTCCTGCTTATTTGAGCAGAGTTATATAATATATCTTAGAATTAATCTTTCCTTAGATCCACAAAGTGGATTTCAATCCAAATTTCAGGATGAATTTGATTTGATTTGATTGAGCGAATCGATTTAACCTGAAATAGTATTAAAAAAAATAACTTTTTTACCTCCTCCATTTGCTCACAATGGGCTGCCAGCTGCCATCTTGATTGAAGATCTTGGCCAAAATCCCGTGTGTGGTGACATATGACGTCACCACGTAAGCCGGCGTGATGACGTAATCTTGCTCCGCGCAAGATTTCGCGCCAGATCTTCAAGCAAGATGGCAGCATACTGTTATTTATGGAAAAAAATGTCTCTATATATTAAGAGAGAGCTAAAATGTGGAATTGTTTTTGCTTCATTACATTTTTGTGATTACTAAATAAATTAGACTTTTTGCTGTTATCCCAATGTCCTGGTATACAGAGGTGTATCTGTAGATACCAGTGCATTATATGTGAATACTAGTATTTTTTAGTTAGAGAAATTACCCTCACTCAATGTTTACACAGCAGACACCCAGAGGCATTGTCTGTGATCTGAAATAAGGCCAATCGTGGACATTTGTCCCCCCACATGCTGTGGTCAATTGTGACCACAACATCTGAGGTATCTTGCCCCTGGAGCTCTGCACCTTCAGCGCTTGAATGGATCCACTGTGATGAGATTGAGGTTGCTATGGCAGCATTAAGCCTTTGGAAGACTCCTAGAAGACTTAGTAAGACACAGCAAATCGCCTTTAGGCTGCAGTGGCAAATAATTTCAGTCTATGGGAAAAGCGATCAGATGACTGCATGTTAAAGTCTCCTAGGGTAACTTAAAATAAGTGAAAACAAATAAAAAAAAAGTTTTTAAAACAATAAAAAAATTGAAAATGCAAAGAAAAAAATCTAATCAGCCTATTTCGCTATATTAATTACAATAATGACAAAAATAAATATCAATAAAGATCACTGTCATTGTTGTGCATAAAATGTCTGTACTATTAACCCCTTCAGGACCCTGCCATATTTCACCTTAAGGACCTGGTAATTTTTTTGCAAATCTGACATGTGTCACTTTGAGTGGTGATATGATAACTTTAAAACGCTTTTACTTATTCAGGCCATTCTGAGATTGCTTTCTCATCACATATTGTACTTTATGACAGTGGTATAATTTAGTCAAAAAAATGTATTTATATATATAAAAAGTACCAAATTTACCAAAAATGTGGAAAAATTAGCAAATTTCCAAATTTCAATTTCTCTACTTTTATAATAGATAGTAATACCTGCAAAAATAGTTATTACTTTACATTCCCCATATGTCTACTTCATGTTTTGATAATTTTGTGAATGCCATTTTATTTCTTGGGGACATTAGAAGGCTTAGAAGTTTAGACAGTTTACACAAACATAGAAAAGGATTCTTTACGGTAAGAGCAGTGAGACTATGGAACTCTCTGCCTGAGGAGGTGGTGATGGTGAGTACAATAAAGGAATTCAAGAGGGGCCTGGATGTATTTCTGGAGCGTAATAATATTACAGGCTATAGCTACTAGAGAGGGGTCGTTGATCCAGGGAGTTAGTCTGATTGCCTGATTGGAGTCGGGAATGAATTTTTTATTCCCCTAAAGTGGGGGAAATTGGCTTCTACCTCACAGTTTTTTTTTTGCCTTCCTCTGGATCAACTTGCAGGATGACAGGCCGAAGTGGATGGACAAATGTCTTTTTTAGGCCTTATGTACTATGTTACCCTGTTACTATGTAGAAGCAAATCTTGAATTTTTCAGAAAATTTCCAAAACCCACTTTTTATGGACCAGTTCAGATCTGAAGTCACTTTGTGAGGCTTAAATAATAGAAACCACCCATAAATGGCCGGATTTTGGAAACTACACCCCTTAAGGTATTCAAAACTGATTTTACAAACTTTATTAACCCTTTTGGTGTTCCACAAGAATTAAAGGAAAATGTAGATGAAATTTCAGAATTTCACTTTTTTGGCCGATTTTCCATTTTAATCTATTTTTTTTTTAGCTAACAAAGCAAGGGTTAGCAGCCAAACAAAACTCAATATTTATTACCCTGTATCTGTAGTTTACAGAAACACCCCATATGTGGTCGTAAGCTGCTGGCAGGGCAGAGAAGGAAAGGAACGCCATATGGTTTTTGGAGGGTAGATTTCACTGGGATAATTTTATGTTGCCATGCCACATTTGCAGACCCCCTGATGCACCCCTAGTGTAGAAACTCCAAAAACAGACCCCATTTTGGAAACTACATGATAAGGTGGCAGTTTTAATGGTACTATTTTAGGGTCCATATGATATCTGGTTGCTCTATATTGCACTTTTTGTGAGGCAGGGTAACAAAAAATAGCTGTTTTGGCACATTTTTATTTTTTGTTATTTACAACGTTTATCTGACAAGTTAGATCATGTGGTATTTTTATAAAGCAGGTTGTTACAGACACAACAATACCATATATGATAGATTTTTTTGGTATGTTTGTTTCAGTTTTACATAATAAAGAATTTTTGAAAAAAAAATATTTTAGTGTCTCCATATTCTGAAAGCCGTATTTTTTTTTTTTTTTGGCGACTGTCTCTTGTAGGGGCTCATTTTTTTCGGTATGAGATGACAGTTTGATTGGTACTATTTTAGAGTGCATATGACTATTTAATCGCTTGCTATTACACTTTATGTGAAGTAAGGTAACAAATATTTTTTTTATTTTCACATTTTTTATACATATTTTTTTTTACGGTGTTCACCTGAGGGATTACTTCATGTGATATTTTTATAGAGCAGGTTCTTACGGACGTGGTGATACCTAATATGTCTATTTTTTTATCTATGTAAGTTTTAGACAATATCAGTTTTGAAACAAAAAAAAACGTTTTAGTGTCTCCATAGTCTGAGATTGTCTTAAATAATGTATCATTTTTGCAGGATGAGATGACGGTTTTATTGGCACTATTTTGGGGTGCATATGACTTTTTGATCGCTTGCTATTACTTTTTTGTAATGTAAGGTGGCAAAAAATCACAAGCGGCATGACGTAGGTCAGCCGCGCTCCTCCTTCGGCTGCCGCCTCCTCTCTGGCTCCGCCTCACCCGCGCTGTTCGGCTACCAGGTGCGCATGGAACGCATGGAGCGCCGATGCAATGCTGCCCCCCTGGCCAGGCCTGGCTAGCCGACTACCGCTGGAAGTTTGACTTACCTGCTTGCTGCATGCTGGGATCCGCTCTGGCCTTCGGGCTGTTTGTTCCTGCTCTGTCGCTCGAGCCCGCCTCCCTGCAGTCGCCCCCCAGCATGATGTCTTGCTCCTCTCTTTGTGGAGGTGCCGGGTGTTGGTGGTTGGCCTTCTGCTCCTGCTCCTGCTTCTGTTGAGGTGTCGTGTCCCGGCCGGCGGTGGTAAGCTTCTGATATGATGGACTGATGTCCTGATGCCCGATGTCTGCCTCCTAAGCCGTTTGCAGTACCTAGCCTCCTACTGTACAGCGCCCCCCTTGTTACACCACTGTCTTTCTGATGCCCGATGTCCACTCCTAGCCCTCATTTGCTGCACCTGATTTTACGTTGCCCTGCTGCCTGGGGGGTGTGAGGAGTTGGAGCTGGAAAAGTTAGTGGCTGAACTAGGTTGCTGCCCGTGTGGGTGAAGCAGGGGTTCAGGCACTCTGCGGGTTAAATTGGCTGTTGGGACCCCCAGATGGAGTGCTGTGGAGTGTGCTGACCCCCGACGCGGCCGGACAATGGTGGTGGCGTGGAATCCTTAGACCTCCGTGCCAGCGCTCCCTTCCTCGCTGGTGAGACCTGTGGGACCTGGGGCTGATCGCTAGGGTCTGGGGCTGCGACATTTCGTCGAATAATGAATGTAAAGGCCCAAAAAAAAAAAAACCTCAGCGGAATAAGTGGTTCTAAGTAATTCCAACAGTAAAGGCCCATAAATCTCTTCTTTAATTTTCAGACTCCTGAACTCTAACCGCCGATTCCCTGGATGGACTGTTGCCCCCTGGTAAACCTAGTTGCCAATGGCAATTTGATTCCTGAACTATATATCTGAAAAGCCAAACTTTGATCTTCTCATACTAAGCGTAAGAGGGCTCCCCCTTTATTGGGTGCTCTCCTCCTGCACATTGTTTATGGGACATATTCCTTAAAAAACCGGCTCTGATACTTTGTTGTACTCTGTACTTTGTCTGTTATTAATTTGTTAATATGCCTGCATATCTTTCTCATAATTTTTTGACCACTATATGACCTCTGACTACCTCTTCTTGGTCGGTCTGTGGTTCATTTCCCCTAACCTTATTAGATAATGGTTTAGAGTAACTTTAATGTGATGGTTAATTGGGCGTGGTAGCCAGTCAATTCGCACATATTTTGGGCTTGTGGCAACCACACTTATTTAGTGTTTTATTTCCTGATATGCTATATGTACATGTCTGGTATTTGCCTCTTTCTTTTATATGCCAGCTTAATTTGGATGGGTGTCCTGTACACATTTGTATAAGAGATATAGTCGTCTAGGTACGGTGTTCATAGGCGTAATATATTGGTCTTTTAAAAAAAAAAAAATGCCTCCAAAATATCGTAAATCAGGTGGTCTATCCCCTCCAAGAAGTGGATCAGGAGGGAGTCCACAAGCTCGTTTAGATAAATTTCTGAAATCACCACCCCCCAAAACTAGAGGAGGGGTTCAGAGGTCTGCTCTTCAGGCTGAGACAGGACCTGACAATGTGGAGCGGTCAGAGCAGGGGATATCAAAGACCATTTCATCTTATAGTGACGGATTTGAGAGTATTAATAAAAAATTGCAGGATATACTGGGAGTAGTAAATGCTACCAGCACCTCGGTTGCAGAGTTGGCTTCCTCCCTTGCAGTAGTACAGGGGGACGTAACTATAATAAGAGATGAAATGTCGAAGCTTAGATTAAAGGTGAAGGAACTGGAAACGTCAGTTAATTGTATTAGTGTAGAGAATAGTATATTAAAGAACAGACTTAAAGAAGTTGATGAGGATCGTATATGGTTAAGAAAGAAAGTGGTAGAATTGGAGGATAGATCACGTAGGTACAATCTGCGTCTTGTTGGGTTCCCAGAGGGGGCGGAACAGGATGATACGCCGAAGTTTATACAGAAGTGGCTTGTAGAGAACCTAGGGCCAGAGCATGATATATCTACCTTTTGTGTGGAAAGGGCCCACAGGATCCCTTTTAAAAAACCGCCCCCAGGTGCCCCTCCTAGGGCAATACTAGCTAAATTTGTTTGTTCAAAGGATCGGGACTGGGTCTTCAAACGTAAAAGAGAAGTACTAGAAACATATTTTGATAATAACTTGATATCGATATACCCTGACTTTTCTCGAGAGACGCAAAACCAAAGAAGAACTTTCTTTGAGGTTAAAAAAAGAATGATCTCAGCCAACATCAAATACTCAATGTTATATCCCGCTAAATTAAGAGTGGTAGATAAAGATACTGTTCGCTTCTTTTCTAGTCATGAGGAGGTGGCACAATGGTTGGATTCCAGGGGTCTATGAATTATTATGAAGATGAGGTGGGGAGGGGTGTGGGTGAGGGGAGGTGGCGGGGGGGAGGTTTGGTGGTAGGTGAGAGGTTGATGGGTATTGTAAAACGCCTTGTCAACCACATAGGGGGGTTTTGGGGGGTGGGTTTTAGGGAGGGATTGGCTGTCGTTCTCCGCCTCGTGGCTATGTGTGCCTCTCCGTTGAGAGTGTAGATATTCTTACTCATATTTATGACATGTAACATTTTATGTTGGAATGTGAGAGGGTTGGGAGATAGAGTAAAGAGGACGGTAGTATTCGACCTTGTGACTCGTCATTTGCCCGCGATTGTTGCATTATTAGAGACTCATGCAACAGAAGATAGGATCTATACACTGAAAAAGAAATGGGCCTCTCTGGAGTACCATGCTTGTTTTTCATCTTACTCAAGAGGCGTCAGTGTATACATACATAGAGGGATAGAGTTCCAACCGCTAGACAGTGTAATAGACAAAGAGGGACGTTATGTATTTCTTTATGGGTTTTGGAAAGGGCAGGAGGTGATACTGGCCTTTATATATATTCCCCCTCCATTTAAATCAAATGTCATTTCACTCTTAGCTCAATATATTTCTACAAAAAATCAATGTGCTCTATTGGTGGCAGGTGACTTTAATGCGGTACCAGACCCTGAGCTGGACCGGCTCTCTTCACTCTCTGGGCGCGCTCGCACTGGGTCCCCTCTGACTGCGGTGTTCCAGGAGCTGGCGCTGGTTGATATCTGGCGCCACCTCTATGGCAATAAAAAAATGTTTTCATGCTTTAGCCAGTCACACGGGTCTATGTCCCGTATTGATCTGGCATTTGCTAGTCGGGATCTGTGCGGACGTGTCCGGAGAATGAGGTACGAGCCTCATGGAATCTCGGATCACTCCCCTATGTTGATTATGTTTGTGGAGGCTCCAACTTTAAGTAGAGCCTTTAAACTGAACTCACACTGGTTTGAGGTGATAGGGGAGCAGGACGGGGTAAACCATGATATTCAGGAATTCTGGGGCTTTAACGTAGGATCAACACACATCCATTTTGTGTGGGACGCGCTGAAGGCACATATTAGGGGTCTGTACTTTAATAAAATTCATAGATTTAGAACTGAAATACGTCGGAGCGAAAAACAGTTGACAGACTCAATAGGGAGTATGCGTGACGCATTGATTAACTCTCATGAGGAGCATCTTGTTGCTCAATTAAAGGAGGCCAACTCTCAGCTGAAGACAATGTTATATAAAAAAGCACAACATAAGCTCTTCTTTCAAGGTCAGAACCGATTTTGTGAGTCCGGCAAAACAGGTAGATTTCTGGCCCGTTTGGTGGCCAACCAGAGAGAGGTCTCTAATATAAAAGAAATCAGGAACTCCCAGGGAATTGGGGTGAGATCCGTAGAGGAGATAAGAGAGGAATTTGTGAAATATTACTCTACCCTCTATAAATCTGACTCTATGTTTGGACGTACGGATATGGATCAATATCTCCAACAATTGGCGCTTCCCCAGTTATCTACCCAGGAGAGAGCGATGTTGGACTCCCCTATTCTCTTGGAGGAACTTCAAGCGACTCTTCCGGTATTAAAATATGGTTCTTCGCCTGGCCCAGATGGGCTACCGTTTGAAACTTATAGATTCCATGCCAAATCTCTCTTGCCAATTTTGTTGCAGGTCTTTAACGAATCCTGCATATCTGGCTCGTTACCATCATCATTCAAAGAGGCAGTAATTATCTTGCTCCTGAAAAAGGACAAGGACCCTTGCGATGTGGGGTCTTATAGACCCATTTCGCTCTTAAATACGGACTATAAGATCTTTGCAAAAATTTTGGCTAATCGCTTGAAGAGGGTTATAGCCGGTCTGGTCCACCCTGACCAGACGGGCTTTATCCCTAGCCGCCAAATTCAGACGAGCATATATAGGGTCTATCTTAATTTGTCTGTTGGGGGTGGTGTGGACCACTCCATCCTGTCATTAGACGCCGCGAAGGCGTTTGACAGGATGGAGTGGTCTTTTCTCTGGGCTACGATGTCCCACTTCGGTTTTGGAATTCCATTTTTGGAAATGACTCAAATGTTATATGCACAGCCAGTTGCACGTATTAGTATCAATGGTATGTGCTCCTCTCCTGTGCCGATGTTCAGAGGGATGAGACAGGGGTGTCCCCTGTCTCCCCTCCTCTTCGCGCTCTTTATCGAGCCATTGGCTTGTCGGATCCGTCTGGAGAATCGTATAGAAGGCTTCGGAGTGGCGGGAGTGAGCGATAAAATAAGCCTATATGCAGACGATGTGATTCTGTTCCTGGATCAGGGATGGAAAATCCTTCCGTATGTTGTAGAGGTAATAGAATCTTATGGTAAATTATCAGGATATATGATCAACTGGACAAAGTCATCGCTCCTCCCTCTGAACCGGAAAGCTGTAGATGTGGGGAGCCTAGTCTGTATTTTGGCCCCTAACGATTCTTTGAAGTATCTGGGGGTTAAGATAGGGTTCCCAATAAGTAGATTTTATGATCTGAATCTTGCTCCTGTTTTGGATAAAGTGAGAACTAAAGTTGGCGCTTGGCGGAAGCTAAGATTGGCACAGACAGACCGAATTGCATTGATCAGGATGATTATTCTACCTATAGTCTTGTTCCCGATGTGTGCTTCCCCTATTTGGATTGATGACATCTTCTTTCATAGATTGGAGACTCTGATTAATGACTTAATCTGGGGTAGGAAGAGAGTTCGTATAAAGCAGAGATATCTATGGTTGTCGGAGGTAGATGGTGGGCTGGCACTACCCTTCTTTCAGGGTTACTACTTCTGTGCACAGATTCAGCGGTGTTGTCATTGGAAAGAGAGTTTACTATCACGATACTTGAATAGAGTGATTGACACACCAATAGATAATATTTTTGTATGTTTGGAAACTGGCACTATGGGAATGAGGAGGTCCTTGCTGGTCCCTTACTCACTGCAGAGGGTGTGGAACAGGCTGAAGGAGATTCTTAAAGTCTCCGGTCCGCTTGGTTTCACTCCTCTGTGGGGTGGAACGGGTCGCTGGAGGAGTTCTTCAAAATTACAGATTTTGGTTACTGGACACGGAAAGGCATCTATATGGTGTCTCACCTTTTTTATTTAGGTCGGCTTAAAACACTTTCAGAGTTTGGATTTAATTATTGTTCACCACTGGATCTATTTATGTATACACGTTTGAAACACTTATTTGAAGCCTCCAGGAATAGGGGGTGTATTCACCCACGCGAGAATATATTTTTTGATTATTGTTATGCCCAGAAGGATGAGAAGATGAAAATATCTAGTCTTTACTCTAAACTCCGTAAGGCACTGGTGGCTATAACGCCTTTCAAAAGCCCAAGTAAATGGGAGCAAGAGTTGAATTGCCCCCCTTTGCATTGGCCTTCTATTTATAGGAACGTGAGAAGGGCGACAGTCTCCAGTGCACATAGACTAATACAATTCAAGATCCTCCATAGGCTCTATTATACGCCCCAAATTCAAGGAAAATTTCCCCAAAATAGGGGTCGGGACTGCTGTTGTCCTAAATGTGGTCATGTTAATGCGAACTATGTCCATTTGCTCTGGAGTTGCAATAAAATAAGTAAATATTGGGGCGAGGTATTCTTGGCTCTACAAAAAGAATCTTTAATGAAATACAACCCGGGGATATCGACAGTGATTTTAGGAGATTATGGTTCGGAAACAGAAGTCTCCCCCCAGGTTAGATGGATTTGGATGAGGGGTTTGATGGTGGCGAAAGCTGTATTGGTGAAGTACTGGGGCTCAGCCTCCCAGCCCTCTTCAAGGGAGTGGGATTTATACCTTCAACAAATAAAAATGTATGAGGATATGGAAAGGCAGCGGAGAGTAGCACGCTGAGCCACGTAGGCAGTTATTTCTGAATGTATCCACTGTTATGTTGTATGTGAAGAATTAAGGAGAACGACAGACAATGGGGGGGGGGGCAGGATATGTATGTCTGTCTTATTATATATACTGACTTCCTTTAAATTGGTTTATGTATTAACTTTGTATACTTTCAAAATAAAAATATTATTATATAAAAAAAAAAAAAAAGGTGGCAAAAAATTGCTTTTTGACACCAATTTTATTTGTATTTGTTTACGGTGTTTACCTGAGGGGTTAGGTCATGTGGTATTTTTATAGAGCAGGTTGTTACGGATGCGGCAATACCTGATATGTTTACTTTTTTTATTTACTTAAGTTTTACACAATAACAGCATTTTTTAAACCAAAAAAAAATGATGCTTTAGTGTCTCCATATTCTGAGAGCCATAGTTTTATTTAAATTTTTAGGGCGATTGTCTTAGGTAGGGGATCATTTTTTGAGGGATGGGGTGACGGTTATATTGGTACTATTTTTGGGGGCATACACCTTTCTGACTGCTTGGTGTTGCACTTTTAGTGATGTAAGGTGACAAAAAAAAATGTTTTTTTTTAGCATAGTTTTTACTTTATTTTTTGACAGTGTTCATCTGAGGGGTTAGGTCATGTGATATTTTTATAGAGCCGGTCGATACAAACACGGCAATACCTAATATGTCTACTTTTCTTTTTTTCCCTATTTAAAAAAATATATAAATTACTTTATTTTGGGAAAAGTACACCTTTTTTTTTTACTTGAAGCTTTTAATTTTTTTGTAAAACTTTTTGTTTTCACTTTATTTTTTGTCCAACTCTGGGACTTCAACTTTTGGGGGTCTGATCCCCTTTACAATGCTTTACAATACTTCTGTATTGTAAATCATTGGCTGTAAGTGTATTACCAGTGTATGGGTTATATTTTAACCTCTATGGGTTAAAATATAAGTGTATTTATTCCATACGGTAAACTCCATAATGGAAAAAAATAAAAATTGAGCATTTGCTATTTTTTATTGTCGCTTTATCTACCCCAAAAAACTGAATAAAATGTGATCAAAATGGCAAATGCATTTTAAAATTGTATATTAAAAAAATAAATAAATACACAGTGCCCCCCAAAAACCCCGCCTGCTTGGCTTGGCCACACCTTCTGTCAGTTTGGCTCTACCTACAATATGGGGTCCACTTCTACATTTTTCCCGGGCCACATTAAGTTCCCAATCTGCCCCTGCAATCGCTAGACAGGACCCCCTATAGATAAATTACATGAATTAGTGGGTATGTGTACTATAAATACAATCAATTGCAAATATTTCTTCCATTTATAATTAAAACTTTTTTGTTGAGAAGCATAAAATTTAATTTTAAGTGAGTCAGTGCAGTTCTGACTTTTGTGGTATAGATGCTGTATGTTCTCCCTGGAACTCTTCGTCAAATGCATCCATTAAAGTGCTGTATAATATAGGGTGATTGCCCCAAAAAGGTGATCCTATTAGGAACCTGTTCCTCATTGTCCCTGTTAAGCCCTGCTCTCCATACCTTTTCTCTACTCCTGAGAGCTTCCTAAGCCATTAGCATAGAAACAACTAAGAATCTAGAAAAATTCACTTTCTATAGAGGTTAGGGGCTGAACTAATAATATTATGATCCCCCTTGGGCACTCTATGGTTCTATTTATTGGGTACAATTAAGGGCACTAGTTCAGCTCTGTCCAATGATTGGCTGTAGTTACTTGTATTGATGTAACATCATTAACAAAGCACTGTGAATAAAAACAAGTGGGGGCACCGGAATAAACAGGAAATGGTCACTATACATGGACAGACTGAACAGGCAATTATCGGGAATTAATAATTTGTTCCCGGTAACTGCCTGCTGTTCAGAGAAGGTGACAACTGCATTTACATGCAGCAATCATCTCCGATGTATAGGGACAAGCAACTGCTACATTGGTTGCTGATCTCTATAGAAAATCATTGTTACTGGGTAGCAGGTCGCTGTTTATACAACACGATCTGCTGCCCAGAAACCATGATTTTTGGGTGCAGCATCTTCAAAACTTTCACCCAAGCAATGACTCATCAAAAATCAGCAGCAACTTTACACAGGCCTGATAACTGGCCCAAAAATTGGCCAGTTCAAAGGGCCTTAAGTAACAGTTTTATTATTTTATGAAATCCTCCGTCCCCCAGCTTGTTTTTTGTTGCTTCCCAACAACCCCTTTACATATAGTACCAGAAAAAGTTTGGACACACTTTTCCATTTCATTAATTTTTTTTCTACATTGTAGATTCATATTAAAGACATGAAAATTATGAAGAAACAGAAATGGAATATATTTTAGATTCTTCAAAGTAGCCCCCTTTTGCATTGATGGCAGCTTTGCAGACTTTTGGCATTCTCTCAATCAGTTTCATGAATTAGTCACTTGAAAAGGTTTTCAATTAACAGGTATGACTTTTCAGGACTAAATTTGTGGAATTTCTTTCCTTCATAATGTGTTTGAGACCTTCAGTTGTGTTGTGCAGAGGTAGGATTGGTACACAGTCCCATAAGGAGCTTAGCTGTATTGTACTACTGTTTTAATCTACATAATGGCAAGAAACACTCAAAGTAAAGACAAAACAACAGTCCACCGTTACTTTGAAATATGAAGGCCAGTCAACCTGGAAAATTTCCAGAATTTTGAAGGTATCCTCAAGTTCAGTCATGTAAAGTAGAGATGAGCAAAGCGAGCTTCGGATGTTACATCTGAAGTTGCTTCATTCAAAACTTCAGATTAATACTGTACGGAGATATGTCTCTGTACTGTATTAGAATGTATGGGCTCCGATGAAGCGAAGTTAGTGATTCAGAAAGTCGTGCGTGACTTTTGTTGAATAACTTCGGTAATTGATTTTTAAAGTGGAAAACCACTTTAAAATCGAACTCAGCTTCGGTTCCGACGTACCAGTCTGAACCGAAGCCGAGTTTGATTTCATGTTTTAAAAGTGGTTTTCCACTCAATTGCCAAAGTTATTCAACGAAGCCACACGCGACTTTGCAAATAACTAACTTCAGCTTATCTGAGCCCATACATTCTAATACTGTACAGAGGCGGATCTCTGTACAATATTCATCCAAAGTTTTGAATGAAGCGACTTTGGAAGCTCACTTCACTCATCTCTAATGAAAACCATAAAATTTTCAAATAATGAAACTGATTATAATATGAAATGTAAAAAAAAAAAAAAAACATGGAATAAAAAGGTGTGTCCAAACTTTCACTGGAACTCTATATGTCTTCTTGTTTATCCCTATATCAACCAGATAGTCTTAGCTGCACCCTAATATTACTCAAGAGATAAGAATATGATACACTATATTCAAATCACGCTAATTGTACAAATTCCTTTGTGTTAAAGAGTTGACATGCATAATGACATATATTATTCCGTGCGTGAGCTGAGTTTAGATGGTGTTAAATAATGGTATGATGGTGGTCTTAGAGGTACCAGTCTTATTAAGAAATGCTGCAATATTTCTGCTTTTACCAGATGGTTTATTAATGCAGATGAATGGCTCTTATCACCTTAGGGCTTTATTCATTTTGCTGGATATCATCTTTATTTATGACTGTTATTAAGACAATTAAAATGAAATTAACACAGCTATAGAGGTCATTGAAAATGGTGCCCATAAAGTTTATACCATACCTTATAGTGCATGATATTGCTTGCATGATTTATGCCACTAAAGAAGACCGTAAAGTAACATTGCTTGTTTCCTGAGATGGTCGATAGAAGTCTCCCCTCCGCCACCAGAATTTCCCTTAAAAGTACACCTTATACACCTCACAGTAATGTGTGCAGTCTTGTAAGAAGAGAAGAAACATAAGGACAGATGATGCTACACAGCTAAAGTTCTAAATTTAACCTGTTACCAGAGGCACAAAGTGATAAAACAGGGAACGATATTTCCAATGCCGCTTGTGAAACATGAATACTGATCTTTTATAGCCAAGAAGTGCCTGAAAGGTATATCAATACTGAAGAAATCCTATTGAAATATTTAGAAGGCTACAACAGCTAAAGCAACTGCTCTACTACTCTTATCCCATCTGATGCACATGAGCACATCTCTCTAGTACCATATTTTTTGCCCCATAAGACGCATTTTTCCCCCCAAAAGCATCTTAAGGGGTGAATGCTGCCATTTTTACTCTGCTAACACTGATACATAACCAGCCGCGATGCTGCACAGCGCGACCTGAGATGTATCTGTGGGAGGAGGGGCTGGAGGCCGGCAACTGGTATTGGAATCGCAGAGGAGCCCGGTGCAGTCATTGTACTCTATTACACAGGACCCCGCTCACAGCAGTATTCATATGTAAAGTGTAGGCATGGGAGCTTTGTTAAAGTATTGCAATCCTCTGCAGCAGTATCGCAATCCACTGTACAGTACTACTCACTATGAAACTACAGTAGCAGGCAGGCTGGCATGCAGTCCGGTCACTCACTTCATCACGCGCATGCTCCTCCCACTTTATTAATGAAGCAGGCAGAGCAAGCGCGTGACGAAGTGAGTGACGTTACGCTGCTGGCTAGCCTGCCTGCTACAATAGTTTCATAGTGAGTACTACAGTGGATTGTGATACTGCTGCAGAGGATTGCAATACTTTAACAAAGCTTCCATGCCTACACTTTACATATGAATACTGATTTGAGCAGGGCCCGGTGTAATAGAGTACAAAGACTGCATCGGGCCCCGCCGTGATTCCAACACCAGTTGCCGGCCTCCACCCCCTGTATTGGTGATCACTATTTACACAGGGACACTGTTATGGGGGGAATCTGTGGATGACACAAATATAGCATAAGATGCTATATACAGATGTCACATGGTTAGCACTCCTTTTTTCTAAGATTTCTGAGTTTGGTTATCTAATCTAAGCAAACACCTTCAATTGCTTTTCAATGGCTTTTGTCTCAAGATAATGAAATGAGTTAAGAAATTTGAGTTAACAGCGGGAGTGCTAACCATGGTACATCTGTATGTGTCATCCACAGATCCCCCCATCGCAGTGTCATCCACAGATCCCTCCCATAACAGTGTCATCCACAGATCCCTCCCATAGCAGTGTCATCCACAGATCCCCCCATAACAGTGTCATCCACAGATCCCCCATAACAGTGTCATCCACAGATCCTCATAACAGTGTCATCCACAGATCCCCCATAACAGTGTCATCCACAGATCCTCATAACAGTTTTATCGACAGATCCCCCATAACAGTGCGTCATCCACAGATCTCCCATAACAGTGTGTCATCCACAGATCTCCCATAACAGTGTGTCATCCACAGATCCCTCCCATAACAGTGTCATCCACAGATCCCCCATAACAGCGCCATCCACAGACGCTCATAACAGTGTCATCCACAGATCCCCCATAACAGTGCGTCATCCACAGATCTCCCATAACAGTGTGTCATCCACAGATCCCCTCCATAACAGTGTCATCCACAGATCCCCCATAACAGTCTCCATCCACAGACCACTATTAGTTCAAAACCCACCAAAAGCACACCTTTTGGTTCAAAATTATTCTTTTTTTCTTCCTCAAAAACCTAGGCGTCTTATAGGCAGGTGCGTCTTATGGGGCGAAGAATACGGTATATGAGTCCAATGATTTACCAACTGGATATGTTAAAGAGACATCTTCCCATTCTGGGATACCTTATATCAGACTCCCATTAGAAAATGATGACCTATTTTGAGAATAGATCATCAATATTTGAGTCTCAAACAACCTTTTAAGAAGAGTTGTTCCCTTTAGACTACCCTTATCTATTAGATAGGCCCAGCTGTAAATAGCTGATCCTAGGGGCTCTCACACCTTCAATAGCTGACGTTCACTTGGTCAATTGATAGTTATTCCTCCTGATACTCCAATTCTTGCTTGGGTCGGCTGAGTACACTTGTGCTATCAATGAGAAGAGGGGAGAAAATTGCTACCAGCCAATAGCAGCTACTTATCTGCCCTGAAAACAAAAGGAAAAGGTGTTGAAATTCAACCTGTCTGATCCTTCTTCTCAGACAACATCTGTCTGGGGATATTAGGGAGGCCACTATAAGATGGTTTTCTCATATGGGAATGAGAGCCTTTAGGACCTACTGCACTCAGGTGTTATTTTTGTAAATGGAAAGCTTTACCCCCCCCCCCCTCTGTACTACATAATCAAATTAGAGAGTACAAGAGAGTAAAGCCATATATAGTACATGTGATTTAGCACACAAATTCAGCATTATATATAATGAGCTCAGATCTCTGTCTTGCTATCGATTTTACTTTCCCCTCTACAGGAAATCCCCTCTCTGCCTGGGGCACTTTCCTGGCCCACTTCACCATTTGCATGCTTGTTGTCATGTCGCGTAACATGTCAGTCATTGCCCTTGACATAACTAACGTTACACGTATAGCAATACTGCACTGCGATTATATAGTAGCTTAAGGCAACCAATAAATAAAATAAAAGTCACATTTATTCCCTGATTGATGAGCAATCTTTTGAACAGAATGTGAATAACTCTAGCGAAAAAAAAAATCTATCATTTTTATGTGATATGAGATTTCCATTTTAACATGCAATAATACAAAATGCAGGTGCATAAAATATTAAAGTGTTTTCCAGTTTTTGTGCAATCTCCTTTTTATACACAGAAAGAAAAAGAAAATATTGGCTTTGGATGTAGACTCAAACAAAATGTACTGCATAATGTTCCGCATAATGCCTTGACAAAGCATCAATGATGGAAATGGATTCTCCATCAAAATCTTCCCAATGGGTTATGAATACCAAGTGACATCAAACAAGGTGAATCTGTGTATATTTTATTATTACAAAAAATCATAGTGTAACAATTTTTACATATATTGTACGCTCTTCATAAGATGTTCATGTTAAATGGAGCAAAATTACAAATGCAAGTATACCGTAAACTGGTCGTAGATAAAAAAAATAAAAAAAGTCTGTACAGGTTATTCAGGAATCCCATGGGTTACAGGGAGGGACTCCTTTTCAAAAAAAGTCATTTTTTTCTATGAAGACTTAAATGGTAGAAAGGGAACTAACAATTTCTCTGGTTAAGGGCTGAGCATGATTACGGTCCGCAGCACGGACACTGAGCAAACGGCCAGTCCGCAATATACAGGCACTGGTCGTGTGCACTCTGTATCCCCCAGATACGACCGAAGATAGGACTTCACCTATCTTTTTGCGGTGTGAAGGCGTGGATCGGAAGCCCATGGAAGCACTGTGAAGCGCTTCTGTAGGCATCAGCCCTGTGCCTCTGCACTGCAAAAGATAGGACATGTTCTGTCTTTGGCCGTATGTTGCAGATCGCTGACCTATTTAAGTCAATGGGAACACATCTGCAAGTAGAGTGAACACAGCTGAGTCCTAACAGTTTGTGATACCCTTGGAGTTGCCAAAAGGTGAGTAGTTAGTGAGCTGCTGTGTTAGGCCTCATTCACGCATTCGTGGATTTTCACGGACCACCAATGACGCCGTGCACTCGTGCACTCAGCAGAACGGCAGGCAAGGTTTTCACGGACCATGGACCATGAAAGTCCACGTATGTGTGAATGCGGCCTTACTGCAATACTACATAATCTGCACCTGCAGACCTGTCCATACCCTTAACCGTATTTGAATTGTAATAGATCCATGGAACCCGCGCTGCATTAAAAAATGGAGACGAGTACTGCACTGATTTACACACCAAAGGAGTGTGTCGCTGCTCGGTCTAGAGAGGGTTAATTGCCTAGCCCCTCAGTTTTAATTCAAGTCAGAAAAAGGTAAGTAACTAGACCCACGCTGATGTAGTAGAGTGGAAAAAGTAGCGTGATCTGGAAATTATCTGCGCATATTTACAGTTCAATATTTGATAGAAGAATGCTTAATGAGGGAGTTTATTGGCTTTATTTGTCTGCAGTATTTAAAAATATAACATTTCTTTAAAAGCCGATTACTCTCACTGCTCCTAAGATATAGGTGCTACACAGGTTTAGAATGCTAATCCAGGGGAAATACACCACTTTTAAGGGAGGATGGTGGCGCTATTCTGCTGTTCCACCTTGAAGTTGGTGAATCTTCAGCCTCCACTGCCAGCGCGCGCGGTCCCGGCCGGTGACACGTGCGCGCGAGGGAAGCCGCGCTAGTAATCCGATGGAGAGGATCTTCTGTCTGATGTCACACTAGGTACGGATGCCTGTTTGGGCTAAAACTCACCCGACGCGTTTCGTAACTATCAAGTTCCTTCCTCAGGGATAGTTCTGGTCCTTCCTGCTCATGAATAAATAGGCGTCCGTTTCTATGGTTACTAGTCTTATTTTCCTCACCATTCTCAGCTACAAACAGCATGTCTCAGCATCCACATATCAACCCCTATAGTAATACTATTTAGGTACATTTTATTAGTGTGAAATTGGGTGATCAGGCATACATTTATATAGATGTTACTTGATTCGATATGTCCATGTTTAATACATACAAGTGTGGGCTTGTCAAAGTACTCTTCACGGAAATGCAAATAATTCAGTCTCTCGGTTGAGTCCTGCTGGTGCAGGGGTATTTAGATTGTACATCCATTTTGTCTAATTCCTTGACATTAATTTAACAAAGTCCCCTCCTCTAGGGTCAGGTTTGATTTGTTCTAATGCTCCGAACTTTGATCCTGCAAATTTCCTATTGTGTTTCTCTTTATAGTGGCGTGAAAGCGATTGGTCTTCAAACTTTTTATTTATGTTTCTAATATGTTCCCCTATTCTAGTTAGTAGTGTTCTTTTAGTTCTGCCAACATATAATTTTGTACATGGGCATTTTATAAAACAAATAACGCCATTGGTATGACATGTAAGATGGTGCTCTATTTTATAGATATTATGTGCAATTTCTATTGTTTTTAATGGTTCAATCCATTTTGCAAGGTGACATGCTTTGCATACCTTGCAAGGAAAAAATACTGAAAGTGGCCCCGTTTTGTAGTCAGGTCCAAATTGATGAAAGGCACATTCTACAACCTCAACAGAGCCAGATACCACAGTCCATCATAAAATACTGTCAGCAAAATCAAAATGCATCCCAAAAAATTTCCACTGGCCGGCTGTGAGGAGGGCCTAGGCGGCCCCCTGGGCATTGGCCCACTGAAAAATTTCCCTGTAAGGTCTATGGCCAATCCACCCCTAACTGCAGCCAATCACTATCTTCAAAAGTATACCTCTGAGGCTAATGATTGGCTGCTGCAGTCACTAGCTTTGAAAATGACGTTGCCGCTATGTAAACAAAGAGCGGAGGAGAGGAGGAACAGAATGGCTGTGCTGGATTTGCATGAGATCAATAAGCAAGTTACGCTTCTTTTGTTATTTTACACCATCCCCTGCCTGTGCATTGCTTTTTTTTTTTTTTGTCTATTACATTTCAAAGTAATATTATCAGAGGTGATGATCTAGCAATGTAACAAGAAAAGAAGAATGAAAACAGGAGGTAAAACATGAAAGTGCAAAACTGTGCATTAAAAATGCCAGAAGCAGGGGGCGCAAAAAGTCGGTCAGTGCATTTGATCATGAGACCTCGAGGCCACTGCTCAGTGAGGGGCAGGAAAGAGATGAAATGCTAATTTTACATATACTGCATTTGCAAAAATATATGTTGTAGACAGGTTTAAAATCCACTTTCAAAAATCCTGTCTGCTGTGACATTTAGAAATAGACCGTTCTCGTCTTTTATTACAGATACAAGGCAATCACACAAAAAGATACAGACACGTCCATATTTGTGTCTATCTTGAACCTCTAAAGAAGGATAATAGCAACAGACATATATCCAATAAATATACAAAAAAATGTCTGGTCAGTTGGAGCCTTGAGGGTTTTTTTCCAGTTTGCACCAACATCCTTTAAAATAATCATTTGTGAAGGGAATTTTGTAATGTATTTATTTTACCTTTATTGATCCTATCTTCCATTCTGGGCTTCAGTCACATGACCATGTCCATGCAGCTCTGTCTCATTTCCTGTGATGTTATGTCCATGGATGGGGCAGTGATAGGGTAGTGTCTATGTTAATAGCTGGTCGGAATAAGATACAAACTAGCTGGGCGCATAGGGCAGTGCTGGAGCCATGGCAGAGCAGTGCATCATGGGTTTGGTTGGTTACAGCTACAGGAAGTGCTACATACAGGACAAGGATGATTGGTTCGCATGGGGAAATTGGGACAGGAAAGTACAAATTAAAGAAAAGAAAAAACATGGGGAAGATGTACACGAGGTAAGCAACTATATGAGTATATTTGTTAAAAAAAACAATAGTAATTCAGGGAGAACCCTTTCATTGCCATTAAAGGAAATGATCTACCATGTATCGCAGCGGTATGATCTGTGAAGTGGCACTGCTGGGACCATCAGTAATTGCTAAAACAAATAGGTGAGAGCCCACACCCAAGCATAGTGCCCCCTTTGCCCCATCATACTCCACTAGTCTTTATCAGAGGAGAACACATGCTAAATATGAATAGAACATGTTGTATTTGAAAACACATCCTGGTGCCTGGTGCCACACCCAATGGTCCAGATGATGTAAAAGACTTTAGAGGGAATTTACACCGGGGCATGATAACCCCTGCACTGCTGGAGGATACGCCTAATTTATGACCAGGTGCAGGCCTCGTCATAAATTTGAAGGATCCTCCGGCAGTCCGTGCTCTGAGCTGTTGTAGTTTTTTGTCAATAGTCTCTTTCTAACAAACTTAGAACCAGCCCTGTACCTCACATAGAGCCAGAGAACTGCCCATTTACTACTGCAATTGTTTTGCTAGATTTATTTCAAGCTGGGGGGCATTCACTTTCTCAGGGAAAGTGTTTTTTTCTGCTGCAGCTGGTGGAAGTTGAAGGATGTAACTGAGCAAGTATGTGAACTTCAGTGAGCTGGAGAGAGAATTTAGAAAAACATCAAACAGCAGGTGGCGCTATGCAGATAGATTTCAGTGAATATATCAGTGGCTACACTAATTATATAATTATATGCAATTACAAAAGTATTCAGGTCCAGGTGCTTGTTTGAAAATGTAGAATATTGTTTTGTGGGACAACACCTTTATTTCTTGGCCCATGTCAGTTTTTTTATGTAGAAAAGTAACAAATTTTGTTGCAAGTGTCGCTTTGTGACAACATTTTTAACTTTTTAGCTTTTTATGAAACCATCACCACTTTTCCAAATATTTTGCCAGTTGTAGGCAAGAGAGGGTCACAGGTGGGAGCTCCACAACCCTACTCATTTAACAAAATGTGCATCAGAAAACTGAGGCATACTATACCAGAAATATACTTCAGCTCCTGGCTGGAGAAGAAAATGCAAAAAATGTATTGAGGCATGCACATCTACCATGCACCAGCCCACAGAGGAGGAGTGAGGATGGGAGCGGCGACTGAGGCAATGAGGGTATTTGTAGTCCTAATTGTGCTTAATCCCAGCTCCCACACTCACCGGAGCCATGTGGGAAGTAAATGAAGGGGAGAAACCTTTATTCCCCATGGGACACATCCTAGACTTTTGGGGTCTTCTGCCTGGTGGTGGCTGGGTTGTCCTTGATGTTAAGAAGGATGGGTAGTGGAGTGCAAGGCAGGAGAACAGAAGGTAGATGATAAGATACAAACACCTCAGATCAGGCTGGCTTGGTTATAGCAAAGTAACATCTCTCCTTTACGGAATAGATGATAGGGGTCACAATAAAAATACATGCAGTAGGCATAGTCCTGAAGTATTTCACAGACTAGGCTTTTCCAAAAAAGGAGATGGCTATGATCTTTCTAAATGACCAAAGGCATGCAATTCCTCAATATTTCTCTTTAGTGCTCAACTGCGGTGTATACTCCTAGATCCGATGGCCAGTCCATCTAAGAAGTGTGGCGGGCACCAGAAGCAATACACCCAGATGGTGGGCAGTAAGGTCTAAGGGCGCTAGGTGTGTGTTACCTTTACTGACTTAGTCCAAACAAGGCTTCATGGTCCTCAACCATCTGCAAATGCTTTTGCCCTCAGAGGGAGTTCCAGGCAAAGTTGCCTTTTTTGGCAGCTTTCACTAACAGGAATTGTGATTTCCTGGAGAGGGTTCTATCTTGGCCAATTTGACAGTAGCACCAACAAAACTGTTTTTTACTCCAGCTTGCTTACTAGCAGACTTCACTAACCAGGAGAAAATGGTGCCAGCCTATCACCTGGCAACTGAAACTAAGAAACTGTCAGTTAACTGTTTCTACCCATACATAGCCTTTTTGGGTTGCATAGTGCATACTGTAGATCAGAATCAGTATCACAGTAAACATCCTGACAAACTCTGACAGTGAGCAGGATATTAACCCTTTACAAGTAAACCTAGAATTAACTCTTTAGCAGTGAACCTGGTATTAGCACTTTTGCTATGAACCTGGGATTAATCTTTAAGCAGTGAACCACTGGGTCATAATAAATTGGCTGGATCTTCCTCCAGTGGGGTTTTCACTAAGATCTTTAGGAAAGGGCCCGCAACGTCTCTCACATCCTTACGACTCACCATTTTTTCTTCTTTTAACACATCAACGTCAATAACTGACTGTTTGATTTCCCCAAATATTTTCATCCCTTGTTGGGTGGCATTGTAATGAGATAATCAATGTTATTCACTTTATATATTGTATATGAATAGCTACATTAACTGATAGTACAGCTTCTCCAAGACCTTCAAAATAAAGAACCCTTAGACATGAAATAAAAACGTGGAAGAGGTTACAAAACTAATTCAGACACCTTTCTATGGTTTTCAGCTATTCATTACCCTTTCCAGGTACCACACAATTTCTTTACTATACCATTATGATGTTGGATCCCACCAAGGGATGGGGAATGCAGAGTTTGAGTAGAGACAGCATTTTGTTACTACTGTAATACAAGATTATGTTTTCAGCACTAGACACATAGAGATCAATTAGGAAAAAATCTCCTTTTAATAACACTGATCACATATTAAAGATTCATGACAATTCCCCTTTAAGGACTGTTTCAGGCACAGAAAACCAAGGTTTCTTTTACATATGCTTTGATCACAGCAAGCAATCAGAAAACCTGCCAGGCACAGAGTTGTGTGCCTTAGGGTTCTGCCATATACCAAGGCTACAAATCCTTAAGACAGCATTCTTTGCCAAATGTACTGTACAGCCGGATAAACTAAGGAAATAAAGAGCGGGAGCTAAAACTTATATTCTTCCAGCAGATCGTTACATAACATCAAAAGTTTAGTTGTGCAAATTAGACTTTTTCCATGCTGAATTAATATTTATTACACTGAACAAAAATATAAACGCAACACTTTTGGTTTTGCTCCCATTTTGCATGAGCTGAACTCAAAGATCTGAAACATTTTCTACATACACAAAAGACCCATTACTCTCAAATATTGTTCAATTGTTCACAAATCTGTCTAAATCTGTGTTAGTGAGCACTTCTCCTTTGCCGAGATAATCCATCCCACCTCACAGGTGTGGCATATCAAGGCGCTGATTAGACAGCATGAATATTGCACAGGTGTGCCTTAGACTGCCCACAATAAAAGGCCACTCTGAAATGTGCACAGTTTTACCTTACTGAGGGGGGGGGGGGGGGGGGCAGAAAACCAGTCAGTATCTCGTGTGGCCACCATTTGCCTCACGCAGTGCAACACATCTCCGTCGCATAGAGTTGATCAGGTTGTTGATTGTGGCCTCTGGAATGTTGGTCCACTCCTCATCAATAGCTGTGCGAAGTTGCAGAATATTGGTAGGAACTGGAACACGCTGTCGTATACGCCCATCCAGAGCATCTCAACCATGCTCAATGGGTGACATGTCCGGTGAGTATGCTGGCCATGCAAGAACTTGGATGTTTTCAGCTTACAGGAATTATGTACAGATCCTTGCAATATGGGGCCGTGCATTATCATGCTGCAACATGAGGTGATGGTCGTGGATGAATGGCACAGCAATGGGCCTCAGGATCTCGTCATAGTATCTCTGTGCATTCCAAATGCCATTAATAAAATGCACCTGTGTTCATTGTCCATAACATACACCTGCACATACCATAACCCCACTGCCACCATGGGCCACTCGATCAACAACGTTGATGTCACCCACACGATGCCACACACGCTGTTTTCCCTCTGCCCTGAACAGTGAAAACCGGGACTCATCCGTGAACAGAACACCTCTCCAACGTACCAGACGCCATATAATGTGAGCATTTGCCCACTCAAGTCGGTTACGATGACGAACTGCAGCCAGGTCCAGACCCCGATGAGGACGACGAGCATGCAGATGAGCTTCCCTGAGACGGTTTCTGACAGTTTGTGCAGAAATTCTTTAGTTATGCAAACCGATTGTTGCTGCAGCTGTCCGGGTGGCTGGTCTCAGACGATCATGGAGGTGAACATGCTGGATGAGGAGGTCCTGGGCTTGTGTGGTTACATGTGGTCTGCGGTTGTGAGGCCGGTTGGATGTACTGCCAAATGCTCTGAAACGCCTTTGGAGACGGCTTATGGTAGAGAAACATCTGTGGCATTGTGCTGTGTGATCAAACTGCACATTTCAGAGTGCTCTTTTTTTGTGGGCAGTCTAAGGCACACCTGTGCAATATCCATGCTGTCTAATCAGCACCTTGATATGCCATACCTGTGAGGTTGGATGGATTATCTCGGCAAAGGAGAAGTGCTCACTAACACAGATTTAGACAGATTTGTGAACAATATTTGAGAGTAATGGGTCTTTTGTGTATGTAGAAAATGTTTCAGATCTTTGAGTTCAGCTCATGCAAAATGGGAGCAAAACCAAAGTGTTGTGTTTATATTTTTGTTCAATGTATAAAAAAATAAGCATATCATCACAATGTCAACTAAATGTTTTTGGGCCATGCTAAAAGCAGAATTCTATTTAAAGGGGACCTGTCACTATGAAAATGCAGTGCAAACTGTGGGCATCAGAGAGAGGCAGATTGATATATGGGAAAAGATTCAGCAAAAGTTGTATATTTCTGCTCTTTCTGAGCACAGTAGTTGCTTGAGTGGTCCTATTAATGAATGATAACATTTTATGTATTAGTGTGTATACATAGATAGCAGTCAATCTCTCTGATAAGACCCTCTACATGAATACTGAGCTCAGAAAGAGTATAAATTTTAACATAAATGACAAGTTTGCTGAATTTTCTCCCACATAACTATATACAATCTGCTTAGCTCCTGCTGCTCTATAACATGCTGCCCACACATTGAACTGCATTTTCATGGTGAAAGGCTATCTGTAAACTAGTACCCCATGGGTAACGATAACCTGATATATATATTTTCTTCAGGGGCTATAGCTGAACTGCATAATATTCTAAACTGAAAAAGAAATGTAAGGTAGTCTGTGGAACAACCCCAGCTTCCTTAAAGAGGACCTTTCACCGCTCCTGAGATGCCTGTTTTAATAGCTTCTTGAATTCCCCATGTCATAACAATTCTGGAACATCCATTCTTATGGCTCTATGTTGTATGAGGTATCAGGTACACACCCCCAACTTGTTACCACCCTTCTGTACCCTTACTGCAGACTGCTAGCAATTCATTCATAACTTCTAGTTGAAATAATAGAGGAATGGGACAAGATTCAGACATTAGAGTAGATGTTCCGGAATTGTTATTACATGGGGAATGCATGAAGCTATTAAAACAGGCATCTAAGGAGTGGTGAAAGGTCCTCGTTAATGTGTAACTGTTTCAGTTTAAAGCATCTTCTTAGCAGAGCTCTAACCGAGTGTGGCTAAGGAAAGTCTGTCTTCAGCCTAACAAATCAGATAGGCAGGGTGATGGGCAATGATAGTTGGGGCACATGTACATAGTGATAAGACGCAGACTGGTAGCCTCTGTGTGTTACGCACAGACATCTTCAGTAAAATGCTGAAGACTAGTGTTGATCACGAATATTCGAATTTCGTATTTTTATCGCGAATATAGGTACTTCGAAAATTTGCAAATATTTCGAATATAGTTATATATATTCGTCATTTCGAATATTCAAATTTTCATTTTATTTTTATATTTTTTTATTTTTTTTATTTTATTTTTTTATCAGTACACTGCTTCAAGCTTGTGGGCCAATAAGAAGGCTGCAATATACTTGACTTTAGGATTAGTAGTGCTTGCGAATTTTGCTCTATATTCGTTTTTTTCGAATATTCGCTATATTGCTATATATTCTTGTTTTAGAATATTACGAATATTCGAAAAAACTAAGTTCTAGCAATATAGCGAATATTCAAAAAAAATCGAATATAGAGCAATTTAGCTAATATAGTGTTATAATCTTCTTTGTCTAATAGTTGTAAGTTGAAAAAATCGCAATAAAAATTCAAATCCGAAAATTCGAATTACGAAAATTCGCATATTACACAATCATTACCTTTGTAATCATTTACAAAATATTCGCGAAATATCACGAATTCGAATATGACCCCTGCCGCTCATCACTACTGAAGACAGACTCCTATTAGCAACTCTCTTAGAGTTTTATTAAGAAAACTTTACATCCTGTTTTCTAGAACAAAGAAACATCTTTCCCTAATGAAGTATATTACACACATCACTGCCCCTACACTATATTAAAAATAAACTAAAATGGCAGTTTTAGCTCAGGCTGTTGTTTTGTCCCTTTTCCATACTTTACATTGCAGCTCTGCTGATGGGCGACTATCAGCACAAGCTGACTACTAAGTTGGGGTGCTAAAATAATTTTGCTTACAGCAAGAAGGAAGTGATGATAAGCTACAAAAAACTGAGATGAGTGAATACATTTGTAAGAATCAATCTGTTCATCAGAGTCCTGGAGAACCGAGGGGCTGTCCCCGCTGCTCTACAAGCTCCCCACTGCCTCTTGATTGACAGGGCCGGAAATCTCACAATTGTGCTGTGCTGCTGCTCTGAGTAGTAGTGCAAGCGCAGGGGCTCTGCTGCTACTACTGGAGCCAGGGGCAGATTGGCCATAGACCTTACAGGGAAAGTTCCCAGTGGGACGATGCCCAAGGGGCTGCCTGAGCCCTCCTTACGGCTGGCCAGTGGAGGTTTTTGGGGATGTATCTTGTGCTGATGGGGCCAGTATTTTTGTGAGGTACTGTGGTATTTTGCTCTGTTGGGGTGGTATAATGTGGCACAATATGGTATTTCTGGCCACGCATTCTTGTGTTGGTCCTGCATTCCATCAATTTGGACCCGACTACAAATTGGGGCCACTTTTAGTATTTTTTCCAGGGCCACTTTAAGTTACCAATCTGCCCCTGACTGGAATGCAGAGGCCCTGCTGCTACCACTTTTAGGTAATGGCACATGCACAGTGCCAGCAAAGCTTCAGTACTTGCACCAAAACTTGGAACAGCGGAGCAGGCGTGAGATTGTCAGAGTTGGGTGAATTGTCCGTTCCTGTTAAAGGCGTTGTGCAGAAGGTATATATTGTAGACCTATCCTCAGAATAGGTTATCAATATCTGAGTTGCAGGGGTGCCAGGTGTCAGCTTTTTGAAGAGGAGTTTGCACTCCATGCAAACGCTACGCACAACCCCATGCAAGTGGCAGCACAAAGCTTCTTGAGTAGCAGGACAGCCCCTCGCTGCTCAAGCACTCTGTTTAATGAACACATGACATCTCTATAAACCAACAGTAAGGAGAAAAAAAAACTTACTGTAGGTAAATGAGGATAGGATAGGTCATCAATATCTGATTAGAAGAAGCCCAATTCCCTGAACCTCCTCTGATTTGTATGGAAAGCACAGCACCGTACATTGCATAGTGGCTGTGCTTGATATTGCATTTCAATCTCATTTGCATGAATGGGCCATACGACTGATGGACGTGACTTCACAGACTGAAGAAGAGGATGCAGCGCTCAGCTGAGTGCCACCACCGCTTCTGCTGGGAACTGGACCCCTCTGTTCAAATATTGATTTGATGACCTATCCTGAGGCTGGGTCATCAATATTTAAGTCCCAGAATACCCTTTTAAAATTAGAGGTAGCATGAAATACTGAAAGATCCCTGGCACCAGGGAGAAGAAGAGTCATGGCGCTGGTCTCCACTGGCTCCTCCTCACAAGGCTCAACTTGATAGATAGGTCTCTCCTCAATTCAAATTCTAAATTCATATTAAATGGTCTCACAATTAGAATTCAGGGTTTTCTTTTGCTATGTCAGCTTCTATTCTTCACTAAATCTGACTTGTATTACATACCACAAAGGTATGATGATGTCAAATGCCTCCGTTCGATGAACTGCACTTGGTGATAGGGTACATAGACACAGGATACATGTATACAGATTCACTTCATTATATGACGTGTGCCATCATATAACCGAACACACTGACACGTCTCAGTCGTGGGTGACCTGCTGACTAAAGCAGAAAGCGACAGCAACTGACAAGGTTAATTATCCATAAAGCACCGCCTTAAATATGAAGTAACATAAAAATAAACTTGTGCTGTACAATGTGCTAAATATGAAGCTCTATATGTCAGTATAAAGGACCTGTAACCTCTGTTTTAGTAACTACTTGCTTCCACCGTGTAATAATCATTCTGGAGCATCTATTCCTTTATTATTCCTGCTAAAACGTAGGAATTAAATAGAAGCAGGTGACACTAAAGATCCAGTTGGGTGTGACAAGTTGGGGGGTGTCCCCGCACAGTCTGACAGTACTGATGAGATAGTCTCAGACCATACATGTGGGAGGATGCAACAGTTACTAAAATGTATATGTCCGGAATGGTGACAGGTCCTTTTTAATCCAGTAGACAATAATACATTGATATAAATGCAATACGATTTTACATTTAATATTCCCTAGGTTCTATACAGTATGTAGTTTTCACTAGAAATTAAAAATAGTCATTCCAGTTGATAGCAATACAAATCCATTAGTTACTTTAACAGAAAGAAACCTAGAAAGTTTTCTTAACTGGGAATGCACTTAAATGATCTATTAGGAGGCACCTTGACATAAAACACCACGGCTTAGAAGCCACGTGGAGACACTTCTGCCTGTGCACAATGAAGCTGTTCATTACCTTCACAAATACATTAGATAATTCATTATTGGAATTCTAGGCTTTTTCTTGTCCTCACGGGACCAGCTGAAGTGGATTTAACAATAAATTTTACTTTAATTTCCTTCTTGAATATACAGCTGGTGTTGGTACAATGTTTGTATAATGTAATTACGGTGAAAAGTCCAAATTTAACTTAAAACTAACCTTTCCCAGCCTGAATAATGCAAATAGCAGAAGGTGCTATTACATGTTCTGGCTGTGGTGCATAGTGCAGGGAAAATGCAATGGTTTCACAGCAAATTATTCCAGTTTTGTGATACTATATTTTGTTGTGCAGCTTTTACAGGTGAAGTAGGGTTTTCAGTTGCACAGCACATTGTTGCATCTATCTATCTATCTATCTATCTATCTATCTATCTATCTATCTATCTATCTATCTATCTATCTATCTATCTATCTATCTATCTATCTATCTATCTATCTATCTATCTATCTATCTATCTATCTATCTATCTATCTCATATCTATCTATCTATCTATCTATCTCATATCTATCTATCTATCTATCTATCTATCTATCTATCTATCTATCCATCTAATATCAATAAATCTATCTCATATCAATAAATCTATCTATCTACTGTATTTAGCTATCTATATTTATTTTTTAAATGAGGCAGCACTTCAGATTCTGGGGTGAAAAAAATAGATTGCTGTATCTATCTATCTATCTATCTATCTATCTATCTATCTATCTATCTATCTATCTATCTATCTATCTATCTATCTATCTCATATCAATCTATCTCATATCTATCTATCTCATATCAATCAATCTATCTCATATCAATCAATCTATCTATCTATCCAATATCTATCCATTATCTATCCAATATCTATCCAATATCTATCTCATATCTATCTATCTATCTATCTATCTATCTATCTATCTATCTATCTACTGTATTTAGCTATTCAGCTATCTATGTATCTACAGTATCTATGATCTAACTTTCTATCAATGTTTATAATATCTAATTATTTAGACTCCCATAGAATCTTATAGACCCATGCCATTTTTGAAGGATTGCTTCCAGAGTAGAATACACTTCATTAAATTGGCATAATAAATCAGGATTAGAGATGAGCAAAGTTTTGAAAAATTCGGTTGAGCAACTTCGCTGAAGTTCGCCAAGTAATTTGATTCAGTCCGAATCAATTCATGGCTAAAAATCAGGTATACCCAGGCCCCTCTGCCTTAGAGTACAGCCCCACAGAGCAGCCATGCTGCGGGCTGCTTGTGGCAATGCTGCGGTAAAGAACCGCAAGGCTGATTAGCTTCAGCTGCCTTTCATTTTATAATAAAAACTGCACTGTATAGTCCTTCTCAATTTTTAATGGCCACGTGGCATCTTTAATGCACCTTTAAACAGGGACTGTTGCTGGTATGGGGTTTGGCTGGTTAGGTGGGGGACAATATGTATATTATTGCTGTTCTTGTCTGCAATCTCCTGCAGGTTATTTAACAGTAAACCCTGAATATTAATATTCTTCAACCCCAGCACTCTCCTGTCCTACAGATAGGAGCCCTTCTTCTGCCATCTGCTTTTCCTCCTTTTCCACATCATCTAATATTGATGAGAATAGGTCATCAGGAACATCCAGCTCCTTCTGAGGAAGGTCATCATTAAGAACTGCCCCCTCTAAGGGGTGCAGACTGGAGGGCACTGTAATAATAAAGGCTTCCATCTTATTGGTATTGAATTATATATCTTAGTTAACGGCTGATGTAGGAATACGCAATTGAAGGAATAAATAAAACTGATGGGAAATAAGTCTTCCTGCAGTCTCCCCCTAGTAATTATTTTCAGCAACATTGTCCCTAGCACATAAGCACTTGCCACATCTCAGCTCACAGGACAATGGCGGAGACCGCGCGGGATGAGTGTTTTATAGGGCTATGACATCACATGGGATTTCCATCTGCAGCTTGGCTGGCTGCACGGAATTATGGGTGATCTTGCGTTCCTGGGCTTGTCTCCTCTACACTTAGTTTTGCTTTCTGACACATGCAGCAGCCATTTTAGGAAAACTGATTCGTTACCATGAAGTGCGAGGAAATATTGATTAATTTAGAATCAAAGTTTTCCTAAATTTCAGACTGAATTAATCTTCGGATGCTTCGCTTCGCTCAACATTAATCAGCACATGCAAAACTCATGTAACCTTGAAGTGGACATGTGTGCTGTAAATGATCTGTGCAAACTGCATTGTCATGGCATGATTCTTAATGTCTATTTGTAGGCCTCATCATAACCATGTCATATGTGCTTCATGATAATCCCCTAGTAAAGGGGGAGCTAAAAAGGACACAAATACAGATTAATTTCCAGTATTTCTAAGAGTATTGTTACAGTAGGTTCATTTGTTAAGCTCCATGTAAGGGTTTTCAATCTGCAAGCACAAATATTGATCCATAATAAGGATGCTCTACTGATGTCCAACACAGATCTATACACTGTAACTGATCTGGTTTATTAGCCTCCTTGGACCTCTATAGGGACTATGCAGCCATCTGAATGCACATGCTGCATATTGAGACATATTAGAAGTGATGTACAGCCCTTCAGAACTAGAGAGGTGAGAATATCTTCATAGAAAGACATTTGATTCATAGTTGGGACTTCTTATTCAAAAATAATATATAAGTCTGAATAAGGTTTAATGCTGTAAACTGACCTACAGTCACATCAGTAAAACTAAAGATAAAAAGCAATGAGTTGCCGCAGACTGCCTCGGATGCAAGCACAGTGCAGTGGTTTTTAAATTTATCTACAGGGACCACTGTGAAAGATTTTGTGATTAGCCAATTTACTTCAGATATGCCCATGTAGGACCAATTACTGGTCTGATATAGATGACTGGTTTTCGGGCCAATACAATTCTGGAAGATCAACTCATTTTTGGATTTACAAGGGGCCTGATTAAATTGAGCTCTTACAGAAAAGTGAACAATGCCCAGGCTTTTATATGAACATTTACTGCAAGTTATCCAATTAATCATCCATGTCTTGTCAATGGGACAAACTCACAGAAATGACAACTATAAAAATATTCTCATCGCCACACTCATCTTAAGCAATAAATTGTGTACTCTCCCAGAACCTACTGTACACATTCATACCAACTTGTCAGATTACACTGTTTTTCTTACAGGGGTATTGTCATCTTGGATGTTTATGGCATAACCACAGGCTATGCCCAAAAAAATCCAAGAAATGTAAACTAGATTCTACCTCTGGGACACACATCTATCTAAAATGGGGTTCAGCAGTTCAAGAGACATCAAATGCGCTGCTGAATGGACATCATTTGGCGCTAACACAACTGGGACATATGTATCAGGGTAAATTGTTTATGCGTTTCGGAGCATATATACTCATTTTTCAAGTCTGTGGGTGGGAGCCCGAGGGTGCTTCCAGATGCTCAGAAGCTCCGGCTTCTCTGCTGTCAAAAAACAGCAAAACCCCATTTTACTTCTACCTTCTGATGGTTGGCCTCCAATACAGTGACGACATCGGCAGCACCGGCCTTCAAAGACTACTCTGACGCCTACAGTAGTGTTGTGTCTATCTTTGCACAACAAAATAAGATGAGCATTTTCTCTCTCATCCACCAACAACTGATTTAAACATACTTACCTATGAGAGCCTGCCTTTGTTGTGTTCTCTCATTTGCCATTTTGAGCCATACCATATCTATCTAAAGAATTGGGCCCCATTTGCCATCTGCAGTGTATAGGGAGTCGGCCATGCTCGAAGGGCTCTTTGCATTCCTTTCTATGGAAGTTCCTCGAGGGGACCCACATCTATCTGATATTTATGGAATGTGCTGTTAGTTGTATACTACATTTGAGTAAGAATTTCACCATATACACTGTGAAATATACAGTACATTCAACATGGCCATGGGTTTTCATAATCCAAATGTAGTAGCATCTCGGCCTTCTCTCAGCTCACCAAGCACAGTACCATATATTGTACAGCGGGTGTGCTTGGTATGGTAACTCAGTGTGCTTGGTATGGCAGCGGGTGTGCTTGGTATGGCAATTTACATTCATGTAAATGGGGCTGAGCTCCTCCTAGGCCATGTTACAAATGAACGTGATGTCACCTGGCTTAGGCAGAGCTGCGAGAAGCGGAGCGAAACGTACGTCGGGGAGCTCTCTTTGTCGATTCAGGGTCTGATCCTCTTGTGATCCCATTAATTTCAGGTAATTTGCTGCTGTTTTTACATGTTTGTTATTACTACTGATGCCGGTTCTAATACTGCCTAGGACCTATTCATTGGAGGTGCTTTCTAGTTGGCCCTCATAATGCTCATATTAGTGTGGTTTTACATATTTATAGGGATTACTTATATTTAAGTGGGGCTTGTCCTTATATTTCCTGCTTTTGCGGCATTTATGTTCCCCCTGTATTAGGATCAGGTACCCCCTATCCGACAAATGAGCTGCTTGTCGTAGCTCTAGTCTGCACTGCTGCTGCTAATATTATTATTATTTTATGTCACTTGTAATGTTTATTACTTAATAAAAATCTGTGATTATCTAATATGTGTGTCCCTTTGTTCATTTGGTGTTGTTAGAGCTACGAGAAGGCCAAAGCACTACTGCGAGCACATGTGTCCTCTCAAACAGCTGATTGGTAGGGGTCTCGGGTGTCAGACCCCACGGTTCAGATACTGATGACTTATCCAGAGCATAGCTCATTGGTTATAATATCTCAGAAAACCCATTTAATTGCATTGATAAACCTTCTACTATATGTTTAATGAATTTGTAAGTGAGGTTTCAAAATCATGAGAAAGCTGCAGCACAAACCTGATGTTTACTGCTTGTTTTTTATATTTTTTGCCCAAATTTGGACGATAAGAGATTATGCATTATGAAGCTTCTGCTCTTTATTTTTAGATCAAATCCCAATTTTACCAAAAAGAAGTGGGAAACGTACCACTCCACTAGATGTATGCTGACTGAGCAATATACTCCACACTACTGTACATCTGCCTGCTACAGGAAAATGCAGCTTTAGAAAAAGTGTTACCATACAGCATTATAGTAAGGAACCGATTACATTCACACGTCCACAGGTGTTTTGCGGATCCGAAAATTGCTGATCCGCGAAACACGGACACCAGCAATGTGCGTTCCACATTTCGCGGACCTCAACACTATAAGAGAAAATGCCTTTTCTTGTCTGCAGTTGCGGACAAGAATAGTACATGTTCTATTTTTTTTTTCAGAAACGGAATTGCGGATCAGGAAGTGAGGATGCGGACAGCACATAGCATCCGGCCCCATTGAAAATGAATGGGTCCGCAAAATCCGGAATGGAATTGCGGATGTGTAAATGGACCCTTAAGTCACAGTGACCCTATCTATTCTTTACAGTACACCCAACACTTAGAGATATTCTTTTCATGCAACCATTTAAAAGAAAACTTCATAGCCATATGTCTCGAATAGTAAAATCAATGCCCGCTTCGACCACCTACAGACCAGATGGAATTTAACTTCCAAGAGAAAGCCCTAAGTTCTATTTCTTATGCACAATGGTGATTGTATAATCACTGGGGAGCATACTGAAGGCCAAGACTCCATACTGAAGCAGTAAACAAGTGTATTCCCAAAGTCAAGTGTCAGATAAACCAGACTGTAAGCAAAATAAGTATTCACACTGGCTGTCTGGATTGTTCAAGGCTAGATTGCTAAAGATACACATAGGGCTTGCCAATACTGACAGGGCAAGGGGGCGTTCAGCTGGCAATTTCGAAAGCCTGACATTCAGCAAGAGATGAGAAAATGGCTAGGAAGCTTAGTAGATAATAACCCTCAAACTGTTATCGACATCAATAGCCAATAATGATAAACTAATTACTTCTTGTCAAATGTAATAAAGCATGCAATGCTCTGGTAAAATAAAGTTCCTCAACTGATGAACCTTAGTAGGCATCATACTTCTCGGTGTGCACAGAGCCTATATGATGTGTTATTCAGCCATTCAAGACATTCAACGAGCCACCACATGGTATCTTCATGAGGTGCCATATTGTCATCTAATAGTCTTGCTATAGGTAACGGATCCAGTGTTCATGTCCAGTCTTAAGTAGATTAAGCTTTATCATTGAATAATAAGACGTTCTGTAACTTACTTTTTTGAGGTCTCTGCTTGTCTCGTAATATAATTCAGGTCTCTTACTATAATTCAGCATGAAAAAAAAGTTACTTTTGTAATTTACCTTCTGTTACAGAAATGCTTTTGTCACGAGATATTCCCTTTATTTTATTATAATGGTGCCCCCTGGTGTTTAATGTATATTAATGTGCACATCCCTCTACTGAACTGAATGAACATGGTCACACATGCTCAGTTACATCCTTCAACTGTCACCAGCTGTATCTACTGTTATGAGGCTATACCAAGAAAATAAAGAAAGCTGCAGAAGAAAGGACATGCCCCCTGAGAAAAGAAACACCCCTTTAATATTTAAATTTAAGAACTGAAAATTGGTTCAGATATAGTCCCCGTTTAGAGCTGAGGGTTCATTACCAGCCTAGGCAATACTATGTCAGCAAAATACAGCATTTGTACAAATATGTGTCCATCCTGGACTCCACACTGACAGCGGAAAATTATAATGTTATGCTGTAGCAAATTATCAGCTACGTAAGCAGAAGTGGGTCAGGAGGGAGTTAAATTTAGACGCTTAAAATCCCTTCTGACCTAATTCTTCTTACATAGCTAACAGTTTGATACAGAGGGTACATTTTGATTGCTACCACTGTACCCATATTGTTTCACCCTTGTTTGGTCATATTGTATTACTGTAGGTATCAGACTAGGATTGGAGATAGATTTGTACTAGTGCACCAAACAGAATTGTATGGATGTCAGAGTTAACATCTTGACTCAACCCCTTTTAGGTTGCCAACAGATGGACATGGGTTGGCCATTCAGTAGAGTGTGTGGAGGAGATTTAGCAAACTGGTACAAAATAGAACTGGCTTACTTGCCCATAGCAACCAATCAGATTCCATCTTTAATTTTCCACAGCTCCTTTGGGAAATGAACGGCGCAATATGATTGGTTGCTATTGGCAACTTAGAAAATTCTACTTTACACCATTTTAATAAATCTCCCCCTGTGTGCACTCAGACATCTACATCTAAAGCTACCTCATCCAAAGTGCTCCAGAAAGAGAAAAGAGAAAGTAAGATTACAAGATCCATAATCTGCAAGGCCTTGCATTGGAGTCAGACAGCAACGTATTGTGTTTGGTTTTGGCAGAAAGAAACTTTACTGAAATGAGAGGGAACATTGCTAACACACCTTCCATGGCTTCAGAAGGTTTGGCCAACTGTAACTTGATTTTGTACCCCTCAGCCTGGGAATTACGGAAACATCTACTAAGAGCTTCAACTGCATACCTAAGGTTCTGCAGATAGACTTTAGAAAAACAGAGAGAAGGAGCACCACAACCCCCATCACTGCTACTATCCATAATTAGCTATTTGGGAATACTCATACTGTGTTTTACTTGGAAATGTGCCTTGATAGTGTCAGATGTACTACTACTGTTAATCATATAGACATCCTACCGCAACAGGGGGACATCCCCGATTACTGCAAAACTATAGACAGTTGTGTTTCCAGGTAAATTCTGGATATCAATGTATATCAATGAAAGAGACGCCGTCTGCTGGATCCTAGTAAATGGCTCCCAAAACTCAAACGGTCCAAACAGATTGGTGTATGGCTGTTCGTTAGGAAGAATATCTGTCGATTAACGGTGCTTAAAGTACATCAACATAAGGAAAGATTGATATGGAGCAAGTGGGGATATCAACCACCAATGCATAGATTAGAGCTACAGAAGAACATCAGAAGAGCATCAACAGCAGTGAGAAGAAGAACATCGTCAGCAGTAATAGTGATATTAAATGTCTGAACAAAGAGCTTGAGACCGTATTTCATGATTTTGTTACTTACCTGATGAGCTGCACTTGGTGGAGGTGAGGAGGAGGGCTGGAGCCCTGAAGCAGAAAAAGTTGTTGCAAAGGGTTAACACCCCAGGTAGCGCTAGGTGAGTGGCCATACACCAATCTGTTTGGACCGTGTGAGTTTGGGGAGCCATTTACTAGGATCCAGCAGATGACATCACCTTCATTGATATACATTAATATCCAGAATTTACCTGGAAACACAACTGTCTATAGTTTTGCAGTAATCGGAGATGTCCCCCTGTTGCGGTAGGATGTCTATATGATTAACACTATTTGTTTAACCTGTTGTATAACTCTGATTCTGTATATCTCATCACACCTTTATATTATTGTTTATTGATTGCATATCTATGTATATATTTCCAGTTCTCTGAAGAAGGCATATAGCCGAAAACGTTCAGCAATCTTAAACTGGATATCCGCTTGTTTAATAAACGTAACACTTGAAGCAATCCAGTGGAGTACGGGAGTTTTATTTCTACCATTGCTACTCGGCCTGGGAACCGTCTCCTGCTACCCGCAAAAATACTTTATTGGAGTGTCACCTAACCTTTTGTATAATTGCACCCTGACAAAACACCTTGCACCAAGGGCACCCCAATCTCCACCAGGCAGATAATTGAACCTTAGGGTGTGCCCCGAGTGAAGAAAGGGTGCACCCTCCAGTCACTGCATGGATCTAGGTGGTATCGGTATGAGGACTGCCACTGTGGTACATGCACTCAATTATCATTGACAGAACTACTACCACTTCCATTCTCCTCTCATGGCTGCTGCACGTGTAATGTGTGAACACGACTTAACAACTAAATCGGGCTTACACCTTTGCCCTAACAAGATACATGTAATTGACTAGCATAGGGAGAGTTCCATGGCGTGACATAATGTGCTATACTGACATGTCTGAATGTGCCCTATTTTAATTAGCAAATCATGTAAAAAAAACAAAAAAACTTTCCTCTGCATTTTTTCTGCTATATAACCGAAGTGCTGCTGAGCTAAAGCACACATTTTATTAATTGTATTAAACTGTAACGGTCATTAACAGAATGTGCATGAAATGTGCTGCGCATCCTTTCATGTACCCTCAGCTGCTTGAAACCTCAGGTCACCATGTTGCTCAACTTCCCCTGAGGTTTCTGGATAAAGGCATGCCTGAGCTAGGCTTTTAAGGTTTGTGAATGGTGAACGTTATCAAGAGGATATTTATGAAAATGGACTGATGTTAAAAAATGTATGTCTTCGGGTTTCACTGAGCCGTCACAACATACAGCATTCAGTCTCTTCAGTCTCTAGTCAGACCTAGATCTACTATAATAGTGGATGTAAGTAGCTTTCTGTGCAGGTACTTAACAAATCTGGATGAACAACTTTGACACTCGCGTTTTGTGCAGATCCGTCATGGATGGATCCGTTCAGATAATACAACCGCATGCATCCGTTCAGAACGGATCTGTTTGTATTATCTTTAACATAGACAAGACGGATCTGTCTTGAACACCACTGAAAGTCAATGGAGGACGGATCCGTTTTCTATTGTGCCAGATTGTGTCAGTGAAAACGGATTCGTCCCCATTGACTTACATTGTGTGTCAGGACGGATCCGTTTGGCTCAGTTTCATCAGACGGACACCAAAACGCTGCAAGCAGCGTTTTGGTGTCCGTCTCCAAAGCGGAATGGAGACTGAACTGATGCAAACTGATGCATTCTGAGCGGATCCTTTTCTATTCAGAATGCATTAGAGTGCAAACTGATCCGTTTTGGACCGCTTGTCAGAGCCCTGAACGGATCTCACAAACGGAAAGCCAAAACGCGAGTGTGAAAGTAGACTTAAAGTGCACATTCTGGGGAAATAACAATGGGACAATGCTGGCTTATGGTTAATTCTGTCTACTGGGAGTATCACCATGAGGCTTAGAATGCTGTACACCAGTTAGTGGCTATCATCACAGGTCACAATCTACCAGCAGACATCAGAGCATGGACTGGTGGATGTTGTATGTCACGTATAGTTAATATAAGAGGTTCAGACGAATTACACCTTACAAGCCAGCATCAAAATTCAAATCTGCATTTTAAATGAAAAGGTTCAGGAAAAAAAGTTTAACCAAAACCTTTGCTCTCCCAAGCTCTAAGGTCTCGAAGAGACTGTCTTAAATGGAATATAACACCTTTGACAGAAGACAGAGCACACTGCAAGTTGAATTTCATCAGTATATATAACGCCTCTAAAGAAATCCCTATAGTCGCATTAGAACACACTAAATCATGATGCACATTAAAGTTCTTGGCAATTAGCCCAAACATCACATTTCATAGAACACAATCTCTTAAAACACCTTGGCACCAAGCCAGATCAGGAATTAGAAATCACAGAACCAACCATCACTCTTCAACCAGGCACTCTTACATGTGGATCACCCAGATGTCTCTGTTGTTGGAGAATCACACATACCAGTTCCACCCTTATCTCCACTAACACTAACAAAATGTTGAAATCAAACACTAACCTTGACTTGAGAACATGTTATCTATCTTCTCAATAGTGCAACCTTCAATAAGTGGGACGAAGCATCCGGCAATTACACGGTCAAATAGACAGACCCAGTCTAATGGCAACAAAAGATGTATGAAGAAGGGATTGCTGTGGAGCAAGTGCTAAACTTAATCATGAATGTTAATATTATTATTGAGACACTGGGGCATTTGAAAAAAATTATCATCTAACTACCCCTAGTCTTCTGGTAGGCTAGTTTAGTCCACACAATGAGTAGATCCTATACAGAAACAGTGACAATTTCTTTACCTAATGGGCTACAGGTAGGCATACTGTACATGTACATACTCCTTAGCTGTTAGCTGAATAATTGTTTGCCCAAGTTATCTCTCCTGACACCATTCTGACTTCCCCCATACACGTTCAGTTTGGCCAAATGTGAATGTGTATTCAATGGGGAGAGAAGAGAAAGCCACTACCAGACACCTCTGGAAACAGATTATCACCTAGGACAGGGATCAGCAACCTCCGGAACTCCAGGTGTTGTGAAACTACATCTCCCACCATGCAAACTTGCTTGGCTGTTTTCTGAACTCCCACAGAAGTAAAAGGACATGCTGGGAGTTGTAGTTTCACAACAGCTGGAGTGCCGAAGGTTGATGATCCCTGAGCTAGGAGGACAAAAAAATTAAAGAGGCATTCCCATCTCAGATATTGATGGATTATCTCTACGTTGTGGGTCCTACCTCCTATTTATAGAAAGGGCCTCCTGAAGTGAAGGAGAGCATATAGCACAAGCAGGCATCCTGCTTTCACTGCTATGGGAGTTGTGAAAATATCGAAGTGCTGGCTGGACTATTTCTAGAATTTTCCATAGCGGTGAACGGAGAGGTAGCTGTGCATGAGCAGAACGCTTTCCATTCACCACTATGGGATTTCTGAAAACAGCCGAGCGCACTTGCTCAGCTATTTTCAGGACTTTCATAGCAGTAAATGGAGAACATGCTCTGCATGTGTGGTGTGCTCTTCTTTACTGGAGAATCCTTTTCTGAAAATAGGAGTGGGTCCCAGAAGTGAGACCCACACCTATCTGACATTGATAGCATATCCTAGGGATGTGCCATCAATATCTAAGTTGGGTATAACCCTTTGACTTCACCTGATCCTTTTCTCCTCTGACATCATCTGTTGAGGGAGAGCATCAAGCTTCCCATACACATTAGGTTGGTGTGCTGAAGCTACCATTCCCAAAACATTAAAATAAATTTTTTGGAGCCAATATCAATATCCTCCTCCAATCACTCAATTCATTTCCTCAGGGGTGCAAGAATCAAGTATTATTATACACAAGGTTCTCCCATTAATCTGCTTAGTTTGTCCTTGCGCTGTCAGAACAAATACTGTAGGTTTAGGTTAGCAAGAAGTAGGGGGTCAAATGAACGGGAGTATGGCTAGAGGATGTCCAGTTTGTAGTCTATATCCATGAAGAAGCATAGGTTTGCACAGAAGCTGTAGACACAAAATTAATGTGAATCTTAAAACCATTTGAGAAGTTATTTCATTTTTTTACAATTTTTTTAATGCATTGAAGCATAAAAAATGGTTGGTATGGTATATTTTAAGTAAATAAGGTAGTATATCATTGAAGTACATGTTAACTGAAGAACTTTTGTTACTTCATCTTTACCTCCATCTAACTAAACCCTTGCACCTTCACACATTCCCCTCCATGATTTGCATTTTGATCTAAAATTGGATAAAGTGTATCAAAGTGTGAAGATAAAACTGAAGTCTTGACAAAGCAGTTAAAAACTCAGATGTGTCTTTATGGCAATGCTTTTTTACATAACCGGCTTCAACCTTCAGAGAAAAATAACTCGTGCTCACCCACTGTACAGATGAAAAGGCTGCCTCCATTTACAAAGGAATTCCTCCGACCCTGGACAAGTCAGGAGGTAAATCATCACCATATGTATGCTTTATTTATGACAATCAAAGAAGGTTAATTTGCTTGGCGTGTACAACAGCCTTTAACTTCTAGCTTCCTCCAACAGGGATTGTTCTGCTGTACAGAATTCCCTTGATTTGCTCAGCTGTCTGTCACAGTGGAATCTTCTAAACAGAGGCGGTCATGATCTCTCACCTGACCTCATTTGTAAAATACACTTTCAGCTAAATTAAATAACTGGGAATTGCAAATATCTATAGCAGATGGAATTGCCTTTTCTTCTTTTCACAGTAATTAACATCCCTGTTTATATCACTAATGATTCTTTAGGTATACAACACTGTAGATGCCAGACAAGACATTGTATGGTCTCTAATAGTATGATGGTTGGCGGTTTCTTTACAAAATGAATTTCAATCCAATTGAAAATGTCAGTAGGGTGAAGAAGTCAGTAGAAGGTTGCAGAATTGGACATACCCTTTGAAAAAGATTTGAAAGATGCATTTCAACACTCACAATTAAAAATGTAACTCGTAAACTTTGTTCGTAACAACCATCAACAGCCACCCTTTTTTTTCTCTCTCTCTTTAGAGTGACAAGAGCTGAACTGTGCTGAAACCACAATTAGCAATCTCAAAAACAGTCTCTTTAAGAAGCTTGAACTGAATTACAGAAGGGAACTGTTCTGAACAGTCTTCTGCAATCCAGCACAATGCTTTAGGCAATTTGTACTCTTTACTTCCACTTGCACTCAGCGTTGACTCACCACAGGTGATCTTTTCTGTTTGGCTAACCCCAGTGGGCTGCATTGCTGTTATATGTCTCAAAAACTGGGGCACGCTCTCTACTAGTGTCTGGGGGCTCAGGTATCTAGCCAGTTGTGGGAATGCTTTGCTGCAGGTGGTGATTGTAATGGTGACTCCCGCAGACATGCTGCATCCGAACTACAAGGCTGTCTCCCATGGCTTTGGAACTGATTTCAGGCTGATTCGTTAAGAGTCCTCTTGTTGACTTGTTCAGCTAAACTCCTCTCACATGTGCGATCATGCTATAACACTATGCCAATAAACAATTTTATGACACTTCCCTGTGTGTCTGGTTTGGGCGGAATCATCTTCCCAGAAACCCAGCAACCCAGTTATGATGTTCCCTTCTGTGGGCTACATGTCTCAAGTAGGGATGAGCGGACCCATGGATGTTTGGATTCGCCGGGTTCGGCCGAACTTCGGGTCAACATTCGGGTTCGGGACCCAAACTTGACTCAGACTCAAACCCCATTAAAGTTAATAAGGACCTGAACTTTGGTGCACTAAAATGGCTGTAAAATAGTCATAATAAAGGCTAGAGATCTGCAAAAGGAAGCAAAAATGGGGGTAAGAGCAGAACAGTTGCCCTGCAAACAAATATGGATAGGGAAATGACTTAAAATTACATAGAATAGAAAAAAAAATAATAATACTAATCTTGAACAAGGAGGCCAAAGTGGAGGTTGAAGAGGCGGTGGACGTGGTTGTGTAGGTCAAAGAGGTATCCAACACTGTTTTTGTTGTTTTTTTATTTACATTTAATTAATTTTTTTTATATAAATTTGGGAAGACCACAAAACATTGGGTAATAGTAAAGAGAATGCAAAGAGAAAGCACGCTGGAGTATAACAATGGCTGAATGCGGCCGGAATACTTGTCTACTCAGCACAAGGTACGGACAAGTCCTGTGGGATCCATACCTGGTTCATTTTAATGAACGTGAGTTTGTCTACGTTGGCTGTGGACAGGCGTCTGCGCTTGTCTGTGATTACCCCCCCTGCCGTGCTAAACACACGTTCGGACAATACACTTGCTGCAGGGCAGGCCAGCACCTCCAAGGTGTAAAGGGCAAGCTCAGGCCATGTGCCCAATTTGGAGACCCAGAAGTTGAATGGGGCAGACTCATCAGTCAGTACATGTAGATGTGTGCACACGTACTGTTCCACCATGTTGATGAAATGCTGCCTCCTGCTAATACGTTCCGTATCAGCTGGTGGTGCTGGTTGTTGTGGCGTGCTGACAAAGTTTTTCCACATTTTGGCAATGCTAACCCTGCCTTTTGATGTGCTGGCGGTGCCCCAGCTGTGTTTGGGACTTCTTCCTCCTCCTCCTCTGCCTTCTCCTTGTGCTTCCACTGAGCCCCTGCTGTCAGGTGTGAATGCCATCAGCAGGGCATCTACCAGCGAGCGCTTGTACTCGAGCATCTTCCGATCATGCTCCAGTGAGGGAATTAAGGACAGCACATTGTCCTTCTAGCGGGGATCCAGCAGGGAGACCACCCAGTAATCAGCACTGGTTAGAATGTGGACAACTCGGCGGTCATTGCACAAGCACTGCAGCATGAAGTCGCAAATGTGTGCAGGCTGCCCAGAGGCAAAGACAAGCTGTCCTCTGTGGGAGGTGTATCGTCTGTGTCCTCTGTATCCCCCCAGCCATGCTCCATTGATGCCCATAAGCTGTTTTGGTGCCACCCTGCTGTGAACACGGTTCCTCCTCCTCCTCATCCTGCAGAACTGTTGGTGCAGGAACCCACCCTCCGAGCCACATGATTGACTGGCCTGATAAAAGTGGAAATGATCCCTCTTCCTCCTCCTCCCGTGCCACATCCTCTTCCATCATTGCCCAAAGTATTTTTTAAATTTGATCTAGAAGTGGGATAGTAATGCTGAGAACTGCGACAGTGACACTGGCCATGTTGGTTGAGTACTCGAAACAGCACAACACAGCACACACATCCCACATGGAGGCCCACTCATTGGTGGTGAAGTGGTGCTGTTCCGCAGAGCGACTCACCCATGCGTGCTGCAGCTGAAACTCCACCATCACCTGCTGCTGCTCGCACAGTCTCTTCAGCATGTGCAAGTTGTGGGTACGTCGCATATGAGGCGGTGAGCAGGAAGGCCTAAGTAGGCCTAAGGAAGGCGAGCAGCAGCAAGGTGAGAACGCCGAAAGCGCACACAGACAGCCCCGCACTTTCTGTAGCAGCTCTGACATATCGGGGTAATTTTTCAGGAACTTCTGCACCACCAAATTCAGCGCATGCGCCAGGCAAGGGATGTGTGTCAAACAGGCTAGCCCCAGAGCTGCTACGAGATATTGCCCGTTATCACACACCTCCAGGCCAGGCTTGAGGCTCAGAGGCACCAACCACTCATCAGTCTGTTGTTCCATGACCGTCCACAGCTCGTGCGTGGTTTGGTTTTTTTCCCCCAAACAGATGAGTTTCAAAACAGCCTGCCTCCGTTTCCCCCTGACTGTGCTGAAGTTAGTGGTGCAGGTGTTACGCTGACCGGATGAGGCGGCTGTAGAGGAGGAGGCAACAGGAGGCAATGAGAAATGTCCTGCAATCCTCGGTGGCAGTAGGACATGTGCCAAACTGCTATCCACCTCAGGCCCAGCCGCCACTGCATTTACCCAGTGCGCTGTTAGGGAGATATAACGTCCCTGCCCGTGCTTACTGGTCCACATATCGGTAGTTATGTGGACCTTGCCACAGATGGCGTTGGGCAGTGCACACCTGGTTTTGTCTGCCACTTGGTTATGCAGGGCAGGGATGGCTACCCTGGAAAAATTGTGGCGGCTTGGAGCCACGTACTTTGGGACAGCCACCGCCATAAGGTTTTTAAAAGTCTCTGTCTCCACCAGATGGAATGACAGCATTTCAAAGGCCAGGCATTTTGAAATGCTGGCATTCAGGACCAGGGATCGTGGGTGGGTAGGGGGGGGTACTTCCTCTTTCACCCACCAAACTAACAGACATATTAACTATATTAATTTCCCTATCACATATGCAGTGCACGTGTATCTCACACCAAAAATGGGTATATGTCACCCACTGAACTAACAGACGGATTAACTATATTAATTTCCCTGTCGCGTATGCAGTGTAGGTGTACTTCACACCAAAAATGGAAATATTTCACCCACCGAACTAACAGACAGATTAACCATTATATTTTTGTGTCAGAGGTACAAAAATGGTGCATTGCACCCACAAAAAATTGCTATAGGTCACCCAAAGAATTAACAACCAAATTAGATTTCTGTGTCAGGGGTACAAAGCTGGTGTATTACACACACAAAAAATTATTATAGGTCACCCACAAAACAAATAGCCAGATTCCTAACACTCTCCCTCGCTTCATCTGCCTGCTTCCTGTTCCTGCACTACTCAGAGCTGATGGGCGGTGCTACACGTGCTTGTATAGAGGCTGGGTCACATAATGCACCGGCCAATCACAGCCATGCCATTACTAGGCATGGCTGTGATGGCTTCAAAGTGCCCACAGCTTAAAAGCTTGTTGATTGGCTGCCCTGCAGCCTTTCAAAAGCTTTATTAAATGCCCGAACACCGAACTCGAACCCAAACTGTTCCGGCAAAGTTCAGGTTCGGGTCCGGGTACCCAAACTCGCAAGGTTCTGTACAGACCCAAACTTTACAGTTCGGGTTTGCTTAACACTAGTTTCAAGCTTCTCTTTTAAGCAGTTTTCCATCTGGGACATTGATGTCACTAGGATATGCCATCAATGTCAGATAGATGCTAGTCCCATGTTTTGGACGTGCTACTATCTCCAGAATGGAAACACCAAACTGAACAGAGAGTAGCCTGACATGACACCCCCCCCCATTCACCACTATAGAAGTTAAGAAAATTACCAAGCAGTGATGGCCAGTTCGCATTGTTCGCACGCGAACACATGCGGGCTGCCATCTTTTCTCACAAGTCCTTACCTGTGCCTGTGCGCGAGCCGGTCTGAAATCAAATGCGGTCACCGGGAGCAGGCAGTTCCGAGAACAGCCCGATGAAGGCCTCCAGTGGCTGTTCTCGGAACTGTCTGCTCTTGGTGACCGCATTTAATTTCAGACCGGCTCGCGCACAGGCACAGGTAAGGACTTACCTGCGCCTCGCCGGACTTGTGAGAAAAGCTGGCAGCCTGCATGTGTTCGCGGGCGAACAATGCGAACTGGCCATCACTGTTGCCAAGCACTATTTTCAGAACTCCCATAGCGATGAATGGAGTCTACGCCGAACATGAGCGGCGTGGTCTCCTTCACTTTAAGAGACCCATTCTCTAGATAGCACCATAGCGATATGCCATCAATGTCCTAGATGGGCTAACCCCTTTAGGTATAAAAAGTATTAAAATGTAGAATAGCAAAAAGTGTGTACGAGACTTATTTTCTAATGTATGTATGAATATATATAGGGCTAAAACTGCTTAAGTACATCCCAATGTACAAACATTTGCGACTTTGTCAATGGCACTTTCGCAAGTACCATTACTTCGCTGGCCTCTCCACTGTGAGGGTGAGGAGGGGTAGATTTCAGTTCAGGCACATAGACTGCTGGATCCTACATTTAAATTATGACAAGGTGTAAGCCATTGGGCTATGATCAATCTGCCCCATAGTGTTAAGAACACATACCTATATTTCTTCAGCAGTATAACAGTCGGAGGACCATCATACACATATTGCCTATGATATTGCAGCCAATTAAAGCCAACTTGCCAGGTTTTTGGTAGTACTCTAGAAATTCTACCTTTGTTATATAAGTTGTCTCCTGCAAAATACTTGGATAAGACTTATCCCACACAGCTTACTAATGAAACTGATCGCTAATGGTTTTAACATGCTATATTGCTGCATCCTCGGGTATTATTAGGTGCTGTCCAGTCTTTCCCCAGTAAATCTGGAGCGCCCACATCCTAAATTCCAAATGAATGACATTACAAGTTTTGTCCTGAAGAAACATTCTTACATCCTGTATCATGATCTTCCAGCAAAAAGGCTGAATACCAACAAGTCAATTTACTATATAAAGTAGATTTCATTAACCACATAAACCAGTCTGATGAATCATTAAAATAGCAACACAAAGCAAAATGTCTTGTACAATGCTTTCCGAAACGAAGAACAGTGGCAGACTGGAAGCCGCAAACAAAACAGTTCTACAGAGAGACAGCAGATTCGATGACACCGCTGTGTCTGGTATTATGTAGTCATATCACGAACAAAAGTTTCCTATTCAAAATGCAAATACACAGAGTTTAATGGTTTTCATATTCAAAGGGCAGCTCCAGACATAAACTACTTTTTCACATAATCCAATATAAACATGTACATTCAGCTTTTTACTCCAAATTTTAAGTTTTTTCAAGATTTTAACATTTTTCTCTGTTCATCATTATCTATTCATTCCATGTCAAACTTTGATATCCCAAAGGGCTCCAGCATGGTCTCCCAGTCCCCTTCTCTCCTCAACTCCTTTCATCCCTCTCACTTATGACTATACAGGCTAATACATTGACAGTTAAATATGAGGCAGGCTGAAGGAAAACGGTTAAAGTGGAGGCATCGCTATCATCACGAATACACCAGATGTACAGGTTATTGTGATTGTCCTGTTAATCCATCAGACCTGAAAATACAGTATAATGCCCTTAGCTAAGGAAGATCCAGGTTTATGCAATTATCGGCACCACTGAATATACAATTTATTGCAAATTATTTGAAAATATATGTATCCCTCAAGTGTCATTCTACGGATTTATGGATCTTAAAATCTTGATGGTGTTTTTAAATTGCAAATTTGAGAAAAAATATGGGTTTCCTCAATGGAGAATCCCAGTTGACATGAAGAAGTGATGAGAAGACACTAGCAGCCCAGCAGGGTTGGACAGTCCCACAAGAATACAGAGGATCCTCGGGTGGGCCCAAGCTCTGACACAATAAATAACCTCTAATAAAATAGGGCCCCTAAGGTTTAGCAGAAATTTTTTTAATTTGTAGCTGACCTTGAAGCAAGATCAGGGATGGACATACCAGCTGTACAGGTGCCCAGTAGGAAAAAGGGACCACCAGCAATTTATCAAGAAAACACCAGTGATTGCTAATGTCAGCTTCATTGTACATAAAGGACTATTTAACTATTGTCATAACTGTTACTGTTGAATTAAAATTCTCAAGAGAAATTGTTACGTACATCATTAAACAACTTGTTGCAAAGCAGCTCTGTGATAAAGGGAACCTGTCATCAACTTTATGCTGCCCATACTAACGGCAGTATGAAGTAGAGACAGGTGAGTTGATTTCAGCGGTCTGTCATTTATAAGTTAAAAGTAAGTGGTTGCCGAGAACCAACCTCACAATCATTGCAAACTGGGCCTGGAAAAGAGTCACGGCCACCTGAGAAGAGTCATGGTTACTCATAAATTCCTGCTCTCCCTACCCATCTGCTGATGATTGACAGGCTTCTACCTAGTTTTCTCCCTCTCTGTCTAGGAGAGAACTGCCAATCATCAGCAGATGGACGGGAGAGCAGGAGATTATGAATAACCATGACTCCTCTCAGGTAGATTTGACTCTTTTCAAGGCCTGGGCTGCAATGATTATGACAATGGTTCTCAGCAACCACTTACTTTTAGCTCATGAGTGACACACCGCTGAAATCAGCATTTATGTCACAAATTTATGCTGCCCTTAGTGAGGTCAGCAAAAAGTTGATGACAAGTTCCCTTTAAGCACTTTACTCTCATGAAACTATGTAGCTGGGTAGGAGGCCACATGCTATACTTGCGCCGGGGCCTTTGAAGTCTATGAGGGTGAGCCCTCTGGATCATTTCTTCTGGTGGGCTCAATGAACCAGGATGGTAGAATTTTATCATATCTACTGTACATGTCATAAGCATGATTAGAAAATGTGATTAATAATAAATGGCCCAGACACTCAAGAAACTAGGTGGCCAACTAGGAGGCCACATGTTATACTTGCGCCAGGGGCCTTTGAAGTCTATGAGGGTGAGCCCTCTGGATCATTTCTTCTGGTGGGCTCAATGAACCAGGATAGTAGAATTTTATCTTATCTACTGTACATGTCATAAGCATGATTAGAAATTGTTATTAATAATAAATGGTCCATGCAGTCCGTATTACAGGACTAGCACATCAGAGCTTGATCTTCACTTGTAAGGGAGAAGGAAGCGTGACCTGCGTGCTTATTCCTCTGCTCTTTATTAGAAGGTACTTAGGGACATAAACCAGCTGCTATATATACTGTAAGAAACTATGTAGCTGGCCAAGTAGGAGGCCACATGTTATACTTGCCCCGTGGCCCTTTGAAGTCTATGAGGGTGGGCCCTCTGGATCATTACTTCTGGTGGGCTCAATGAACCAGGGTAGTAGAATTTTATCTTATCTACTGTACATGTCATAAGCATGATTAGAAAACGTGATTAATAATAAATGGCCCAGACACTCAAGAAACTAGGTGGCCAACTAGGAGGCCACATGTTATACTTGCCCCGGGGCCCTTTGAAGTCTATGAGGGTGAGCCCTCTGGATCATTTCTTCTGGTGGGCTCAATGAACCAGGATAGTAGAATTTTATCTTATCTATTGTACATGTTATAAGCATGATTAGAAATCGTTATTAATAATAAATGGTCCATGCAGTCCGTATTACACGACTAGCACATCAGAGCTTGATCTTCACTTGTAAGGGAGAAGGAAGCGTGACCTGCGTGCTTATTCCTCTGCTCTTTATTAGAAGGTACTTAGGGACATAAACCAGGTGCTAGATATACTGTAAGATGTTTGAGCACAAACGTTATTTGGAAGAAGCTTGTGATATTTTTGCTGACATTACATTTACCAATCTATAGAAAAAAAAGACATGGATGGAACATCCACACCATGCATTTATCTTGGTGAGTGGGACTATGCATTTTAATCAAAATGTATACTAAGTGCCTCAATGGAGAGGGTTATAAATTATGCTGAGATGCAATAGATCAATGCAAGGCATGTAGATGTGCGATCCATGGCTTTTTATCTACATATTTGCTGACAATATAGCTATTGGATTCTATAGTATGTCCCATTTAGCCAGTTTCATCAGATACACTCTTAGTTTGCTCTAGATTTCACCTCTACATTCACACAGTGAGGTATTGCTTTTCATGCTTGTTACCTAATGACAAAAGCTATGTTAGTGTAGATTTGGAACGTTTAGGTAGTGAAAGATATGTGCAGTATATAGCAGTGGTAAGTGATACTCTAGTGGACTTATAAAAAAATAAATATATATATATATATATATATATACATATATATGATATATCATCCTCATCTAAGGCTTCATCTGTCTAATATGGGTAGGAAAGTGTTAGGAAATGTGTTGCACAGCATTTATGCTGTTTTTCTCCAACCACCAAGATGGCATCAACCCTATTGAAGATACCTCTCTTTAAAAGTTTATGCCCCTTTGATGTTTGATGTAGACACCTCACTCTCTATAGCTTCGAGGGTTTTCTGAGACTGGAAAACAAATGGTTACAGGTGGGAAACTTACAGAAAAAAAATTCTCCCACCACTTTAGTGCTGCTGTTCCAGTGTACCTCACTGGTATTTGTTTAAAGAGGTTGTGCAGCCTCAGTATATTAATGACCTATCCTCAGGATAGGTCATCAATATCAGATCTGCTGGGATCTGGCAGCTTTTTGAAGAGGCCGATGTGCTCATGTGGGCATTGCACACCCTCCAGCTTGTAGCAGTTGTGCAGTATAATTACAACTGCTCGTCCAACTGCACTTGAAACAGTGCAATGCACCGCAACTACCAGTTAGATGGCTTGCAGTTAAATAGTAAAGAGGATGCCGTGCTCTCAAGAGTGCTGTGGCCTGTTCAAACAGCTGGTGGACCTCCACAGATCTGATATTGATGATCTAGCTCTGTAGAACCCTTTGCTGAGAAGAAGAAGATGATGTGTTTGTATAGCCATGTGACCACTACAGTCGATCACTCATTGGTCGGCTGTACACTGCTAAGGTCAGTGATTGGTTGCAGTAGTCACATGGATAGACAGATACATCATCACTGCAGCAAAGTAAACAAAGACCGGATTGGCACTAGATTGGCAGTGGATTTATCAAGCTATTTTGTTATTTTATGGTATTTCCCCCTTTGTCCAATTTTTTTCTGATTTTGGAAAACCCTTTTAAGATGGTTATATTGCCCACAAGGTTATAAAGGCTGCGAACCTCTTTACTACTTAGCTGAAATAAGGACGCTACGTGGAAGGGTTTTAAATCAAGTCCAGTTGATTCTGACGTACCACTATTTAAAGGGGTTGTCAGGGAAAATAAAAAATCTCAGACAAGCCTTGCCATTGCCTAAAATAAAAAAAAATCATGTAACCCAGGGCCATTCTCTGTAGCACTTCTCCGGGTCTCCTCCTGCTGCTTTTTACAGATGGTTCAGTGCCAAGAGCAGCAAATGGCTATAGCGGTGACGTTCCGTACAGCTGCACGTCACTGTGCTTGTCACCAACACTGTGATGTGCAGGTGTATGGAATGTCACCGCTATAGCCAATCACTGTACTCAACATTATACCACTGAGGACAGTGATTGGCTGCAGCGGTCAAGTGTCATACGCTGCCATTATCCCACTGCAACTTGCAGAGAAGCAGTGATAGCAGGACTGGACCACTGCTACAGAAAGGGGTAAGTACAAGATGATTTTTTAAAACAATTGTAGGGGTTATCCAAGATTTTTAATTATCTTAGACAATCTATTTAACACATAGACAGTAGTTTTCAGCATAGCAAGTACTAAAGTATGATGCAAAAGACAATAAAGCACAACCTTGTCTGAAGTAAACTGGACTAAGAACGGAGAAACATAAAAGGGGTTTTCCAGGTTTTTTATAAGGATGACTTAACCTCAGTATGTGATCGATGGAGGTCTGACTCCTTGGACCCCTGCTGATCAGGGGCAGACTGGGAACTTAAAGTGGCCCTGGAAAAAATGTTAAAAGTGGCCCTGTTTTGTAGTCGGGTCCAAACTGATGGAAGGCAGGGCTAGCAATACCATATTGTGGCATATTATACCACCCCAACAGAGTCAAATACCACAGTCCATCACAAAATACTGCCAGCAGCACAAAATACATCCCCCAAAACTTCCACTGGCCAACCGATAAGAGGGCCCAGAACGCCCCGTGGGCATCAGCCCACCGGGAAATTTCCCTGTAAGGTCTATGGCCAATCCGCATCTGCTGCCGATCAGCTGTTTGAAGATGCTGTGATGCTCCTGTGGGAGTTGCGGTCTTCTTGCAGCTTACCAAACACAGTACCATCCAATATATAGCGGCTGTACTTGGTATCGGAGCTCAGCCACATTCACTTAAATAAGACGGAGGTGAATGTAGGCCATGCGACTGATGAACATGATGTTACTGGCCCAAGAAGAGGCCGCGGCACTCATCAGAGCACATGGCTTCTTCATACCACCGGGAGTCAGACCCCTACTGATCAGATACTAATGATCTATCCTGATGATAGATCATCAGTATAAAACACTCGGACTACCCCTTTAATATATATTATACCCTACATACAAATGATTATGTGGAGCAGTGGTTTCCATCCTGGAGCTTTCTACTTATTTTAAACCTACAGATCCCAACCTGTGGTTGTCAGAGCATTCTGGGACCTGTAGTTTGACAACAGCTGGAAAGTTATAAGCTGAATACTCATTATCGGGAATATATACCCTATAAAAACCTTCATTTCTCTCCAGTGCTGCATGTGGCCATTACTGACTGATACATACAGTATGCCGTCATCTCATAAGTTGAAGGCAGTGGTTGTAAGAACTGCAAATGACAAATACCAGCTTTAAATTGAAAACGGCTACAGACCATTTGGCTTCTTATTTAAGACTAGATAACATTTGGAAGCATTTGAAGGTAAGGCTACTGTGGGCACCAACCACACTTAAAAAATTCCATTAGTTTCCACTCATCGGGAAAACAGAAAATCTTGACTTCTTCCTGAATGTAAATGTTAAAGCGCACTAAGCCTGGGAGACTAAGTAATTTGGCAAATAACACATTTTAAGGAAGGACGACATTCAATTTTACAGCTCGTTGGCCTGGCTACTGGCATTCCAATGTACTTAAAAATCAGATATCATAATTCGAAAGTTTTTAGTCATCAACTTTGAGTTAGGAAAATTGGACACTTTTTTTTAAGAGAAGAAAATTCTTACTAGAGAGAAAAATAAAATCATCTATTTTCCCATTCGGATCTTATTATGCAGGTTTTCAGAAATGACCACATTAAACTGATTGATCTTCTCTCAGAGAAAGAAGAAGGATAGACATGTTAATGCTTTGGTAAATGTTACATTAGAGATTATTACATTACCTTTAAAATTATAAATCTACAATGGATAAAAAAAAAAAGGATGAAAAAGTAGATTTTCCTTCAAATGAATATTTAATTGACGAGTGGGTTTCACAGCAAGTGAATAATATCCACTCTCTAGCCTTCAATAGTTCATTTTAGACAGAGCAGGGAATTGAAGCTACCCAGAGAAGTCAATCTGTAAAACAAATGAATTTGTCTAGACCTTAATGGGGTACATTTTGCTTAAAGGATTAAGATATGAGTGTTAGCCACCATGACAGATTGTATAATCTCACGTGTTTCTCGCCACTGTGTCTAATGTTATTGAATTTTAAGAACGGCCCATGCTGGTGAATTATTAAATAGCTAATACAATATTCAGTTTGATGACTGATCCATTGGTTTCATTTGAAAGCAGAAATAATTTAAAGACGTGATCCAGAGCAGAATCAGGAATCCCACAGCCCTGGACTAAAGAGGGGACAGTCTGAGGACTGGTGATGGTTCCTAGACTGCATGAAGACTTTAGAATAAAAGAACCCGACAAACCACCAGGCCGGCTTGCATGAGTAACAATCGTTTCTATGTTAATGAAGCTCATTTTTCCTCTTCCAATCTATGAAGTCGCCTTTGTATTTATAATGTGTAGCATCATTAAAATAACATCTGTCTGAATAGGCTGAGATGGAACTAGCGTCTGCCACAGCGTAACGCTAAAAGAATACATATTATCAAGTAAAGAAAGCACAACAATAACACCACGCGTTTCACTTTCTAGAAGGTCGGTTGCTGGTTTGGATGGCATCTTTCTACTTAATGGATGAAAACTCTTCAGGATAGTTTATAGAGATGACATGAATGGCTTCCTAATCAGCAGACGGAGGTTCAGTAGAGTCTTAGGTATGGAACACATCTGCTGGTCCTATGATATTAATAGGAATTTAAGTCCTGAAAACATCAGATGGACGGTCTGATGCTGGAGTGTTCATGTTCTATAACCACCTGAGAAGATTACAGTCTAACTGTCACTGTCTGTCTGTCTCATATGCATCCATCCATCATATATCTATCTATTTATTCATCATATATCTGTTCTATCTATCTCATATCTATCTATCTATCTATCTATCTATCTATCCATCCATCATATATCTATCTATCTATCTATCTATCTATCTATCTATCCATCATATATCTATCTATCTAATATCAATCTATCTATCTATCTATCTATCTATCTATCTATCTATCTATCTATCTATCTATCTATCTATCTATCTATCTTCATATCTTCATATCTATCTATCTATCTATCTTCATATCTATCTATCTATCTATCTATCTATCTATCTATCTATCTATCTATCTATCGCTATCTATCTATCTATCTATCTATCTATCGCTATCTATCTATCTATCTATCTATCTATCTATCTATATCTCTCCATATCTATCTATCTATATCTCTCCATATCTATCTATCTATATCTCTCCATATCTATCCATCTATCTATCTATCTATCTATCTATCTATCTATCTATCGCTATTTATCTATCAGAGGTAAAGCAGTCTGAGATAAACTTATTTTTATTGGCCTATGACAATGAGCAGTAAGTCTGCAGTAAGACCTCTCTTGCCCTCATCAACCAACCTACAGGACTACAGGGAATGGCAGGAGGTCACTCTTGGGTAGTCTAAAGGGTGTGTGTGTGGGGTGGGGGGGGGGGGCGGGGGAATAAACTTCCTCTCATTTCTGGACCTAAGTGCTGGGACAATCAATACTAAGAAACACACCGGAAAATATGTCTCTTAAGAGAGAAATTATTTGCTCAGCTCAAGTGCTTATTAAAGCTATTCTGGATGGCTTTTGACTTCTTGTTCTAATCTATAATCTAATGACGGCAGTGCTGGCTTTACTGATTGCATTCTTGTTTCCTTACGAGATAAATCTATAGGCTGCACTGTGGCCAAGTAAACAATATGCATCCAGGCTTCCTGTGCAATCCCCCCTCATTTAATGGTGTTTTTGCTGCAGATTGATACAGATGTTCTAAATCACAACTCTTCATGGGAACAGAGGTTGACAACCTAGCAAGATGAAGCAGCGGTACTGAGGGAGAAGGGATTTATTTCACGGAAGCGGTCACTCCCTATGTGATATTTATATTAATTTGGGAGATCAGATCAGTGCCTGTTCACACAATTTAAAGCCCCAAAGGCTTCATTATATTTCAGGCAGAGAAAACGAACTACACACTCTGGTAGGCACTAATCGCATCCACTCCTTTCATCCTTAGACCTACTCCTACAAGCCATGACAAAGTGTCTGTGTATGAGAAGACCTTTCTCCCTCTACTAGGAGAAGTTCGGAGGCTATTCCACTCACATGCTGAGCAGGGCTATAGCTGCAGATCTTTAGTACAGGTGCTGAGAGCCTGGCAGCCCAGAAGCCATGGGTGCAGGCTGGGGTGAAAAGTCCAAGCAGTGCTTAGGGCAGGAGAAGGGTAGGTGCCTCACAGGGAACAGGTGCAGCTGGATTTAGAGCTCAGGGGCTGAGCAGGTGGTAGAGAACAACCATGAAAAAGGAAATGTAGTCAGGGTGGAAATATTCAGTAGAACTTAAGGGACAGATTAAAGGCACCTGTACTGCCTGGAAGACACCAATGTACAGTATATAGATACCTAAGCTCAAGGTGGTGCAGAATTGCCCATAAGGGGTGCATGTTGAGGTACACTTGTTTTTGCTAAAAAAATTAAAGTTGGTATTTTCATATCACTCCTATGCAGAAAGGCAAATATGTTATGTGCTAACATAACTTCCATCCTCATGAGACTCTTCCCATGGAACTGGTATAGGATTACTCCACAGCACATGAGTTATGAACACCTGACACCAGTTACAGGTCACAAAATAACTTGGGACTGTTCTATAGTCCTCATTTCCAAGCATGGCAGCATCTCACATCAGCAGAAGGAAGCACAAGGACTGCTCTCTCAATCCTGCTAACCACTGAGAGGGATTACAATTAAGCTCTCTCCCCGTCATCTCATTAGACACCAGATCCTGCAGATGGCACCAAGGATAATCCACATGGGGATGGAGCACCACGTCAATGCCCAATTCCCTACCTTACCCCCCTCCATTCCCAGTGGAGCACTTTACACCTTCTGGTCTCTAAGATGTATGTGTCTCCAAGAGAGTTGACATGCAGTAAAGAAAAGTGCAGCATCACTTACCTTTCACCAGGAGTGGTACCCATAAGCTGACACTCAGTAGGAGGCTTGTGACCTCCTTAAAGATCATGTTTCTGGGTCACTAGAAAGCTATAGATCCCTCCAAGGAAGCCCCTGTACGACGAGGAGAGCGTGCAGCTGCTTCTTCTAGCAGTATTCCTCTCCTCCACCTTCACTGGCTGATGGGGGAAGTAGTCGCCAGTGCTCGTGAGGTGCGATTGTGCGCAATCCTGCGCGATGATGTGAGATTTATATCCCAGTCCGTGTGGTGAGAGGGCTGTGTGTACAAACACTGGCAGCGTGCCTCCCAGCCTGTGTCAGACAAGTAGCTCCTTCTGCTGGAAGAAAGAATGAAGAGAAGAGACTGGGAAAGAGAGAATGGAAAGAAGGGAATGTGGCTGCACCGCCCAGACACCTGCTCCTCCTGCTGACTTACTTCATCCTCCTCACTTGTCTTCAAGGCTCTCCAGCAGCATGCAGCAGGAGGGAGCTGCAGACTGTGCTGCAGAGCATCCACACATCAGGCAGGAAGATTTACATGCACGGTACATAGCTTATCCCAGTGGCATCAGACTGGTGGAGCTGGGCTGCTTCTGATACAGGCAGAGAGGCTGAGGCTGGAGGAGGGGGAGAAGAAGTCCTACAACTGAACCCTTGCTTTAGTGCGCTCTAAGGGCTAGATAAGATATGGAAGGAATAGGGATGGCTACATGAAGATGCTGTGTAGGGTGATGCTTACTTGGCAGCTGCCTGGTTGCTCCTACAGTCCTGTAGTGCTGCAGCTTTGGATTAGATTTCTGGAGAAGAGTGGTTCATTCAGGGAGGTGTGAAGGTTTCTGGATTCTGTTTCCTAGTCCTACCATGGACCTCTGTCAGCAGGCTGTAGTTTGCTAAAGTTTTGAATGGGTTCACTGATTTATGACAAGGAAGGTGTGGAAGATCCTGCACTAACATGAGGAAATAGTCATGTTTTAGCAATTCTTCGAGAAGGATCCAGATTATCTCACGATTAAAACTGATTGTGCGTTAGGCTACTTTCACACTCGCGTTTTGTGCATGACGGATGCGTTCAGATAATACAACCGTCTGCATCCGTTCAGAACGGATCCGTTTGTGTTATCTTTAACATAGCCAATACGGATCCGTCTTGAACACCATTTAAAGTCAATGGAGGACGGATCCGTTTTCTATTATTGTCAGATTGTGTCAGTGAAAACGGATCCGTCTCCTATTGACTTACATTGTGTGCCAGGACGGATCCGCTTGGCTCAGTTTCATCAGACGGACACCAAAACGCTGCATTCTGAGCGGATCCTTTTCCATTCAGAATGCATTAGAATGCAAACTGATCCGTTTTGGACCGCTTGTGAGAGCCCTGAACGGATCTCACAAACGGAAAGCCAAGACGCCAGTGTGAAAGTAGACTTAGTTATGCCATCAGAGACCATGTTGGAGACCATTCTCTATTGTGAATGGGCTGCTTAACACTTCATGGCACCACCAGGTTAGGAATAGTCCTGCTTCAGTCCAGGTATTGCTGGGGGTCACAGTGGTCAGATACACACAGAGAAGACATTGATGACATATGGTGACCAGGTGAAAACCAGATGAAGGCATGACTATCGAAAATGTAGTCACTCTCTCAAATGCACAGCCTACAAATCAACATAATAACAATATAATAGATATGGTTCTATAGAACATAATCACTGCTGGCAGTAGTAGTCATCCAGCATTCCCCACATCTGCCCTCAGCAAACTACAGGTTAACATTTCTAACAATCTGTAGTCTGGAAAAATAGGTTGCAGTGTTGCACCACACCTGAATGCCTGCTCTACTGTATTGTTATAGACCAGGCATGCTCAACCTGCGGCCCTCCAGCTGTTGCAAAACTACAACTCCCATCATTCCCTGACCGCCTACATCTATCAGCCTACAGCAGGGCATGGTGGGAGTTGTAGTTTTACAACAGCTGGGGAGCCGCAGGTTGAGCATCCCTGGTATAGATTAATTAATATCTTTAAAGGCAATTGCCTCAAAACCCTGACAGCATTCCCTTTAGACATTCCCATTTCTTAAAATGACCCTCTAATCCCAACCTAAAATTTGACTTTACATTGGAAATGTGTAGTCATGATAACTGGTGCCGTCCACTTGAATAATGGGGGCTTTGTTTCTGAAATATGGTCCCCTGACTTCTTCTAACAAACATGACCACCAGAGTCAATGCCAATAGAGCTGCTCTCAGCAAGTCTAAGCCAGGGCCCCTCTCTCCAAAACCCGCTCCCTCCATTGCTCTTTAATTAGCCAGCGCTGGCACCTGCTGGGGAAAACACAGATGGGATGGACACAGTGCCAACCACATCAATGCTGGTTCATCCCAGGACAGTGGAGGGGGGTTATGTCTTAGACTTAGTAATAGCCGCACCGTCGGCAAGTCTAGTGCTGCATTTAGATGGCCCAATGAATGTTCCTACTAATATTTGCCTGTGTAAAGGTGCCACAGATCAGCCTATGATCAAGCAAAACCCTTGCTTATAAGGTAAAATGACACCTCAGTTATCCTTCTTGGGCAGCAGATTGTGTCTGCCGAGAAACAATCATTTCGACGATGACTGCCATCGCTCGTCCCATGAAGTGGAGGTGACTGCTGCATGTACATGCAGCGTTGTCTTCACCTCCACTGACGAGCAGCCTCATTTGTATATAATAAAACTTCATTTTTCTCAGCAGTGCGGGCACATATGAACATGGGACCAACACAGATGCCTTCAGCTGCCAAGTCCACAAGTACCAGGTCAGCCGGTGTCATAGGTACAAATCTGCTGACAGACTCCAGAGATTATTTTTGATAGAAGATCTCGAAAATGGAGGCACGGATATGAGGTAGGCTATGACCACACAGTGCAATTGTATTGCAATTACGAGGTAGCTGTGCTGTGGTCGGTTACCTTGAGGCTGTGCAGACTAAATGAGGGCCCGCAGCAGCCTGTACCGGACAGTGCTGTGTGGTTGTACCATTATCTGTGTATGATGGCTATATATTAGAAATGTATAGTCATATTTTAGTACAGAAAAGGCACTTTAAAGGGACACTGACAGGCGAAATCAGCATATATAGTTAGATATATCACATTACAGGTCTTATAGAGTCTTTTAAAAGCATATAACTATCCCCCCTGTCCACCTTATAAAGAGCGAAATATAAAGTTTTATAACCTGCTTCTCCTGTCAGCAATCTGCCCAAGGGGCGGCGTTTCATGTGAAAATGCGCCCAGCCAGCCTTCCCAACTGCCGTTCTTAAGGCCGCCCAGCTCATCATTATTCACTTCGCTGGGCGGGGCTAGAACTCTCCCCAGTCCCGATCCTGCGCCTGCGCAATTCAATCCTCCGGGCATCGTTCATGCCCAATCTTCTGCGCCTGCGCCCCGCCGTGCCGTTAGATCGCGCCTGCGTACACACACCAGCCTGCGTCTTCGAGGCAGCTGCAGCCTCAGCCATGCACTGTTCAGAGCAGCGCTTCAGAGCGCTGCTCACTCACATCATATAAGCCAAGGGGTTAATTATAGTGCATCCGACGGCACGGCGGGGCGCAGGCGCAGAAGATTGGGCATGAACGATGCCCGGAGGATTGAATTGCGCAGGATCGGGACTGGGGAGAGTTCTAGCCCCGCCCAGCGAAGTGAATAATGATGAGCTGGGCGGGGCTTAAGAACGGCAGTTGGGAAGGCTGGCTGGGCGCATTTTCACATGAAACGCCGCCCCTTGGGCAGATTGCTGACCGCAGATGCAGGTTATAAAACTTTATATTTCGCTCTTTATAAGGTGGACAGGGGGGATAGTTATATGCTTTTAAAAGACTCTATAAGACCTGTAATGTGATATATCTAACTATATATGCTGATTTCGCCTGTCAGTGTCCCTTTAAGGCCATAAGCTGCTTTATGGTCTGTTCATTCTGAGAATTATGGGCCTCCCGGCAGTCGGACCCTCAGTCCATGAAAATCACTGACAGAACATGGACGCCATCCGTGTTGTGTAGCTGGTTTTCACAGACTTCAAAGGTAATGCATACCGCCGTGGATTTTCCTCTGACCCATGATCAGTATAAAATCACTGATGTGTGAAAAAACACATTGAAATCAATTGGTACGTGTGGTGTCTGTAGAGAACAGGGGCAGCACACGTCCTTGATTCGCTGACATGTGAATACGTCGTTATACTGTATCTCATTTACACATGCGGCTTTCCGATGATCTCAGTGAACACAGAGGCGTTCTTTGCAGCGGTTCTCTGTGCTGGCTGACATGAGGGGTCCTAACTGCGGTAATATACATGTCATCTTTACATGTCTGGTTTCACCATACAAATATCAGCGCTCCAGCATCTTTTCTTAGAACTCTGCCTGGTGCCATTCCTCTGTTGTTCCTCCTTATAAATGATGAAAATTGACAACTTGGCTTTACCACTCCCTGTGTTCCCAGTAAGTGCCCAGGAAGCAGGCCATTGACAATGGAATCAGTCATTTATCAACTCACACATTTTTTGCAGGCCCCATTGAAAGAATGCCTATTCTTGTCCACAAAATGGACAAATTAAGATATGTTCTATAATTTGTGGCTATCCATAGAAATTAATGAGTCTATGTGCAGTCCGCAAAAAATGTGGATGGGACGCGGACTGAAAATACTGACCATACTCATTTGTTTCCAATAGGAATAACGGGAGTAGCACAATACAAAGTTAGGGCTCATGTACACAACCGTATGTATTTTGCGGTCTGCAAAACACATATATGCAAAAAAAAAAAAATGGATGACATCCATGTGACATCCATGTTATATCCGTTTTTTTTTTGTGGATCCATTGTAACAATGCCTGTCTTTGTCCGCAAAAAGGACAAGAAAAGGACATGTTCTATTTTTTTTTTGCGTAACAGACTTGGGGACATAGGGTCCATTCACACGTCAGTATTTTTTTGTTCCGTTTTTTGCGGATCCGTGTTTCCACAAAAACCTTCAGTTTTTACCTAATGTACAGTACATCCGCATCCGTTCCTCCTCCCCCCAAAAAATGGAAGCAGGAATATATGCTGCTAGGGTATTAACATAATTTTTTTTCTATTCCCTGAAAACGGATGCGCAATTGCGGATGACATGCGGAAAAAATATTGATGCATTCCGCATGTCATCTGCATTTTTGCGGACCCATTGACCACAATGGGACCACGGACTGCATTTTGCAGACAATAGTAGGACAAGCTCTATTTTTTTGACATAACGGAAAGGAACAACGGATGCAGACAATACACTGAGTGCTGTCCGCATTTTTTGCAGGGCCATTGAAATGAATGAGTCCGCATTCCGTTCCGCAAATTTGTGAAACGAATGCGGATTACTAAATACTGACGTGTGAATGGGCCCATACGGAAACTGAATGCACACAGAGTCATTTCTGTTCATCATCATTCAGTTTTTTTTTCCGGACCCATTGAAGTGAATAGTTTTGCAACAAAAAACAGAACGGACATGGAAAGAAATTGCTTTGTCACCTGTGCATTGTCATGGCTCCCGGTACATTACGCAGAACACTTTCTTTTTTTCCCTATTTACACTAAGATTGCATTAACTTTTAAGTTTAAAGACTTTTTTTTATTCTGTGCCTTAAATCCTTCTTTTAATGCATATTGGATGTTTAATCCTGCCAGTGCCAGCAGCACCAGTAGCAGAATCCAGCGCAACCCTCAGTGCCCATCTGACACTGAAGGGATTATGTAGTCTCATTTTAATTTGATTTGTATTACTTTTGTTTTATTTCATTTCAGCAGAGTCTCCCAGTATAAAGATTTTATGTATTTATAGCATTGTTTCAATAGGATGGGGTATGGTAATTGTAAGAACGTTAAGCAAAAAAAAGATCTGGTGCATGCTGAGAAGCTGGCAGAACAGTTAACAAAGCTCAATTTTGAGATATATTGTTAGCATTTCATACAGGGAAAGGTTGGTAAATGTAATATATGCATACAATAAGCTCCATAATCTTATTTCATGGAACATGTATCTCAGGTGGACACAGTAGCTGGTTTCATAATCAGCTCCAGCTCCAAAAGATGCTTTTGGAAATATTTCCAACAATTCTGATCATTGACAGATATATAAGCTTGTTAACATATGCACTGCTAGGATCCTGGGAATTGTACAGTCGTGGCCAAAAGTTTTGAGAATGACACAAATATTAGTTTTCACAAAGTTTGCTGCTAAACTGCTTTTAGATCTTTGTTTCAGTTGTTTCTGTGATGTAGTGAAATATAATTACACGCACTTCATAAGTTTCAAAGGCTTTTATCGACAATTACATGACATTTATGCAAAGAGTCAGTATTTGCAGTGTTGGCCCTTCTTGTTCAGGACCTCTGCAATTCGACTGGGCATGCTCTCAATCAACTTCTGGGCCAATTCCTAACTGATAGCAACCCATTCTTTCATAATCACTTCTTGGAGTTTGTCAGAATTAGTGGGTTTTTGTTTGTCCACCCGCCTCTTGAGGATTGACCACAAGTTCTCAATGGGATTAAGATCTGGGGAGTTTCCAGGCCATGGACCCAAAATGTCAACGTTTTGGTCCCCGAGCCACTTAGTTATCACTTTTGCTTTATGGCACGGTGCTCCATCGTGCTGGAAAATGCATTGTTCTTCACCAAACTGTTGTTGGATTGTTTGAAGAAGTTGCTGTTGGAGGGTGTTTTGGTACCATTCTTTATTCATGGCTGTGTTTTTGGGCAAAATTGTGAGCCCACTCCCTTGGATGATAAGCAACCCCACACATGAATGGTCTCAGGATGCTTTACTGTTGGCATGACACAGGACTGATGGTAGCGCTCACCTTTTCTTCTCCGGACAAGCCTTTTTCCAGATGCCCCAAACAATCAGAAAGGGATTAAGTTAATTTTCATGGCAAAGAAGGACTATGCAATTCATCTGATCACTCTTCATAACATTCTGGAGTATATGCAAATTGCTATTATAAAAACTTAAGCAGCAACTTTTCCAATTTCCAATATTTATGTAATTCTCAAAACTTTTGGCCACGACTGTAGACAGGATACTTGGGTTGTAAACCAGAATGACTTGGTAAGGTGGGAAGGCTTGTCTGACATAAAAAAACAACAACATAGAGTCACTTCTAGACTATGCTTTGTATTGCAGTTCATTCCAGTTTTAGTGATTCAGCCATGGCCTCATCTGAAGGAATGTAACACCTATGGCTACTACTGGAGGACACTGCCATGGAGGTGATGACATTAAGTGGTAGAAGAAAGTGAAAGCTTTCAGAAGACTCCCATTTTCTTCTCTCACCAGATGGTAAAGGACAAGAGACAACTCTTATGCTGGATTTTCACAGCCAGACCTGGCAAGAAGTTATGGGGAAGGAACAGTTCCTTCCTAATAAGTACCTGCTCGTCAGTGGAGGTAAAGAGCTGCAGTTCATTTCACCCGATGAATGAGCATTTTACCTCATCGGGTGATTGGCAACACATTTACACAAGCCTATTTCAGGAATGCGAGTTTGTAATAATGCTTGTTTCTGAGTATCAGCCCAACAGTTGAACCTTCTAAATCCTGCATTATCTTGACTGGAACAGAAAGATGATGTGGGAAACAGAAGGAGTAGAGTAATGTTCAGCACCCAGCACCAAAGTTGGCCATACTCATTAGGTAATCAACATCTGAACCCACCAATGTAGGTGGAACCAGTAATGTGCATGGGAGTGTCCTGATTCTCCCATAACAGAGGTTTAAGTAAAGGAGGGAATGTTGGATTTCATCATTTCCATCTTTTGTTCTAAAGAAAGATAAATCTGCCCCTAGAGGAATCTTGAATGGATTTTTGTCCTCCCCTTATTGAGAATATATGTACGTATATGAATTGGGAAGAATAGCTGTCGACAGATATCTAAGGTATGTGGCCACGTAAAGGGTCCAAGCTGTTCTCCAATTCATGAAGCACTCCAGAGTTTATCTTTTCTTGAATTGTGCTGCATGACTATGGATATAATAACTGACTATGTGAACATTGTCAAAGGTGTACCTGTGCCTAATTACTTTCCATTCCCCACATCCTTCATCTTGGATCTTTCCTCTTGCATTTTAGCTTGCCCATGGAGCTTCGAGCTGTGAGGCTACATTTACCATGCTGCTTCAGTACTGTACTCTGCTTCCAGCTGGCGGACACCGGTTGCATTCATTGCCAAGCTTTGCAGCTCAAGCTCTAAGATGGTTTCAGCTTTGACCTGAGGTACACATTAACTCACCACCAGAACAAAATTGATCCCTGCTTTTAAATATTTTAATCAAGGAATTTAGTTTCGTCGATTGTGGTACAATTAGAAGTTAGAAAGAAACTTAAAGCATATCTACCTTTCAGATAACATTCAAGAATAAGCTACAATGTGTGGGTCCATGAGGAACAACAGTATTTCTGGTCGTATTTGCAATTTTCCCTTCTGCAGGTTCCATCTCATAATTATTACTTTTCAGTTGTCCCTGAGTTAGTGGATGTAGACTAGCTGCTGTGATGTCTCCCACAGAGTACACATGGAGAGAACAGAAGATTCTGCTGCCTAATACTCTCTTAATTACTCAGAATCACTCAGAATCACTAAATAAGACAGAAGTACTAGGCAGTATTAATGTGAATAAAATAGTGGAGAATAGATTCAATACTTATTATTAGCTGCTCCAGCGTCTTAGCTTATTTATCACTCTGCAGCCCTCTCCGCCTCTCTTTCTCTCTCCACAGACTTCTATAGAAGCTTGTATTATAATACTTCAGTGAGCTTACAGTACACCTTAGTCTCTTAATGTTACTTTATCACAGAATTCAGAATTAATGTTAATTTACGAATTGGGGAGAGGGAGAGCTGATAAGTGAAGAAAATAGCATGGATAGATTGCATGTTTCTTATATTTACCTTTAATTTTGATTTATGCAAAGTTTATAAAAAGTTAATGGCCAATAAATGTATTTGGACTATTTGAATGTCATGTATAATAGGATAATGCAATGGAACAGTGAGTAAATTAGCCCTTTGACCATACAGAAAAACAAGCAATTTTTTCAACTCCCCCCCCCCCTACTTTTCTCTGAGGGAACAAGCTACATTTAAAGGGGTTGTTCATCCCTGGGGACCTTTTCTGGATACACCCTGTCCCCCTTAACATGGCTGGACTTGGGGAGAGAATCATAGTTACCTGATTCCCACCACTGGGTTATGGCTCCATTGCTATATCTCAGGTGCCATAGGTCTTGGGTATCCCCTTGTCAATGGTTACAGCAGCAATGTGACCTGTCCCAAACCAAATGTTGATGCGGGTAGACCCCATACCTGCTGAGCCTAAGAAGGAATAATGTGCATCGGGACCCAACAGTGGGATCAGGTAAGTATGATTCCCACCACAGGTTCTAGCCATGCTGGCACCTCTGCAGAAAAGGTCCCCAGAGGTGAACATCCTCTTTAAAATACCAGTATGATCAAATGTGTAGTTATAGTACAATTAAAAAATATATATTTTGTGGCTGATTTATTTATATTCATCACATAAGTGCAGTATATGTAAAAAGCAAATGCAAGTAGTTCTGTTTGCAGCAAAATCGATTAAATCAAGAGAAAATGTCCAAATTATGTTGTTTTTTTCCCTGTATATTAACAAAAATGCTTTCCACTAGGTGGCAGTCATTGTCCTGTGCTATTTTTTCAAATGTTCCTCTTTTTTGACAAAGTCTTTTTTTTATTATTGTCTTTGAAATGTGCTTTTATTGTTATTCGCTTTTTATTACTTTTTATACCCTCACTCACTTCCTATTAGTCATCGCTGTACACTTCTATAATTAACACAATTTTCGGAACATAACGCAGCTTTTGTCTCATATTTTCTGTGCTATTTTTCTTCTTCTATTACCTGTCCGTACGTCTTATCCTTTCATAACCTCAGAAAGCTCCTCTTGTGCTACAAATTGAGTTGTATCTGGTCTCACTGTATAAGGCATGTTATTATTAAGCAATTTTTGTCTTACTTCAGTAGAGAGCAGAATGGTGACAGGACCAGATTGCAGAAAGAGGAATGCCGAAAATCTTTTATACCACCTTTCCATTGCTTAGCAGGGATTCTGCAATCAGGCCGGCCATGGCGAGTCTCCTGATGTGCCTTTCCTAAGGCATTGCATTAATAGCAGAATGTCATTTACACAGAACAATTACAGGATCATCCTTATAGGAAGTGAAGTTGAAATTCAGAAAAGATCACAGCAGTATGAAAATAGATTACAGTTAACCTGTCCGTCCTGCACAGATTATTAATGAAACTTCACTCACTGCTCATATATCCATCACAACCTACATGAAATATATTCTCCAGAAGCAGAGATGTAGAACAAAGCATAGGAATTAAAACGCGTACATGAAAACACTATGCCTGGGAGTGATCCTATATGTCAAGCCTATGAGCTGCCATGATACGTGGAGGGGGATGGTAGCCACTAGAGATTACTTTACATGTAAAGTGCTGGGGAGATTGAATGATGAAAGAATTACTCAGTTTCATATTGATTGCAACCAGTTCTTAGGGGTCGATTCATATGGGTTAGTCTGATAGAAAAAAATGGAATTGAGAATGTGATTGTTCTCTATTTTCATATAGGATATAAGACTCTGTCTACACTGGTATCAAGGCTTTGATTTATAAATTATACCGGATTCCGTTCAGGTCCGGTGCAAGGATTTTTGCCAACACAAGCGAAGCTACATTTTGGTGCCCCCCCTCACAGCTCACCTGGCCCTGGTCCCGTCTGCAGCAGCTGGCTTCTCCTTTGTGTGGTCCTGGTATCTTCTCTCTGCTTCAGACAATCGCTGGTTTGAAGACCATATTTTTTGCCCTCTAAGACGCACTGGCCCATAAGTAGCACCTAGGTTTTAGAGGAGGATAATAAGAATTTTATTTTTTTTCCATTGCACCTCAGGTCTGACCAGCCATCAGACGCCTATGTCAGCCATCATGCCCCCATGTCAGCCATCAGCCCCCATGTCAGCCATCAGCCTCCCATGTCAGCCATCAGCCCCCCATGTCAGCCATCAGCAAGATTTATCAAAGTGATGTAAAGTAGAATTGACTTGGTTGCCAATAGCAACCAATCAGATTCCACCTTTCATTTTCCAAAGGAGCTGTCAAAAATAAATGGTGGAATCTGATTGATTGCTATGGGCAACTAAGCCAATTGTACTTTACACCAGTTTGATAAATGACCCCAGAAGTTTTTAAACATTTGATTCGGTCAATTCGCTGAATTTCAACAAGAAATTTGATTCATTATGAATTAATTTGTCACAAATCACTATAAATCAGGTATACCCATATGTCATGGTGGCTGAGAGAATGTATGGAGTGGGCTGCTGCATTGAACCCGCTCCATAACCAGCAAGTGCCTGCTGTATCACACCGCAATGACGGGGAATGGCTATTAGAGTGAATAGGGCATAAAATCAAAAGATCCCAGGTTCTAGCCCCCCTTTCCCAATTTTGCATATTAAAATATATATATAAAAAAACATTAGGTATTGCTTCATTTGAAAATGTCTAAACTACTAAAATATGAATAAAAATGTAATGGGTGCTGATCGCCATAATGGAAAAAAAACAAACAAAAAAATTTAATAACTGATCAAAAAGTCGTACGTAATACAAAAATCATACCAATAAAATCGAAATTTTATCTCACAAAAACAAACCCTCATAAGACTCTATAGACCGAAATATAAAAAAAAGTAATGTGTGTCAGAAAATGATGTTGAAAAGAAAATGTTTAAAGATTTTTATTTTTTTGAAAGTAGATAAAAAAATATTCTAGTTTGGTATCGCTGTATTCACCTTGAGCCATAGAATAAGGACATTATTATATTTTCAGTGCACAGTGATCACTGTGATGTAAAAACCCAGAAAACCTTAAATGGCTATATGAATGGAAAATTCAAAAAGTTATGGCTACTGGAACATTGGGAGGTAAAAGGGAAGATGCAAAACCAGAAATGGGCCCCGTACTATATGCTCTAAAACAGGGCCGTACATAGAAATGGGGCCCCATAGCAAAACTCAGAATTGGCCCCCCCCCCCAATAAAAGTTTAATTATTAAAGCTGATTAGTGAAGGTGCGGGAGCTAAATAAAAGGTTAGGCTGTGTTCACATCACGTTTTTGCCATCCGTTTTTACTTATATGTTGGGGGGGGGAGGGATAAAAAAGTGCTGCACCCTATGCTTTTCTATCCTGCAGAGTCCAATAGAAAAACCGTATAGGTTAAAATATACATTTTTCTTTCAAACTCTATGATGAAGGATGCCACTGTATGTACATGAAACGGATGGAAAAAACGGGACATGAACTCGTCCTTACCCTTTAAGTTTTATTTATTTTATGATGGGTGTAAATCAGAGGAGAGCCTATAGGGTTTATTACTGCAGCAGGACTGTCCACACTGGTCAATGTGACCCCTGGGACTGATCTTCTGCAGGTCCACAGCATTAGAGCTCTGTCTCACAGCTCAACTTTTCCCTATGTTATTAACAGGGAGCAGAGCTGAGCATTTTTAGTCATGTCCCATCCTTCACTCAGAGGTAGTCTATCTGGAGCATCCAGCACATGCCACAGGTCCCATATGAAAGAATACATATGCACTACAGTGAGCAGAGCTGAGGCTCCTGTCTGACCCTCACTGCTGCAGCAAACAGCCCGTCTTCCTATCAGCTCCTCTCACCTCAGCTCTATCATGCAGAGCGCTTCTGCTTCCTTCTGCCCTCTCACACAGCCTAGGAATAGTGAAGGCAGTGCTGGGGGTTAACAAGCAAAGAGAGGGGCAGGAGGACCCAGAGGAGGGTCAGCATGTGGGACATCACTGCTGATAAAAGTAAATGCAGGGCTGGTACTTTACCGAGCTGCTAGCTGTGGGAGCAAACTTCCACCAAAGACCTCACAGAGGGGCGGGCACATCAGGCACTGAGCTGCTTCCTGATTGGAGGAATTGGCTGCTCACTCTCCCTGCTCCTTCCAGCCTGCTGTTGTCAGCGCAGCACTAGCGCTGTGTATAATGCCAAATGAAAATGTAAATATGTAATGGCACTGGGGCGTTTGGGGTGGCAATGTACCCCTCATTGACACTGGGCCCAGGGCTGCCGACCCGAACGCCCCATTGCCGGTATTTATCTCTCCACTGTTAACTAATGCAGCGTGTATTCAGGTCGGAAAGGGGGCGGATCCATGAGGCCGGGCCCCCTAACCTCACGGGCCCCATAGCCAGTGCGTGGTCTGCCTATATTGCCTATAGAGCAGTGGTCTGCCACTGCTCTAAAAACAATACAAACAATAAAAAACTTTCAAAAATGGACTGAGAAGAAATATAAAAATGTACACACTAAAATTGAAAATGGCTGTGTTCAGTCAAATGGAAAACTATTGAAAGAACATAAATTATGGGGGATATTTATCAAACTGATGTAAAGTAGAACTGGCTTAGTTGCCCATAGCAACCAATCAATCAGATTCCACCTTTCATTTTTCATAGCTCCATTGGAAAATGGTGGAATCTGATAGGTTGCTATGGGCAACTAAGCCAGTTCTACTTTACATCAGTTTGATAAATCTCCCCCTATGTTTTAACACTGTAGACATATATTTCAAATGGAAAATGGAAAACTATACATATACTATGAACCGGATGGTATTTATCTTTAAACATGTACTACTGTTTATACCAGATGGGCCGAACATGGTGGATGGATGAAAGATGGCCGTAGGATTGTTGCCATAAAGAAGTGGAGCCAGAAAACTAGTAACTGCCATACAATAAGTTAGCCACACAGGGGCTGTTGCTGGTATGGGGTTTGGCTTGTTATGTTCATGGCACAATATACCAATATATCATTATTGCTGTTGTGGCTTGCAATTTCCAGAATAGCCCCTTTTGTATGAGAATTACATAAAGGAGCCACATGGGGCCGATACATCTTGACCATTATATAGATGTTAACCTAATAATTAAAGTTACAGTTACCTTTATCCCTTGCATCCTGAAACTACATATGAAGAGTACAGTAGGTGTTGCAGCAGGTGAACAGCAGTTGGATCCAGCAAACTACTAAAAGAGGAGAGAAAAAAAGGTCATGAGGCATTTCCAGAGTGACAGAAGAAGAAAGCCCCACCAACCTTACCCCCTAGTTGCAAACCCACTTCCCCAATCCCAACAGCTCTCCTGCCCTACAGGTTAAACATCCCTTCTGCCATCTACTTTTCCACTTGTTTCCACATCATCTATTACCAATGATTACTGTTAAGCAAAACAAAGCATCCAAAGTGGAATTCGAACATAGTTTTAGAATTATTTTTTTTACTAAAATGTCAGCTACATGTGTTACAAGGTGGAAGTAAAAAGTCCATGAACGCGATATGACCCACAATGCTATGCAGCCAGCCAATCAGTAGATGGCCATCCTCTGTGATGTCACAGCCCCATAAAAATCTTAATCCCGCCCGCGATCTCCACCATTTCACTGTGATATATGAGTATAGGGATAGATGTGACAAGCACTAGGGACAGTGTTCAAGAAGCCTTTAATTGTGGAATATTGGAGGGGGGAGACTGCAGGCCCAGTACAAGGACAGTGAAGGGTGTGGCAGGCGCTGAACTTTGAAGTGCCTTTTGCACTGTGGCATTAGAAGAATTTTGATATCTCTGACTTTTTAGTCTAACCAGACTGTCTGTTACTCTGTAATTCCTCTAGTTCCATTCTATGGAAGCAGTAGGTTTAAAGAGCACACCAAATGTTTGAAATAACTTCTTTATTAACTTCAACTTATCTTCATATATAAATATGCCGCCTCCGCAGCAGATAGTCCATGTACAAAACACGTGTTTAATAAAGTATCATAAAATGGCGGTATGCATAGGATGGTGGTTCAACTGTTCAATCTTGTCATTCAACATAAAATGGTGGATATATTTCTCTCTTCAGTATCTGTACTCTCACTTTAAGTTATTTAAGCACTTTATGATCTCTCTGAGAGGTATATCTGAGGTTAACCATTAGTTCACTTGCTCTACTTGGTTTGCAGTTATCTCTATACAATTGTTTATGATCTGGTATGAGCAGTTCGCATTTGTATGCAATTTGTTTGGATTGTATGATTGTATGGCTCAGTAGTCCGTTTGTATGCAATTGAATTTGTGGTTTGCAATTGGTGGAACTGTAAGTAAACACACAAATAACTGGTTCAGTATACAGTTCTAAACACAATACTAACAACAGGAACATTATATAACTGTTTTAACTACCTATTTTGGCCTTCTGTTCCCATAAAACTCAGCTCTCAGTGGAGTGAATGTCTCTTCAGTTCCTGTCTCTGGTGAATAATGATTCTAGCAGCAGGAGCTGGGGGAATTCTCAGACAGGCTGTGTGTGAGGCTGGCTGTGATTGGTGAAAACTCTTGCTGTGTGAGAAGCTGGCTGCGATTCGTCTAGACTTCTTCCCAGAAACAACAGATTAACACTAAGTTTTCTGTTGTTTCTGCTGTGTCACTGAGCTTACCTTACATTACAAAATGAATCTTAAAGGCATATTATCTTTTTCTACTTCTGTGAACACAAAATATAACAGTTATATGACATCCAAAACATGATGTCACAGTAAATAACTCTGCTTTTGTATCTAACACATAAACATAGGAACTGTATTAAGGTTACTAGCTGGATTTTCTTTATACACATAAACTGTGTATACTATACTAGCAACCTAGGACAGGTCTTAGCTGGCCAGCTACACAGGGATAGTGTAGGGAGATCATAGGAAGAGTTTTCACACACTGTAGGGTGAGCATAGGGAGAACACAGGGGGACTGCAGGGACAGTTCAGGGACAGCGTAGGCTCTGTAACCTGAAGCTGAAGGGATCCATAGGAGACAGCCCACTTTGCATCAATTCCTGTGTAGGGCACAGAGCTATCTAACTGAACAATGTCCACCTTGTTTAGTAAATAGGCAATTCCATTTGGCCTTGATTGTCAAATTGGGGTGGATAAAAGGTGCCAGGGCCTTCCAAAGGAATGGGCAGTGGAAAAAATGTTCCTGTAGCCGCAGGAACTAGCATCAGCAGTGTCATCCAGTGGTCGTGTTTTAATGACCAATCTTTCTGTCCTGGAATGGTTGACTCGGATTTCAACATCATCTCAAATGACATCAGACATCCACAGCCAGCAGTCGGTGGGTTCCTCTGACATCACACTGAGTTGTCATGGCCCAGGAACAAGCTCTGTGGACTTACCTGCCACTTTCCTTTGCTGCTCCTTCTGCCAGGCAACTGATGTATGCCGCCGTCTCTGCTACGTTTTTCTGTGAGGAAGATATTGAGGACAGTCAGAAGCTACTGCCCAGCCCAGATTTGGAGGAGAGGTCTGCTGCTTCATCCTGTAGGAATGCAAGTAGTAACAATGACAGTCGCATGAGAGCAGCTGTTGCCAGTGGTCAGGGTCGCGGCCATGAAACTAGTGAGGATGACATAAGTGACATTCAGACAGTAGCGGATGATGATATTAGCCGATTGCACGTGGGAGTCGGGTAAAGATCGGGCTTCATCATCATCATCATCATCAGGTGGTGAGGGTGGCAGCTTGCTCATGAGACAGCGACAGGGTGGCATCATGCGGCTGAGTCAGCAGGGGGCAAGCATGGGTGTGAGTCAGCAGGGTGGCAGCAGTGTGCAATCTGGAGCCAAGCGTGCCTACGGTAGACCGTCTGCTACTCAGAAGCCTACCTGTACAGAAACAACTCACAGTGCATGGCTTTATAGAAGCAGCAGCAGGCAATCATCATGCAGTGGTGGGGTAAAATGCCATACCTACCGGTGTGAGAATTTTTTTCCAAGTTGCTGGAAGATGTCAGCATGGCCCTATGTAAGTTGTGTGGGCTGAAGGTGAACCGTTGGCACCATGGCTCTGCGTCAACACATGGAGCGTCGCCATAAAGGGTTTTGGGAATACTGTGAAGCTAATGTAGTGGTACAGCCTGATGCATGTCCCAGCAGCCCACACCCTTTCTCCACAAGTCAAGGGCTCCACCACTTCAGCAGAAGGAAGCCATGTTTCATTCCCATCGTCTACTCCTTGTAATGCATTTTGCTAGCAATTGATCACTGGGGCAATTGCAAGAAAACAACAGTATGCGTGCACTTATCCAACAGTGCAGAAGCTGAACGTGCTCCTTTTCCATGTGGTTGACTCTGCACATTTCAGAGAAGTGATGGCTTGTGCTGAGCCAAGGTGGAGAATCCTAAGCCGTCACTACTTCTCTAAAAAAGCTGCTCCAGCCTGCATACGTGCATACAGCAGAAGGTGGGCCAGTCTTTAAACCTGTCGGTGTCTGGCACAGTTCACAGCAGTGCCAATATGTGGAGCTGTAACTATGGTCAAGGATAATATATGTCCTTTTCAGCCCACCAGGCAAATGTGGTTCCTGCCCAGGCACACCAGCACCTTGACCAGGTGTTGGCAATGCCGCCTCTGCATTCTCATGCTGTGATACCAGCATCAATGTCCTTTTCTGCCTCCTCATCCTTCAAATTGTCCTCAGCCTTTAGTGTAGGCACAGTTCACAGTGGTCCTCCAGCAAACCACCTATGCAGAGCATGGCAGTGTCACGCTTTTCTGCACCTATCCCACTTGGGCGAACTAAGTGATACCAGGGAGGAACTGCTCAGTGTCATCAACCAAGAAATCAAATCCTGGCTGTCTCCTTGCCAACTGAAGTTCAGAACCATGGTCACCGATACCAGGGGGAGAACATTCTGGTGACATTCAGAAAAAAGTATGAGCCCTAGGAGACCAAAGACTCTTGTATACTGATTTTCAGAGCAATTTGAGAATATTTGATTCAAGGTCGAATCAATTTGGAATGTAAATGAGGGCTCTACCAGCAAGTAGGGCGTCTACTTGCTGGTAGCTGCTGCAGAAATCCGCCCCCTCGCCGTGTTGATTGACAGGGCCAGCCGTGATCTCCTCCTCCGGCCGGCCCTGTCAGTAATTCAAAAATCGCGCGCCTCTGGTCATTCGGCGCAGGCGCTCTGAGATGAGGAGGCTCGTATCCTCAGCACTCCCTCAGTGCGCCTGCGCCGATGACATCACCGAAAGAGAAGACGTCATCGGCGCAGGCGCACTGAGGGAGTGCTGAGGAGACGAGCCTCCTCATCTCAGAGCGCCTGCGCCGAATGACCAGAGGCGCGCGATTTTTGAATTACTGACAGGGCCGGCCGGAGGAGGAGATCACGGCTGGCCCTGTCAATCAACACGGCGAGGGGGCGGATTTCTGCAGCAGCTACCAGCAAGTAGACGCCCTACTTGCTGGTAGAGCCCTCATTTACATATTATAAAAGTTCGTTTTATAAAGAATCGGCCGCATGAAAGTAAGTAAGACTATTATATTCTCCTATATCGCGCTATGAGGAATCTAACTATCCAAAAAAAAAATAATGAGTTTTGCGAGGTGACAGAAACCCTTTAATGCAAAAGTCTTTAATATCAAATAGATATTTGTGGCTAACATAATACCACACAATTTTTGCTATACATTATTGAATTGGACATTAAATGATTTTCAAGAAATTTGCTCATCTCTAAATCTCCTACTGTTTTGTGTGTACAGCGCTTAAAAAGATCTATTTGTCTCCATGGGTACAAACAGAAAGCAAACCCTGTGTAGTGTGATTCTGCAGACATGTGTTACTTCCTTCCATCTGCTCTCTCTTGGTATCTTTAGTTTAGTAAGAAGAAGGGATAATGTAAAAAGGTAACAAATGCTGAGAATTAGACTTCACACAGGGTTTGCCTGTAGATAATTATCACTACTAGGTCCACATCAGAGCCAAAGCAGACTGTAAGGTTTTTCAATTAAAAACTATTTTAAATATTCTTCATTTTTGAAAGTGTTTTTTGCTACATTCAGGTTGTACAGAGACAGAGGTTCCTAGATGAATTAGTGTTGCTCAGGATCTAAACTGGCAACCGTGGGGGAGGAGACATCTGTATGATTACCCTCCTCCATCTCTGCAACAACTCCAATCAGGCAAATATAGATTTGGTGGTCAGATGAGTGTGTTCTCTCTGAGCAAAAGTCACACTTTCAATTCTTTCCGAAGGGTAATTTTTGATGAGTTAAAGGGGATTTCCCTGAATCCAAAACTTACCATCTATTCACACGATTTGTATCTTATCACAGTGCTCCTGTAATTTGCCCACTGGCCCCTGGTATTGCCCATACGGCGCAGGTAGGTGAGTGTTAGGTCCCCGAGCTACTTGAGAAACCTTGGCGCAGTGCTCGGGCTCAGACATGTCCTACACCGTAGGACATGTTGGCTAATCTCTCAATTTTTAAAATCAGTTTGAGGGTTTAGTAAGACCGCAGAGTGCACCTGTCTTTGTTATTATTTTGTTATATTGCTATATTGATTACCACATCCACATAATTGCTATCTTGTGTAGGATGTCTATTGTGGTACTTGTGGTTCGCTGCGGACATCCTCCACTGTATGCATTTTTGCTGGGGATCGTCATTAGCAACGGGCCACAAGTGCAGGATTTGCTCCCCTATATATATGCACAACTGCATGTGGGTTTGAGCATTTCCAGCTTGGTTAATGCCACGCCATTCTTTTCAGTTTGTATGTATTCTTATCACAGTGAGTATCACCATAGGAACCCTAAGTGGTCACGAGTATGAGGGGACCCATATTCTCCCTTTTTTAATTAGAGCAGTGGTCATACATGTGTGGTGCTCTATTCAAAGTCTATGGGTCCCTTCATCAGTGAACCAGCTTTCCATTCAAATTAGTTGATAAGTATTGACTCTTGGAAAACTTCTCTAAACTGACACATCTCCATGAAATAGGGGTATTTTTTATTTATTTTATTATAATTTTTGGCTGTATTTCTTTTTTATTTGAGCAATACTATACCATTGAAAATTAAATTCCAAATATTGTCCTTCTGTAGCAGTCAGCATAGAGAGATAAAACACCTATATATATAGGGAGCCCATTGTCAGTTTACTGTTGCTGTTGAGGGGAAAATGCTATCTTCTATGATAGTAGATGTAGAATGAGAATAACAGTAGGACAGCCCAATTTGTCTCTTAATACTCCTAGATAAAGATGCCCACAGAAAAGCATTGAACTTATCAGTGTAATGTGTGAGGCTCTAATTGAATTATTACAGAGGGGGTCTCTCTGACCACAGAGGATGAGCTGAGTAAAATGTTATAAGACCAAAGAAAGGAGGAAGTTACCGAGCCAGAACAGAAAGTAGAATACATGGAGCAATTTCCAGAAATTATATCTAAAAAGCCATCCATCCATTTTTTTATTTTTTATTGTAAAACACATTACATAGAGTATTCACATATATGCTCCTTATATGTGATAAAAATGCTGATGGTGGTGGCCCTTTCAGTTAACAAGGTTTTTCTGCAGTCTCAACGAAAACCACATAATACATTGGAGCAACACGACAATGGTAAATAGCCCAAAGTACATCAGTATGTGCTATGCCTGTGTTTGTGCTGGACACAACAAAGAAAAGTTGGAAAATTATTTTCAGTCCCAAAAAATAGTTTTACCTACTCATGTCTCTTGGGATTGATTTGCAAGAAATGCAGAACAAATGCAGGTTCAGGTTCTTACGGAATTCATACCCATTTATGCATAGTTTAAACTTTTCAATAAGTCTGAGGGAGGTGCATGGGGAGGACCCAGACCAGTCAGAAACCCCTTGCTCTGCTTTGCTTCCTCTGCCAGCCTTTCCCTCTTCTTGATTGGTGAGATGACTATGCAGAAACCCGACCCTGTCAGGAAGGAGAAGGAGGGGCTGGAAGAGAAAGCAAGAGAAGCCAGGGAGCAAGAGTGGCTTGGGCCCGCCCTCTGTGCACTTAACTGCTCATTTGCACAAGGTTAAAAAGTACTTGATCTCCTAAATGAAACATTGTAAGATTGTAAACATGTTGGAGCTTTTATCCATTTTCTGTACAGATGAATACATGTTTTTATTTTATATACATTGTTTTACTAAATAGCAGTCAGCAGCTTCTCTGCTTCTGGAGGGCACTTTTTTTTACGATGGTAATGCAGAATTATAATATGCAGACAGCGGTATGAGGAGATCCATTCCTGAGTTATCTTGTTGGGTGTAAATTTATGGATTTAAACAGGCAGATTATTGGGAATGAATATTCCTGTGAACGCTCGTTCTCGACAATCTGACAGTGTAAAGGTGCAATGAAATTCTCATTCATCGGGTGAAAATGTAATTCATGCAGGCACCTAAATTATTGATTCTGGGCAGCAGATCATTGTTTAGACATAGCGATCTGCTGCCCAGAAACAATGTAGTGATGAGCCGCAAGGGCAATATTCGAATTTGCAATATTTGGGCAAATATTCATCATAAATTCACAAATTTGTCATTATTTTCTCGATTGCAAAAACCGGCAATGTAATATGTGCGTATTTCGCGCGCAATACAGGCGTGGGTCACTTTTGCTACATTTTTTAAGCTGCTAAAAGTTTCCTGAGACTGGAGAAAAACGGCAGAACGTTACAATAGCTTTATATGTAGATAGAGTGCTCCAATATATTTGCGATTGAGAAAATCGGCAATTAATGATGCGCAGATTTTTGCGCAATACTTGCAGCTTTACATTTTAGCAGGTCTGACTAAATATTACTGATTGGTGCACTCAGTATTGTTGTGAACCTGTGACATCACAGCACTATGTCTGTAGCATGTATGTATGGACAACAGAACCTATCACACTACCTAACACCCTGCACTGGAACCTATCAGCTACACTATATCAGGATATAACCTGCACTAACTATCTCCCACTAACTATCTGTATTATATATATATATATATATATATATATATATATATATATAAGCTATCTAATGTAATGACACAGCAAAGCACAGAGCACAGCAATGACACTGCTGTCTCTCTCATAAATGCAAGAAAATGCAGAAAATGGCTGCTGGGGAGGTTCTTATATAGTAAGGGGTAGGCAACTTTCCTATTGGTTGCTAGGGATGTTGCTAAGCAGTGACAAAGATATTGCAGCCTTCTCATTGGCCCACAAGCAAGAAGCAGGGAGGGATCATGTGTTCAAGTAAAAAAAAAATCTAGAATATTCGCAAATATGAATATATAGCACTATATTCTAAATATTCGCAAATTCTCAGTGGCGATATTCGCGATTAAAATTTGCGATTCGAATATTTGCGCCCAACACTAAAACAATGCAGTTGCATGAGGATGAGTGATCCCTCATCCTCATACTGTGGAGGTGATCGCTGCATGTAAATGCAGCGGCTCAGGTCCACTTAACGAGCAGCCAATTGTCAGGAAGGGGCACCTTCTTCCCATCAATCTGCTGTTCGTTGGCCCATCTAAATCCACCTTTAGTCTGTAAATACTCAAGTGTTTGATCAGTCAGGGTGGTTTATCACTGAAATCCTGTGGGTTTCCACTCTTTTTGATCTCTATCGTGACATTTTCAGAGACTCTTTCTTTGACCAAGCCTCCTGTTTCTGCTTCAATCTCTCAGGGTCATTACTCATGGTTTCCTACTGCCTCCTGTGGTCTCTAAGACCCTTTTTTTCTTGCTCTGTGTCTCTCTCAGACCATTGGAACTGCACCGTTCCTCCCCTCTTTCGTCATCTGACCGTAATTGTCCAATATCTTTCCTTTACTCTCTATAATTGGTCACTACCATTGCCGTTTTCACATACCACAAACACATTCCATGGTACATCGTACATACCAACATAAACTTATACAGTTCTAATAAAAAAATGTAAAGGTGTTGGCCACTTTCTGGCTACTTTTGACGAATGTGTAGGTAAGATAACTATATGATACTTACTAATATAACCTTTGTTAATTTCCCGTACCGTTTGTTATATTTCAAGTCCCCTTGTTCAAGTCATGTCCCCTTGTTGGGCAAATCCTCTGTGCTGTCCACCTATCCATAAGATGGCCACTGATGGAAGGTCATATGACCAGGCAAAAATAACTTCAGACATGTTACTCAGCTTTCTCTACTCAAATTCACCACATCTGCCATCTGCAATGGTGAGAGTTTAGTGCAGGTGCAGTGTGTTTGAGTGTAGAAGGCTGAGTGATTTGACTGGTCACCTGACCTTCCATTAGCAGCCATTTTATGGACAGAACCTCTGTTTGAGAACAGGGAGAACAGCACTCCAAGTGAAAAAATTTAGAAGAGTAGAAGTGTGGATGCACACCACAACGCGGTTTGGTCCAACTCACCCCAAACGTGAAGTCCGAATTAGAGAATATAGGCAGCAATCCATAGGATTTCAAAGAGATATGTGATTTATTGATGAAACCATATGCAATCTGGCTTCTGCAATAAATCACATATATCTTTGAAATGCAATGCAGTGCTGCCAGAATTCTCTATTTAGAACCTTTGGAACAAAAGATGACCAACAAGGAAAAATACCTTATGAAATGTACAAAATGTTGCAGAATATCAACAAAGACTATATTAGTAAGTGTCATATAATCACCTAACAAACACATTGATCAACAGTAGCCAGAAAGTGGCCAACCCCTTTAAAGATGACAAATGTACCCCCAAATCACTGATCGGAGGTATGGTGCCTGGTTTGTCAGAGTATTTTTTGGGGACAAACTACCTTTAATCAACCATGATTACAAAATGATACATTTATTACATATAGTTTTTAATTAATTACAGCTATTTCTATCACCACTAAATCTTCATATTGTTCCATTTATACTGAAACAATTCTTTTCACCTGTATGAATAACACAAATCAGTCAAGGGAGAGGAATGTGAGTATGCAGCCTGAAAATTACATAAATGTACAGCGCATAGCAGTCAGAAGATTTATTAGATCTGATATTTCTGCCCACACAGTGTGTCCTGTTCAAACTCCTCTTTGGAAGAACAAAAGCTGACAGTAGCACTTGAGAATTGTCAGAATAATTATCCAATACTGATAACATGAGACTACAGTTAATACGTGAATACCCCAAAGTGTTCTGCCTCTAGTTCAATTTTAGACACTTCAAGCTTGAACCAACCTGCTAATGGTTTAGTTTTATTTACTGTTGCACTTTGTTTTATCTGACAGATAAACCAAACCTTGGTAAGTTCTGCTTTTCAATGAACTATGTTTCATAACACAGGCTTATACTCTTTTCAAACTTTTCACCTACTTAGTACTATACAACAAAAGATAGAACATATAAAGAATGCTGTTAAGCACAAAAAAAATCTTATTTTTAATGCTACATTGCTTTGAAAGTGCTTTGAAAGTTGGTTTTATGCAGAGACCATCAACTCTTAACAGTAAAAGAGACAATGTGACATGAACTGTACTCTTGAAAGAGGTAATGTTATAAACAGCAGTCTAGACAAACTAGACAAACTATTGAGGTTAGTTGGCATAGCATTCACTTTTGTAAGATTATACAAACCGGATTCCAAAAATGTTGGGACACTATACAAATCGTGAATAAAAACTGAATGCAATGATGTGGAGGTGCCAACTTCTAATATTTTATTCAGAATAGAACATAAATCACGGAACAAAAGTTTAAACTGAGAAAATGTACAATTTTAAGGGAAAAATATGTTGAATCAGAATTTCATGGTGTCAACAAATCCCCAAAAATTTGGGACAAGGCCATTTTCACCACTGTGTTGCATCTCCCCTTCTTCTTACAACACTCAGCAGACGTCTGGGGACCGAGGAGACCAGTTTCTCAAGTTTAGAAATAGGAATGCTCTCCCATTCTTGTCTAATACAGGCCTCTAACTGTTCAATCGTCTTGGGCCTTCTTTGTTGCACCTTCCTCTTTATGATGCGCCAAATGTTCTCTATAGGTGAAAGATCTGGACTGCAGACTGGCAATTTCAGTACCCGGATCCTTCTCCTACACAGCCATGATGTTGTGATTGATGCAGAATGTGGTCTGGCATTATCTTGTTGAAAAATGCAGGGTCTTCCCTGAAAGAGATGACATCTGGATGGGAGCATATGTTGTTCTAGAACCTGAATATATTTTTCTGCATTGATGGTGCCTTTCCAGACATGCAAGCTGCCCATGCCACACGCACTCATGCAACCCCATACCATCAGAGATGCAGGCTTCTGAACTGAGCGTTGATAACAACTTGGGTTGTCCTTGTCCTCTTTGGTCCGGATGACATGGCGTCCCAGATTTCCAAAAAGAACTTCGAATCGTGACTCGTCTGACCACAGAACAGTCTTCCATTTTGCCACACTTCATTTTAAATGATCCCTGGCCCAGTGAAAACGCCTGAGCTTGTGGATCTTGCTTAGAAATAGCTTCTTCTTTGCACTGTAGAGTTTCAGCTGGCAACGGCGGATGGCACGGTGGATTGTGTTCACTGACAATGGTTTCTGGAAGTATTCCTGAGCCCATTCTGTGATTTCCTTTACAGTAGCATTCCTGTTTGTGGTGCAGTGTTGTTTAAGGGCCCGGAGATCACGGGTATCCAGTATGGTTTTACGGCCTTGACCCTTACGCACAGAGATTGTTCCAGATTCTCTGAATCTTTGGATGATGTTATGCACAGTTGATGATGATAGATGCAAAGTCTTTGCAATTTTTCGCTGGGTAACACCTTTCTGATATTGTTCCACTATCTTTCTGCGCAACATTGTGGGAATTGGTGATCCTCTACCCATCTTGGCTTCTGAGAGACACTGCCACTCTGAGAAGCTCTTTTTATACCCAATCATGTTGCCAATTGACCTAATTAGTGTTAATTGGTCTTCCAGCTCTTCATTATGCTCAAATTTACTTTTTCCACCCTCTTATTGCTACTTGTCCCAACTTTTTTGGGATTTGTTGACACCGTGAAAATTGGAATCAACGTATTTTTCCTTTAAAATGATACATTTACTCGGATTAAACGTTTGATCTGTCATCTACGTTCTATTACAAATAAAATATTTACATTTGCCATCTCCACATCATTGCATTCAGTTTTTATTCACAATTTGTTTAGTGTCCCAACTTTTTTGGAATCCGGTTTGTACATGAACTTTAAAAGTAGTCAAAAAAGTTTATTGCATGATATAATATTTTATTCTTTTTTTATTTATTATACACACTTATACAGCGCTGACATATTCTGCAGTGCCTTACAGACATTAGCATCAAGCTGTCCTCCATGGGGCTCACAATCTAAAATCCCTTGTCCCCTGCCTATGGCTGCCTTCCCCCCCCCCCCCCGACACTGGATGTTTTCATCCATGTGCATGGAGAAGCAGCAGCGGCAATTCGGGGACCAGGATCGGCGCAAGGAGCGGGGTAAGTATATTACCTGTGAGAGGCCCGGCACATGGGGGGGATGTTTCTGAAATCGGATAACCCCTTTAAGATCAGCATTTTAGACACCAGTCTTAATAAAGCCCTATAGCTGGCGGTGGTTTCAACGAAGTTATGAAGAATCGCAGGCCTCTCAATAACTTCGGCGCATCCAGCGCCAGTTCTAAATGTAAGACAGCTTCGAGCTGTCTTACATTTAGACCTTTTTCTATGACTAAAACAGGCGTAGAAAATGGTGAATGAGATGGGCCTGCCACCCCCTCCTCTTCCCCCTCACAGATGTATTATGTCTTGTTTCTCAAATTGAGCTAAATAAGTAATCTAATTTAACTGTTATTGTGGTTTCCACTTGTTTTATAGATAAGTAATTCCATTAGGCCTTGATTCTCAAATTGGGCTGACTAAGCTGTCTATTTTTACTTTTAATGGGATGCACACCTTGTTTGCTGGAGACGGCAGAAGTAGCAGCAGAAAGGAGGGGGGCGGTAGCAGCTGCAGCAACATGCCAGAGTTGCCACTGTCATCCAGTGGTCGTTTTTTGACTAGTGATGAGCGGAAGGGGCAATATTCGAATTTGCTATAGTTCGTGAATAATTAGGCAAATATTCGTAATAAATTTTCAAATTGGAGAATTTGCGATCATTTTCTTGATTGTGAAAATCGGCAATGTAATATGCCCGTATTAAGTGTGCAATACGGGCATGGGTCACTTTTGCTACATTTTTCAAGCTGCTAGATGTTTCCTGAGACTGGAGAAAATGGTCGGCACGGCAGAACATTACAATAGCTTTACACTGCGTGCAGAATTATTAGGCAAATGAGTATTTTGACCACATCATCCTCTTTATGCATGTTGTCTTACTCCAAGCTGTATAGGCTCGAAAGCCTACTACCAATTAAGCATATTAGGTGATGTGCATCTCTGTAATGAGAAGAGGTGTGGTCTAATGACATCAACACCCTATATTAGGTGTGCATAATTATTAGGCAACTTCCTTTCCTTTGGCAAAATGGGTCAAAAGAAGGACTTGACAGGCTCAGAAAAGTCAAAAATAGTGAGATATCTTGCAGAGGGATGCAGCACTCTTAAAATTGCAAAGCTTCTGAAGCGTGATCATCGACCAATCAAGCGTTTCATTCAAAATAGTCAACAGGGTCGCAAGAAGCGTGTGGAAAAACCGAGGCGCAAAATAACTGCCCATGAACTGAGAAAAGTCAAGCGTGCAGCTGCCAAGATGCCACTTGCCACCAGTTTGGCCATATTCCAGAGCTGCAACATCACTGGAGTGCCCAAAAGCACAAGGTGTGCAATACTCAGAGACATGGCCAAGGTAAGAAAGGCTGAAAGACGACCACCACTGAACAAGACACACAAGCTGAAACGTCAAGACTGGGCCAAGAAATATCTCAAGACTGATTTTTCTAAGGTTTTATGGACTGATGAAATGAGAGTGAGTCTCGATGGGCCAGATGGATGGGCCCGTGGCTGGATTGGTAAAGGGCAGAGAGCTCCAGTCCGACTCAGACGCCAGCAAGGTGGAGGTGGAGTACTGGTTTGGGCTGGTATCATCAAAGATGAGCTTGTGGGGCCTTTTCGGGTTGAGGATGGAGTCAAGCTCAACTCCCAGTCCTACTGCCAGTTTCTGGAAGACACCTTCTTCAAGCAGTGGTACAGGAAGAAGTCTGCATCCTTCAAGAAAAACATGATTTTCATGCAGGACAATGCTCCATCACACGCGTCCAAGTACTCCACAGCGTGGCTGGCAAGAAAGGGTATAAAAGAAGAAAATCTAATGACATGGCCTCCTTGTTCACCTGATCTGAACCCCATTGAGAACCTGTGGTCCATCATCAAATGTGAGATTTACAAGGAGGGAAAACAGTACACCTCTCTGAACAGTGTCTGGGAGGCTGTGGTTGCTGCTGCACGCAATGTTGATGGTGAACAGATCAAAACACTGACAGAATCCATGGATGGCAGGCTTTTGAGTGTCCTTGCAAAGAAAGGTGGCTATATTGGTCACTGATTTGTTTTTGTTTTATTTTTGAATGTCAGAAATGTATATTTGTGAATGTTGAGATGTTATATTGGTTTCACTGGTAAAAATAAATAATTGAAATGGGTATATATTTGTTTTTTGTTAAGTTGCCTAATAATTATGCACAGTAATAGTCACCTGCACACACAGATATCCCCCTAAAATAGCTAAAACTAAAAACAAACTAAAAACTACTTCCAAAAATATTCAGCTTTGATATTAATGAGTTTTTTGGGTTCATTGAGAACATGGTTGTTGTTCAATAATAAAATTAATCCTCAAAAATACAACTTGCCTAATAATTCTGCACTCCCTGTATATGCAGATAGAGTGCTCCAATATATTCGCGATTGAGCAATTCAGCAATTATAGATGCGCATATTTTTGCGCAATACATCCAACTTCACATTTTATCAGGTCTGACTACATATTACTGATTGGTGCACTAAGCATTGTTGGGAATTTGTGACATCACAGAACTATGTCTGTAGCATGTATGTATGGACAGCAGAACCTATCACACTATCTAACACCCTGCACTGGAACCTATCAGCTACACTATATCACTGTCTAACCTACACTGACTATCTTCCACTAACTATCTGTATTATACAGTCCTGATCAAAAGTTTAAGACCACTTGAAAAATGGCAAAAAATCTTATTTTACATTGTTGGATCTTAACAAGGTTCAAAGTAGAGCTTCAACATGCAACAAGAAGAAATGAGAGTGAGACAAAACATTTTTTGAGCATTCAATTAATTGAAAATAACGATTAAACTAAAACAGGCTGTTTTTCAACTGATCAAAATTTTAGGACCACAAGCCTTTAAAAGCGCGCCATTGCTGCTGAGGTGGGACGCAGTAAGACCGTCATTTGGAATTTCTTAAATGATCCGGAGGGTTATGGAACAAAAAAGTCAAGTGGAAGACCCAAATTTTTTTTATCAGCACTGAGCCAGAGGATACAATTGGTTGTCCGTCAAGACACTGGACGATCCTCAACCCAAATTAACGCCCATACTGGTGCTGACTGCAGCCCCATAACCATCAGACAGCATCTGAGACTGAAGGGCTTCAAAAACAAAAAACTTCTTCAAAGACCTTGTCTCCTTGAACTCCACAGAACTGCTCATTTGGACTTTGCAAGAGAGCACCAAACATGGGACATTCAAAGGTGGAAGTTTTATTCTCTGATGAGAAAAAATGTAACCTTGAGGGTCCTGATGGTTTCCAACGTTACTGGCATGACAAGCAGATCCCACCTGAGATGTTTTCTACGCGCCACAGTGGAGGGGGCACCATAATGGTCTGGGGTGCCTTTTCCTTCAGTGGAACACTAGAGCTTCAGGAAGTGCAGGGGCGTCAAATGGCCGCTGACTATGTCCAGATGTTGCAGAGAGCATTCCTCATGACTGAGGGCCCTCGTCTGTGTGGTAACAACTCAGTTTTTCAACAGGACAACGCTACAGTACACAATGCCCGCAGGACAAGGGACTTCTTCCAGGAGAATAACATCACTCTTTTGGCCCATCCTGCGTGTTCCCCTGATCTAAATCCAATTGAGAACCTTTGGGGATGGATGGCAAGGTAAGCTTACAAAAATGGACAACAGTTCCAGACAGTAGATGGCCTTCGTGCCAGGTAGTCACACGTTGTGATGGCAAAGGCAAAAAAACTCTCCACTTGGAGAAATGTTCCCACTCACCTCATGGAAACGCTTGCATCAAGCATGCCGAAACAAATTTTTTAAGTGATAAACAATAACGGCGGAGCTACTCATTACTGAGTTTATGTTTGGAAGTTGGATTTCTGTTTTGGGGGGGTTTAGTTTTTTTTTGGAGGTGTGGTCCTAAACTTTTGATCAGCTGAAAAACAGCCTGTTTCAGTTTATTCGTTGTTTTCATTAAATCGAATGCTCAAAAAATGTTTTGTCTCACTCCCATTTCTTCTTGCTGCATGTTGAAGCTCTACTTGGAACCTTGTTAAGATCCAGCCATGCTAAATATGATTTTTTGCCATTTTTCAAGTGGTCTTAAACTTTTGATCAGGACTGTATATATGAACTAACTAACTAACTAATGTAATGACACACCAAAGCACAGAGCACAGCAATGACACTGCTGTCTCTCATAAATGCAAACAAATGCAGAAAATGGATGCTGGGGAGGTTCTTATATAGTAAGGGGTAGACAACTTTCCTATTGGTTGCTAGGGATGTTGCTAAGCTCTGACAAAGATATTGCAGCCTCAAGCAAGAAGCAGGAAGGGATCAGGTGTTCAAGTAAAAAAAACTTGAATATTCGCGAACACGAATATATAACACTATATTTTAAATATTTGAGAATTCTCGAAGTGGAGATATTCGCGATTAAAATTAGCGATTTGAATATTCGCGCCCAACACTAGTTTTGACAACCAATGTCACCATCCTGGAATGTTTAACTTGGTCTTCAACATAATTTCAACTCACATCAGACACTCACAACCAGGAATCGGTGGGTTCCTCTGACACCACACTTTCCTTTGCTGCTCCTTCTGTCAGACAAGGAAGATATTATTGAGGACAGTCAGCAGCTACTGCCCAGCTACTTGCGCTGCTTTCTCCTGTAGATGCACAAGTAGCAACAATGAGAGTTGCATAGGAGCAGGTGTAGCGAGCAGTCAGGGATGCGGCCATGAGACTTGTGAGGAGCAGAGAGTAGTGGCTGATGATGTAACAGATTGCTCGTGGGAGCCAGGTAAAGATTGGACTTCATCATCCTCATCATCATCAGGAGGTGAGGGTGGAAGCTTGCTCGGGAGACAGTGGCAGCGTGATGCTGAGCCAGCAGGGTGGCAGCAGTGTGAAATCTGGAACCAAACATGCCCTGGGAAAACCGTCTGCTACTCAGGAGCTTATCTTTCCGGAAACAACTAGCAGTATATGGCTTCATAGAGGAAGTGGCAGGCAGTCAACATGCAGTAGTGGTGTAAATTGCCATGGGGATTTTTCATCAAGTCGCCGGAGGACATCAGTGTGGCTATATGTAAGATCTGTGGGCATAAGGTAAAGCGCGGCCAGGGTGCCAATGTTGGAACCACGGCCCTGCGTCATGACATTAAGCGGCAACATAAAATGGCCTGGGAAAACCGTGGCACTAAGGTAGTGGTACAGCCTCATGCAGCAACCGCTGCATCTCCCAGGGTCCTGCACCCCTTCTCCAGCAGTCAAGGCTCCACCACCTCAGTAGAAGAGAGCCATGTTTCCTTCACGAAGTCTACTGGTCCTGATGCTCCTCCTCCTACTCCTTGTCACAATTTTGCCAGCAATTGATCACTGAGGCGATTGCAAAAAGACAACAATATGCGTGGACTCCAATCCATTGGCACAGAAGCTGAACATTCTCCTGGCCAAGTTAATGGTACTATGGTCCCTCCCTTTCCATGTGGTTGACTCTGCCCATTTCAGAGAACTGATGGCTTGTGCAAAGGTGGCATGTCCCAAGCCGTCATTACTTTTCTAAAAAGTTGTACCTACCCTGCATACATACAGTACAGACCAAAAGTTTGGACACACCTTCTCATTCAAAGAGTTTTCTTTATTTTCATAACTATGAAGGCATCAAAACTATGAATTAACACATGTGGAATTATATACATAACAAACAAGTGTGAAACAACTGAAAATATGTAATATTCTAGGTTCTTCAAAGTAGCCACCTTTTGCTTTGATTACTGCTTTGCACACTCTTGGCATTCTCTTGATGAGCTTCAAGAGGTAGTCCCCTGAAATTGTCTTCCAACAGTCTTGAAGGAGTTCCCAGAGATGCTTAGCACTTGTTGGCCCTTTTGCCTTAACTCTGTGGTCCAGCTCACCCCAAACCATCTCGATTGGGTTCAGGTCCGGTGACTGTGGAGGCCAGGTCATCTGGCACAGCACCCCATCACTCTCCTTCATGGTCAAATAGCCCTTACTTTCAAAGTTTTCCCAATTTTTCGGCTGACTGACTGACCTTCATTTCATAAAGTAATGATGGCCACTCGTTTTTCTTTACTTAGCTGCTTTTTTCTTGCCATAATACAAATTCTAACAGTCTATTCAGTAGGACTATCAGCTGTGTATCCTCCTCAACGCAACTGATGGTCCCAACCCCATTTATAAGGCAAGAAATCCCACTTATTAAACCTAACAGGGCACACCTGTGAAGTGAAAACCATTTCAGGGGACTACCTCTTGAAGCTCATCAAGAGAATGCCAAGAGTGTGCAAAGCAGTAATCAAAGCAAAAGATGGCTACTTTGTAGAACCTAGAATATGACAGATTTTCAGTTGTTTCATACTTGTTTGTTATGTATATAATTCCACAAGTGTTAATTCATAGTTTTGATGCCTTCAGTGTGAATCTACAATTTTCATAGTCATGAAAATAAAGAAAACTCTTTGAATGAGAAGGTGTGTCCAAACTTTTGGTCTGTACTGTATGTTGAGCAGAAGGTGGGCCAGTCCTTGAGCCTGTCAGTGTCCGGTACAGTTCACAGCAGTGCTTACGTGTGGAGCTTTAACTGTGGTTAAAAACAATATATATACTGTATATCTTTTACAGCCCACTGAATAATTGTCATTCCTGCCCAGGCACACCAGCAACTTTGCAAAGTGGTGGTGAAGCTGCCTCCACATTCTTATGCTGTGATTTTAGCAACAATGTTCCCCTCTGCCTCTTCATACTCAACTTTGTCCTCAGCTTCCACTGTAGGCACAATGGTCCTCCAGCATACCACCTAATCAGACCATGGCAGTGTCGCGCTGTTCTGCACCTGGGCAGCCTGGATGCACGGAGTCAAGCCGGGAATGAACTGCTCCACAATACCTTATCTATCAATCAATGTGCACATCCCAGAAACAATGAAATGAGACCACTCTTTCGCAATTTCGTTGAATCAGTGATTAACAAATTAATGAACAATCTGTGTGGAAAAGCAGATGGTGTAAAACGAGACCACTCTTTCACTGTATAGTATTGTAGAATCTTGGGCCACTGCAGAGTTAAGTACACTATACCTGATGCAGACATTGACCTGTAAGGTTGAGTTCACCACTTTATTCAGTTATACTGAGTTCAGCATTTGTAGTTTGTATTTTGAATTTTTTGGAGGTGTAGAAACTCCTAGTCTAAATGTACCTTTATTTCCATCCAAAGGCAGCATTCTGGTGCACATATGATGCCCGGGCTATATCAGCCAGTCTTAGGTGGGGCTCAGAGCTCTTTGCCTCCTCCCAATGTATGCATGGTCACATGCTGGAGGTTACTGGGAGATTGCTTTGAGTAGGACCTTGCGGTCCTGTAATTCGCCCACTGGCTCCTGGTATTGCCTATACGGCCCAGGTAGGTTTAGCGTTAGGTCCTGAGCTACTTGAGAAACCTTGGCGCGGTGCTCTGGCTCAGACATGTCCTCCAAGCAGGATATGTTGGCTAATTCTCAATTTTACCCCAGTACGAGGGTTAGTAAGACCGCAGAGTGCACCTGTCTTTGTTTTTGTTATATTATTTATGCTGAGTTCACACTTCAGTTATTTGGTCAATTATTTCCATCATTTATTGCAAGCCAAAAACAGTAGTAAAGCCTACTCAGAGATCAGGTGTAATGATTTGGCTCATAATAGCTGGATTGAAATAACTGTCAAATAACTGAAATTCCAGCAGTTACTGCATGGTGAGACAAAATCAGGAGCCAATCCTACTCGCAGATAAGGTCATATGAAAAGATCTGCACCTGTTCTGTGTTTTGGAATCTTAACTGACCAAATGTTAACTCAGCCTAGTGACGCACGCCAATGCGCACATGTATACACTGTATGTATCCTACCTGTCATGCAGATGCACAGTAACTGTTTTACTACCAAAAAAGTTTAGCTATGTATGTTGCTGCAATGCACAGTGATGTACATAGAGATACTTTGTCCCTGCAGGCCGGGATATAGCGGATTTAACGCGCTTATTGATTAATTAATTCAGAACATTTTGGGAAAATTTGGCAAAGCATCCCAATCAAATTTTTTAAAACTTCGCCAATTTTTATTACTGAAGATCTGGAACTTATGGCTTCTACTTTACATGTTTGTTATTGGCCTGTTTATATGTTGCATAGGATGAAGTACGAGAAAACCCTGCTTGACAGAATGCTCAGTTTAATTCAATATATTTCCCATTTTTATTGATTTACCTGCTTGGATTTAGTGAAATGATTTCTGACTAGAGTTGAGCGGACACCTGGATGTTCTGGTTCGACGGGTTCGGCCGAACTTCACAAAAAAGTTTGAGTTCGGGACCCGAACTTGACCCCGAACCCCATTGAAGTCAATGGTGACCTGAACTTTGGAGCACTAAAATGGCTCTAAAAAAAGTCATGGAAATGGCTAGAGGGCTGCAAAAGGCAGCAAAATATGGTTAAGAGCATGGCAAGTGCTCTGCAAACAAATGTGGATAGGGAAATTACTTAACCACCTCCGGACCGCTGTACGCACAGACGCGTCCTGGAGGTGGTTGATTCATTCCGCCTGGACGCATATACGCGTCATCTCGCGAGACGCGAGATTTCCTGTGAACGCGCGCACACAGGCGCGCGCGCTCACAGGAACGGAAGGTAAGAGAGTTGATCTCCAGCCTGCCAGCGGCGATCGTTCGCTGGCAGGCTGGAGATGTGTTTTTTTTAACCCCTAACAGGTATATTAGACGCTGTTTTGATAACAGCGTCTAATATACCTGCTACCTGGTCCTCTCTTGGTCCCCTTTGTTTGGATCGACCACCAGAGGACACAGGCAGCTCAGTAAAGTAGCACCAAGCACCACTACACTACACTACACCCCCCCCCGTCACTTATTAACCCCTTATTAGCCCCTGATCACCCCTGATCACCCCATATAGACTCCCTGATCACCCCCCTGTCATTGATTTCCCCCCTGTCATTGATCACCCCCCTGTCATTGATCACCCCCCTGTAAAGCTCCATTTAGACGTCCGCATGATTTTTACGGATCCACTGATAGATGGATCGGATCCGCAAAACGCATCCGGACGTCTGAATGAAGCCTTACAGGGGCGTGATCAATGACTGTGGTGATCACCCCATATAGACTCCCTGATCACCCCCCTGTCATTGATTACCCCCCTGTCATTGATCAACCCCCTGTAAAGCTCCATTCAGACGTCCGCATGATTTTTACGGATCCACTGATAGATGGATCGGATCCGCAAAACGCATCCGGACGTCTGAATGAAGCCTTACAGGGGCGTGATCAATGACTGTGGTGATCACCCCATATAGACTCCCTGATCACCCCCCTGTAAAGCTCCATTCAGATGTCCGCATGATTTTTACGGATGCACTGATAGATGGATCGGATCCGCAAAACGCATCCGGACGTCTGAATGAAGCCTTACAGGGGCATGATCAATGACTGTGGTGATCACCCCATATAGACTCCCTGATCACCCCCCTGTAAAGCTCCATTCAGATGTCTGCATGATTTTTACGGATGCACTGATAGATGGATCGGATCCGCAAAACGCATCCGGACGTCTGAATGAAGCCTTACAGGGGCGTGATCAATGACTGTGGTGATCACCCCATATAGACTCCCTGATCACCCCCCTGTCATTGATTACCCCCCCTGTCATTGATTACCCCCCTGTAAAGCTCCATTCAGACGTCCGCATGATTTTTACGGATCCACTGATAGATGGATCGGATCCGCAAACTGCATCCGGACGTCTGAATGAAGCCTTACAGGGACATGATCAATGACTGTGGTGATCACCCCATATAGACTCCCTGATCACCCCCCTGTCATTGATTACCCCCCTGTAAAGCTCCATTCAGACGTCCGCATGATTTTTACGGATGCACTGATAGATGGATCGGATCCGCAAAACGCATCCGGACGTCTGAATGAAGCCTTACACGGGCGTGATCAATGACTGTGGTGATCACCCCATATAGACTCTCTGATCACCCCCCTGTCATTGATCACCCCCCCTGTCATTGATCACCCCCCCTGTCATTGATCACCCCTCTGTAAGGCTCCAGACATTTTTTTGGCCCAAGTTAGCGGAATTATTTTTTTTTTTTTCTTACAAAGTCTCATATTCCACTAACTTGTGTCAAAAAATAAAATCTCACATGAACTCAACATACCCCTCACGGAATCCAAATGCGTAAAATTTTTAGACATTTATATTCCAGACGACTTCTCACGCTTTAGGGCCCCTAGAATGCCAGGGCAGTATAAATACCCCACATGTGACCCCATTTCGGAAAGAAGACACCCCCAGGTATTCCGTGAGGGGCATATTGAGTCCATGAAAGATTGAAATTTTTGTCCCAAGTTAGCGGAACGGGAGACTTTGTGAGAAAAAAATTAAAAATATCAATTTCCGCTAACTTGTGCCAAAAAAAAAAAATTTCTATGAACTCGCCATGCCCCTCATTGAATACCTTGGGGTGTCTTCTTTCCAAAATGGGGTCACATGTGGGGTCACATACTGCCCTGGCATTCTAGGGGCCCCAAAGCGTGAGAAGAAGTCTAGTATCCAAATGTCTAAAAATGCCCTCCTAAAAGGAATTTGGGCACCTTTGCGCATCTAGGCTGCAAAAAAGTGTCACACATCTGGTATCGCCGTACTCAGGAGAAGTTGGGGAATGTGTTTTGGGGTGTCATTTTACATATACCCATGCTGGGTGAGAGAAATATCTTGGTCAAATGCCAACTTTGTATAAAAAAATGGGAAAAGTTGTCTTTTGTCAAGATATTTCTCTCACCCAGCAAGGGTATATGTAAAATGACACCCCAAAACACATTCCCCAACTTCTTCTGAATACGGCGATACCACATGTGTGACACTTTTTTGCAGCCTAGGTGGGCAAAGGGGCCCATATTCCAAAGAGCACCTTTAGGATTTCACAGGTCATTTACCTACTTACCACACATTAGGGCCCCTGGAAAATGCCAGGGCAGTATAACTACCCCACAAGTGACCCCATTTTGGAAAGAAGACACCCCAAGGTATTCCGTGAGGGGCATGGCGAGTTCCTAGAATTTTTTATTTTTTGTCACAAGTTAGTGGAAAATGCTGATTTTTTTTTTTTTTTTTTCATACAAAGTCTCATATTCCACTAACTTGTGACAAAAAATAAAAACTTCCATGAACTCACTATGCCCATCAGCGAATACCTTGGGGTCTCTTCTTTCCAAAATGGGGTCACTTGTGGGGTAGTTATACTGCTCTGGCATTCTAGGGGCCCAAATGTGTGGTAAGGAGTTTGAAATCAAATTCTGTAAAAAATGACCTGTGAAATCCAAAAGGTGCTCTTTGGAATATGGGCCCCTTTGCCCACCTAGGCTGCAAAAAAGTGTCACACATCTGGTATCTCCGTACTTAGGAGAAGTTGGGGAATGTGTTTTGGGGTGTCATTTTACATATACCCATGCTGGGTGAGAGAAATATCTTGGCAAAAGACAACTTTTCCCATTTTTTTATACAAAGTTGGCATTTGACCAAGATATTTCTCTCACCCAGCATGGGTATATGTAAAAAGACACCCCAAAACACATTCCTCAACTTCTCCTGAATACAGAGATACCAGATGTGTGACACTTTTTTGCAGCCTAGGTGGGCAAAGGGGCCCATATTCCAAAGAGCACCTTTTGGATTTCACAGGTCATTTTTTACAGAATTTGATTTCAAACTCCTTACCACACATTTGGGCCCCTAGAATGCCAGAGCAGTATAACTACCCCACAAGTGACCCCATTTTGGAAAGAAGAGACCCCAAGGTATTCGCTGATGGGCATAGTGAGTTCATGGAAGTTTTTATTTTTTGTCACAAGTTAGTGGAATATGAGACTTTGTATGAAAAAAAATAAAATAAAAAAAATCATAATTTTCCACTAACTTGTGACAAAAAATAAAAAATTCTAGGAACTTGCCATGCCCCTCACGGAATACCTTGGGGTGTCTTCTTTCCAAAATGGGGTCACTTGTGGGTTAGTTATACTGCCTTGGCATTCTAGGGGCCCAAATGTGTGGTAAGGAGTTTGAAATCAAATTCTGTAAAAAATGACCTGTGAAATCCGAAAGGTGCTCTTTGGAATATGGGCCTCTTTGCCCACCTAGGCTGCAAAAAAGTGTCACACATCTGGTATCTCCGTACTCAGGAGAAGTTGGGGAATGTGTTTTGGGGTGTCATTTTACATATTCCCATGCTGGGTGAGAGAAATATCTTGGCAAAAGACAACTTTTCCCATTTTTTTATACAAAGTTGGCATTTGACCAAGATATTTCTCTCACCCAGCATGGGTATATATAAAATGACACCCAAAAACACATTCCCCACCTTCTTCTGAGTACGGAGATTCCAGATGTGTGACACTTTTTTGCAGCCTAGGTGGGCAAAGGGGCCCATATTCCAAAGAGCACCTTTCGGATTTCACAGGTCATTTTTTACAGAATTTGATTTCAAACTCCTTACCACACATTTGGGCCCCTAGAATGCCAGGGCAATATAACCACCCCACAAGTGACCCCATTTTGGAAAGAAGAGACCCCAAGGTATTTCGTGATGGGCATAGTGAGTTCATAGAAGTTTTTATTTTTTGTCACAAGTTAGTGGAATATGAGACTTTGTAAGAAAAAAAAAAAAAAAAAGAAAATCATCATTTTCCGCTAACTTGTGACAAAAAATAAAAAGTTCTATGAACTCACTATGCCCATCAGCGAATACCTTAGGGTGTGTACTTTCCGAAATGGGGTCATTTGTGGGGTGTTTGTACTTTCTGGGCATTGTAGAACCTCAGGAAACATGACAGGTGCTCAGAAAGTCAGAGCTGCTTCAAAAAGCGGAAATTCACATTTTTGTACCATAGTTTGTAAACGCTATAACTTTTACCCAAACCATTTTTTTTTTACCCAAACATTTTTTTTTTATCAAAGACATGTAGAACAATAAATTTAGAGCAAAATTTATATATGGATGTCGTTTTTTTTGCAAAATTTTACAACTGAAAGTGAAAAATGTCATTTTTTTGCAAAAAAATCGTTAAATTTCGATTAATAACAAAAAAAGTAAAAATGTCAGCAGCAATGAAATACCACCAAATGAAAGCTCTATTAGTGAGAAGAAAAGGAGGTAAAATTCATTTGGGTGGTAAGTTGCATGACCGAGCAATAAATGGTGAAAGTAGTGTAGGTCAGAAGTGTAAAAAGTGGCCTGGTCTTTCAGGGTGTTTAAGAGCCAAAGAGCACCTTTCGGATTTCACAGGTCATTTTTTACAGAATTTGATTTCAAACTCCTTACCACACATTTGGGCCCCTAGAATGCCAGGGCAGTATAACCACCCCACAAGTGACCCCATTTTGGAAAGAAGAGACCCCAAGGTATTTCGTGATGGGCATAGTGAGTTCATAGAAGTTTTTATTTTTTGTCACAAGTTAGTGGAATATGAGACTTTGTAAGAAAAAAAAAAAAAAAAAAGAAAATCATCATTTTCCGCTAACTTGTGACAAAAAATAAAAAGTTCTATGAACTCACTATGCCCATCAGCGAATACCTTAGGGTGTGTACTTTCCGAAATGGGGTCATTTGTGGGGTGTTTGTACTTTCTGGGCATTGTAGAACCTCAGGAAACATGACAGGTGCTCAGAAAGTCAGAGCTGCTTCAAAAAGCGGAAATTCACATTTTTGTACCATAGTTTGTAAACGCTATAACTTTTACCCAAACCATTTTTTTTTTTACCCAAACATTTTTTTTTTATCAAAGACATGTAGAACAATAAATTTAGAGCAAAATTTATATATGGATGTCGTTTTTTTTTGCAAAATTTTACAACTGAAAGTGAAAAATGTCATTTTTTTGCAAAAAAATCGTTAAATTTCGATTAATAACAAAAAAAGTAAAAATGTCAGCAGCAATGAAATACCACCAAATGAAAGCTCTATTAGTGAGAAGAAAAGGAGGTAAAATTCATTTGGGTGGTAAGTTGCATGACCGAGCAATAAATGGTGAAAGTAGTGTAGGTCAGAAGTGTAAAAAGTGGCCTGGTCTTTCAGGGTGTTTAAGCACTGGGGGCTGAGGTGGTTAAAATAACATAAAATACGTAAAAATTAAAAATAATTTTGATCTAGGAGGAGGAGGTCCATATGGAGTAGGAGGTTGAGGAGGCGGTGGATGGATGTCGTTTTTTTTGCAAAATTTTACAACTGAAAGTGAAAAATGTCATTTTTTTGCAAAAAAATCGTTAAATTTCGATTAATAACAAAAAAAGTAAAAATGTCAGCAGCAATGAAATACCACCAAATGAAAGCTCTATTAGTGAGAAGAAAAGGAGGTAAAATTCATTTGGGTGGTAAGTTGCATGACCGAGCAATAAATGGTGAAAGTAGTGTAGGTCAGAAGTGTAAAAAGTGGCCTGGTCTTTCAGGGTGTTTAAGAGCCAAAGAGCACCTTTCGGATTTCACAGGTCATTTTTTACAGAATTTGATTTCAAACTCCTTACCACACATTTGGGCCCCTAGAATGCCAGGGCAGTATAACCACCCCACAAGTGACCCCATTTTGGAAAGAAGAGACCCCAAGGTATTTCGTGATGGGCATAGTGAGTTCATAGAAGTTTTTATTTTTTGTCACAAGTTAGTGGAATATGAGACTTTGTAAGAAAAAAAAAAAAAAAAAAGAAAATCATCATTTTCCGCTAACTTGTGACAAAAAATAAAAAGTTCTATGAACTCACTATGCCCATCAGCGAATACCTTAGGGTGTGTACTTTCCGAAATGGGGTCATTTGTGGGGTGTTTGTACTTTCTGGGCATTGTAGAACCTCAGGAAACATGACAGGTGCTCAGAAAGTCAGAGCTGCTTCAAAAAGCGGAAATTCACATTTTTGTACCATAGTTTGTAAACGCTATAACTTTTACCCAAACCATTTTTTTTTTTACCCAAACATTTTTTTTTTATCAAAGACATGTAGAACAATAAATTTAGAGCAAAATTTATATATGGATGTCGTTTTTTTTGCAAAATTTTACAACTGAAAGTGAAAAATGTCATTTTTTTGCAAAAAAAATCGTTAAATTTCGATTAATAACAAAAAAAGTAAAAATGTCAGCAGCAATGAAATACCACCAAATGAAAGCTCTATTAGTGAGAAGAAAAGGAGGTAAAATTCATTTGGGTGGTAAGTTGCATGACCGAGCAATAAATGGTGAAAGTAGTGTAGGTCAGAAGTGTAAAAAGTGGCCTGGTCTTTCAGGGTGTTTAAGCACTGGGGGCTGAGGTGGTTAAAATAACATAAAATACGTAAAAATTAAAAATAATTTTGATCTAGGAGGAGGAGGTCCATATGGAGTAGGAGGTTGAGGAGGCGGTGGATGTGACGGTGTAGGTGGAAGCGGTGGTGGAGGAGGAAGTAGCCAACGCTGGTTTTTGGTTTTGTTTTTCATTTTATTTTATTATTTATTTTTGTTCAAATTTGGGTAGACCCCAAAACATTGGGAAATATAAAAAATAAAACAAAGAGAAAGTGCGCTGGAGTACAACAATTGCTGACTGAGGCCGGTATACATGTCTAGTCTACACAAGGTACGTTCAAGTCCTGTGGGATCCCTGCCTGGTTCATTTTAATGAACTTGAGCTTGTCCATATTGGCTGTGGACAGACGGCTGCGCTTTTTTTTTATAACCCCCTCCTGCCATGCTAAACAAATGTTCAGACAATGCACTGGCTGCAGGGCAGGCCAGCACCTCCAAGGCATAAAGGGAAAGCTCAGGCCATGCGCCCAATTTGGAGACCCAGAAGTTGAAGGGGGCAGACCCATTAGTCAGTACGTGTAGGCATGTGCACACATACTGTTCCACCATATTACACGTCCCCGTGATGTCCACGATCTAATTGGATATCTTCCCTATCAACTTTCGATGTTCATTTATGCGCCTACGATGGTGATCACGGGTAACGGGGAACCAGGGTTCCATGCCGGAGAGGGAGCCTGTGAAAGGGATACCACATCCAAGGGTGGGCAATGGCTGAAATGTGATCGAGCGGAAATGTGGGACAAGCTATTGAAGCAGAAGCATCCAAGTAAAGGAGGGGGCGCGCGTCAATTATTCACTCACGACTCAGGGAGGTAGTGACGATAAATAACAATACAGGACTCTTAAGATGCCCTGTTATTGGAATGATTAATAAAAAATTGCAAGGAATGTCACTGTGGTATTTTGGATTAGGAAACGTTACACAGGAGAGGCCCTGCTGCCGCTTTCTTTTATGCGCCTACCATGGTGATCAAGGGTAACGGGGAATCAGGGTTCCATGCCGGAGAGGGAGCACCAAGAGAAAGGGATACCACATCCAAGGCAGGTCAATGGCTGAAATGTGATCGGGCGGAATTGTGGGACAAGTTATTAAAGCGGAAGGATTGAATGAAAGGAGGGGGCGCGAGTCAATTAAAGACAAATTTTATAAATTTAAGTCACTGTCACCTATGCAGAGCAGGGGTTTTTGAATGGCAAAAATGGGTTAATGTGACCCACCAATGGAACAGACGATTTAAAAAAATTTCAGTCCCTGTCAACTATGCAGAGCAGGGGTTTATTCTCGGTAAAACTGGGTTCATGTCACCCACCAATTGAATAGACGATTTTACAAAAATTAGGTCCATGTCACCTATGCAGAGCAGGGTTTTGTATACGGCAAAAATGGTAAAATGTCACCTGAGAATGTAACAGACGACTTTTAGAAATTTAGGTCCCTGTCACCTATGCAAAGCAGGGGTTTATTCACATCAAAAATGGTAAAATGTCACCCAAGAATGTAACAGACGCTTTTGTACCCTGCTCCCTCTTTTGCTGTGCTGGTGCCTCTGTGCGACCACCGCCTCTTCCTCCAAACTCCACACGTCACTCTCATGACCTTAATTCCATGTGGGGTCTAGTACGTCATCATCCTCCACATCATCTTCCACCCAATCTTTACCCCTGCCATCCTTGTCGGTCTGCAGACTGCAGAAAGCCCCAGCCGTTGGTACCAATGTTTTGTCATCATCAGAGACGTGCTGCGGTGGTCTTCCCATGTCCTCATCCTGAAACATAAGTGGTTGGGCATCAGTGCACTCAATCTCTTCCACTTCTGGGGCAGGGCTATGTGGATGGCCCACTGAAACCCTGCCAGCAGAGTCAAAAAGCATAAGAGACTGCTGCATGACTTGGGGCTCAGAATGCTTGCCTGATTTGCAAGGGGTATATCACAGCCAAAAATTGGTGAATTTCACCCGACAAAGTAACAGACGAATTAGCTAAATTAATCTCCCTGTCCAATATGTAGAGCAGGGGTATATTGCAGCCAAAAATTTGGGAATGTCACCAACAATGTATAAGACGAATTAGTAAAATGACTTAAAATAACATAAAATATGTAAAAATAAAAAATAATAATCTTAATCTAGAATGTGGAGGTTCATATGAAGTAGGAGGTTGAGGAAGCGGTGGACGTGGCGGTGTAGGTGAAAGAGGCGAAGGAGGAGGTAGCCAACAATGTTTTTTTTGTTTGTTTGTTTTTTGTTTAAATTAGGGTACACCCCAAAATATTGTGAAATATAAAAAATAAAACAATGAGAATGAGTGCGCTGGAGTATAAGGCCCCTTTCACACGGGCGAGTATTCCGCGCAAATGCGATGCGTGAGGTGAACGCATTGCACCCACACTGAATACCGACCCATTCATTTCTATGGGGCTGTTCAGATGAGCGGTGATTTTCACGCATCACTTATGCCTTGCGTGAAAATCGCAGCATGCTCTATATTCTGCGTTTTTCACGCAACGCAGGCCCTATAGAAGTGAATGGGGTTGCGTGAAAATCTCAAGCATCCGCAAGCAAGTGCGGATGTGGTGCGATTTTCACGCATGGTTGCTAGGTGACTAAACTGTATTATTTTCCCTTATAACATGGTTATAAGGGAAAATAATAGCATTCTGAATACAGAATGCATAATAGGTGATCAATTGAGGGTTAAAATAAAATAAAAAAATTAACTCACCTTCTCCTCTTGTTCGCGTAGCTCCCGGTCTCTTCTTTACTTCTCAAAAGATGAACTATCGGCTAAAGGACCTTTGGTGACGTCAGATCACATGCTCCAATCACATGGTACATCACCGTGGTGATGGACCATGTGATTGGAGCATGTGATCTGACGTCACCACAGGTCCTAGCCGATAGTTAATCTTTTGAGAAGTAAAGAAGAGACCGGGAGCTACGCGAACAAGAGGAGAAGGTGAGTTAATTTTTTTATTTTTTTTTAACCCTCAATTGATCACCTACTATGCATTCTGTATTCAGAATGCTATTATTTTCCCTTATAACCATGTTATAAGGGAAAATAATACAATCTACAGAACACCTAACCCAAGCCCGAACTTCTGTGAAGAAGTTCGGGTTTGGGTACCAAACATGCGTGATTTTTCTCACGCGAGTGCAAAACGCATTACAATGTTTTGCACTCGCGCGGAAAAATCGCGGGTGTTCCCGCAACGCACCCGCACATTTTCCCGCAACGCCCGTGTGAAAGAGGCCTAACAATGGCTGGGTGAGGCCGGTATAAATGTCTATTCTGCACAAAGTACGGACAAGTCCTGTTGGATCCATGCCTGGTTCATTTTAATGAACGTGAGTTTGTCCACATTGGCTGTGGACAGGCGGCTACACTTGTCTGTGATAATTCCCCCTGCCGTGCTAAACACACATTCAGACAATGCACTGGCTGCAGGGCAGGCCAGAAACTCCAAGGCATAAAGGGCAAGCTCAAGCCATGTGCCCAATTTGGAGACCCAGAAGTTGAAGGGGGCAGACTCATCAGTCAGTACGTGTAGGCATGTGCACACATACTGCTCCACCATGTTGCTGAAATGCTGCCTCCTGCTAAGACGTTCCATATCAGCTGGTGGTGCTGGTTGTTGTGGCGTGCTGTCAAAGCTTTTCCACATTTTGGCCATGCTAACCCTGCCTTCTGAGGTGCTGGCGGTGTCCCAGCTGTGTTAGCGACCTCTTCATCCTCCTCAGCCCTCGCCTTGTGCTTCCACTGAGCCCCCGCTGTCAGGTGGGAATGCCATCAGCTGCGCGTCTACCAGCGTGCGCTTGTACTCGCGCATCTTACGATCACGCTCCAGTGACGGAATTAAGAATGGTACATTGTCCTTGTAACGGGGATCCAGCAGCGTGGCCACCCAGTAATCAGCACAAGTTAGAATGTGGGCAACTCGGCGGTCGTTGCAGAGACACTGCAGAATGTAATCGCTCATGTGTGCCAGGCTGCCCAGAGGCAACGATAAGCTGTCCTTTGTGGGAGGTGTATCGTCTGTGTCCTCTGTATCCCCCCAGCCATGCAACACTGATGGCCATGAGCTGGTTTGGGTTCCACCCTGCTGTGAACACGGTTCCTCCTCCTCCATCTCCTCTTCCTCATCCTCCACCTCGTCATCCTCCAGAACTGTGCCCTAGCTGGACAATTGTGTACCTGGCGTATGTTGGTGAAGGAACCCACCCTCGGAGCCACTTGTGAATGACTGGCCTGAAACACTTGTAAATGATCCCTCTTCCTCCTCCTCTTGTGCCACATCCTTTTCCATCATAGCCAGAAGCGTTTTTTCAAGGAGGCATAGAAGTGGGATAGTAACGCTGAGAACGGCGTCATCGGCACTGGCCATGTTGGTGGAGTACTCGAAACAGCTCAACAAGGCACAGAGGTCTCGCATGGAGGCCCAGTCATTGGTAGTGAAGTGGTGCTGTTCCGCCGAGCGACTCACCCGTGCGTGCTGCAGCTGAAACTCCACAATCGCCTGCTGCTGCTCGCACAGTCTGGCCAGCATGTGCAAGGTGGAGTTCCACCTTGTGGGCACGTTGCATATGAGGCGGTGAGAAGGAAGGCTAAAGTTACTCTGCAGCGCTGACAGGCGAGCAGCAGCAGGTTGAGAACGCCGAAAGCGCGCACTGACGGCCCACACTTTCTGCAGCAGCTCTGACATATTGGGGTAATTTTTCAGGAATTTCTGCACCAACAAATTCAGCACATGTGCCAGGCAAGGGATGTGCATCAAATCGGCTAGGCCCAGAGCTGCTAAGAGATTTCGCCCATTATCGCACACCACCAGGCCGGGCTTGAGGCTGACTGGTGCCAACCACTCATCGGTCTGTTGTTCCATGCCTGTCCACAGCTCTTATGTGGTTTGTCCCCAAACAGATAAGTTTGTAAACCGCCTGCTGTCGTTTGAAGTTGGTGCTGAAGGTGTTACGCTGACCTGCTGAGGAGGCGGTAGAGGATGAGGAAGCGGAGTAGGAGGAGGAAGCAACAGGAGGCAAAGAGAAACGCCCTGCAATTATCCCCCTCAGGCTCAGCCGCCACTGCATTTGCTGTTAGGGAGATATAATGTCCCTGACCATGCTTACTGGTCCACGTATACGTAGTTAGGTGGACCTTGCCACAGATGGCGTTGTGCAGTGCACACCTGATTTTGTCCCCCACTTCGTTGTGCAGGGAAGGGATGGGTCGCCTGGAAAAGTACAGAACGACTTACTGTGGGACAGCCACCGCCATAAGGCTTTTAAAACTCTCCGTTTCCACCAGACGGAATGACAGCATTTTAAAGGCAAGGAATTTTTAATTGCTGGCATTCAGGGCCAGGGATCACAGGTGGGTAGGGGGTACTTCCTCTTTCGCTCCAGTGTTTGGGAGATAGACAGCTGAACGCTTCCATGTGACATTGTGGAGATGCTTGGTGACCCAGGTGGTGGCGTGGCTGGCACATCCTCTGTTTGCGGGGTGGCAGGTGCCACTGTCACTCCAGAGGGGGATGAAGAGGCTGAGACTGCAGCAGAAGAGGAAGCAGGAGGAGCCAGACACCTTTCTTGATTTTTGAGGTGTCTACTCCACTGCAGATCGTGCTTTGCACTTAGATGCCTGGTCATGCAGGTTGTGCTTAGGTTTAGAAACTTTATGCCTCACTTCAGGCTCTGATTGCACAGCGTGCAAACCACTCATGTCTTGTCGTCAGCACATTGTCTGAAGAACTGCCACACCAGGGAACTCTTTGGAGCTGGCTTTGGTGTGTTCGGTCCCTTAGTGCGGTAGGCAGTAGCAGGCGTACTGTCTAGGAGACGGCCGCTCCGCTTTTGCACCCTGCTCCCTCTTTTGCTGTGCTGGTGGCTCTGTGCGACAACCGCCTCTTCCTCCGAACTAGACAGGTCACTCGCATGACCTTGATTCCATGTGGGGTTGAGGACCTCATCGTCCTCCACATCATCTTCCACCCAGCCTTCACCCCTGCCATCCTTGTCGGTCTGCACACTGCAGAAAGCCACAGCAGTTGGCACCTGGGTTTCGTCATCATCCGAGACGTGCTGCTGTGGTCCTCCCATGTACTCATCCTGAAACATAAATGTTTGGGCATAGGTGCACTCAATCTCTTCCACTTCTGGGGCAGGGCTATGTGGATGACCCTAGAAAACCATGCTAGCAGAGTCATCAAAAAGCAGCAGAGACTGCTGCATGATTTGGGTCTCAGACTGCTTGGCTGATTTACAAGGGGGTGAGGTGAAAGACTGATGGTCATGGACTGCAGGTGCCAACTCTGATCTTTCAGCAAGGGACTGGGTGGGAGACAATGTGAAGAAACTGGAGGCAGTGTCAGCCACCCAATCTACTAATCGCCTGTAGTTGTTCTGGCCTCACCATCCGTAGAGGCAGAGCCGCATTCGGCCCTACCAAATAACGCTGAAGGTTCTGTCACCTACTGTCACGACCGCTATCCCAGCAGCAGTCGTGTCGCACCAGACGGAGGGGAAGGGGGACCCTTATCTACGGATGGGAAATAGAATGGCCACCCCTGACTAACCCTAAGCTGGCACCTGTCTGCCCTGATACCCTAGACGGGGTGTGAACCCGTGCGGCGAGCAGGATGCCTAAACCCTCAGTCGCCCTAACAAGACTGGACTGGGGAAAGGCCAAAGGAAACGCTAGTCACCATCACTCACGTCTAGGAAAACAACAGGGGAAGACAGCAACAAACAAACAACAGCAGAGATAGACTTATCCAGTCACGAGCAGAGAAGGCGATCCCAAACACGACAGTCCACGCCGGACAAGAGCTCCACAGCAACACCATCAAACGATCTCCTTCCAAGGTCAGAGTAGCACTGGAAGTAAGGACTATATCTGGCAATGACTGCAAGTGAAACTGAAACTAATATAGTAGCTGGGAGTGGCAGACAGGACTCACCTGAGAAGGATGCCTACAAACTCCCAGTCAGGACAGAAAAGGTTCACAAGGCAAAACCCAGATGACATACCCTGAACCACGGAGCAAACTCACAAGCTATCGCGAGTAGCAAGTCGTTGCGACCTTCTCCTCCCAGACCTGTCTGGATCAGTCACAGTCGTGACAGTACCCCCCTTTCTACGAGGGGCCCCTGGACCCTCAAGACCAGGCCTCTCCGGATGGGAGCTATGAAAAGCCCGAATGAGTCTGTCCGCTTTTATCTCTGATGCTGGAACCCACATTCTCTCTTCGGAACCATAACCTTTCCAGTGCACCAGGTACTGAAGAGAGCGGCGAACATATCGTGAATCAACAATCTTTTCTACCTGAAACTCAAGACTGCCATCAACAACCACCGGTGGAGGCAGTAGTGGCAATGGTTCAGGAGGTTCTACATATCTCTTAAGCAGAGATCTGTGGAAGACATTATGGATCCTTAGAGTCTGAGGTAGCTCCAGACGAAAAGCCACCGGGTTAATGATCTTAATTACCCTATAAGGACCAATAAATCTTGGACCTAATTTCCACGAGGGAACCTTCAACTTGATATTTCTGGTAGACAACCACACCAAGTCATTCACCCCAAGGTCCGGACCTTCAGAGCGCTTCCTATCAGCCGCACGTTTGTATCTACCACCATTTCTCTTCAAACTTTCTTGCACACTCTGCCACACTGAAGAAAGTGAAGACGCAAATCGTTCCTCCTCAGGAATCCCAGACGGCCCCCCCCTCACTAAACGTACAAAACTGAGGATGGAAACCATACGCACCAAAAAATGGTGACTTATCAGTGGATTCTTGACGACGATTATTAATGGCAAATTCGGCTAACGGTAAATAATATGACCATTCCTCCTGATTTTCGGAAACAAAGCATCTCAAATATGTCTCTAGGTTTCGATTGGTACGTTCAGTCTGACCGTTGGACTGCGGATGGAAAGATGAAGAAAACGACAGATGAACCCGTAAACGAGAAAAAAAAGCTTTCAAAAATTTAGAAACGAATTGGGTACCACGATCCGAAACAATATCGGAAGGGACCCCGTGAAGCTTCATGATGTGGTTAATAAAAACCTGAGCCAGTGTGTTAGCATTAGGCAATGCGGCAAGAGCAATAAAGTGCACCATTTTACTGAATCTGTCAACAACTACAAGAATAACAGTCTTCCCCGCTGATACTGGTAGATCCATAATGAAATCCATTGACAGGTGCGTCCAAGGCCTGTTGGGGATGGCCAGAGGTAAAAGACGCCCTGCCGGACGAGTATGATCTACCTTAGAACGAGCACAGGTAGCACATGCAGACACAAAATTCAACACCTCCTGGCGCCATTTAGGCCACCAGAACCGACGAGACACCAACTCAGAGGTTGCCCTACTACCTGGGTGTCCTGCCAGTGTGGAGTTATGGTGTTCTTTTAGTATCTCCAGTCGTAAATTTTCTGGCACAAACAGTTTACCCGAGGGGCAGGAGGCCGGGGCGTCCCCCTGAGCCTCCAACACCCTCCCTTCCAAACCTGAGTGTAATGCAGAGACCACCACCCCCTTTTGCAAAATGGGCTCTGGTACCTCAACATCACCCCCTCCAGGAAAACTTCGAGACAATGCATCCGCCTTAGTATTTTTTGCCCCCGGGCAATAGGTTATTACAAAATTAAACCTAGTAAAAAATAACGACCACCGAGCCTGTCTAGGGGTGAGACGTTTAGCAGACTCCAGATATGATACGTTTTTGTGATCAGTAATCACCGTGACGGGATGAACCGCCCCCTCCAAAAAATGACGCCACTCCTCAAAAGCCAACTTAATAGCCAAAAGTTCTCTGTTGCCAATATCATAGTTCCTTTCTGCAGTAGACAATTTCTTCGAAAAGAAAGCACACGGACGCCATTCACCAGGGGACGGGCCCTGAGATAGTACCGCTCCCACCCCCACCTCTGATGCGTCAACCTCTACAATAAAAGAAGCGAGACATCTGGCTGTACGAGAATAGGGGCCGAGGTGAATCTCTCCTTCAGAGATGCAAAGGCAGTTTTGGCTGCATGTGACCATTTGGAAAAATCGGATCCCTTTCGGGTCATGTCCGTCAGTGGTTTGACCACCAAGGAATAGTTCTTTATAAACTTTCTATAAAAATTGGCAAACCCCAGGAAGCGTTGCAATGCCTTCAGGTTCTCAGGCAGATCCCAGTCTATAATCGCCCGGACTTTCTCTGGATCCCTGCGGAAACCTGAATCTGACAACACATACCCCAGAAATGGCAGTTCTTTTACGGCGAACACACATTTTTCTAACTTAGCAAACAATTTGTTGGCCCTTAATATCTGCAGCACTTGTCTCACATGGATCTTATGAGTATCCAGATCCGGGGAATAGACCAGGATGTCATCAAGATATATCACAACAAATCTCCCGATAAGGTGACTAAAAATATTGTTGACAAAATGTTGGAATACCGCAGGCGCATTAGTAAGACCAAATGGCATGACCAGATTTTCATAATGCCCTTCCGGAGTATTAAAAGCCTTCTTCCACTCATCCCCCTCTTTGATGCGAACCAGGTTATAGGCTCCTCTGAGATCCATTTTGGAGAACCATTTAGCACCAGCAACCTGATTAAAGATGTCGGGAATGAGAGGAAGAGGATAGGGATCTCGGATAGTTATCCGGTTTAATTCCCGGAAATCCAGGCAAGGACGTAGCCCCCCATCTTTCTTTTTAACGAAAAAGAACCCTGCAGCCACAGGTGAAGAAGAGGGTCTGATGTGTCCCTTAGCCAAACTGTCCGAAATATAATCTTTCATAGCCTTCCTCTCCGGGCCGGAAAGATTGTATAACCGGGTTTTAGGTAGTTTTGCCCCAGGTAATAGATTAATCGGGCAATCATATGGACGATGAGGTGGTAACCCCTGACAACCCTTCTCAGAGAACACATCCATAAAATCTGACAGAAAGGCAGGTAAAGATGTTACAGAGAGTGTAGAAAACCTACTACTCAAGCAGTTGTCCTTACAATGTTCACTCCACTCCACAATCTCCCCGGCCTGCCAATCCACCACTGGATTGTGAGTCACCAGCCAGGGAAGCCCCAATACCATAGGAGCCGGAAGACCGTCCAGGACATAACAAGAGATATGCTCTTTATGGAGGTCCCCTACCTGCAGATGGATATTATGGATGATCTGAGTTAACTCTTTCTGAGTAAGAGGGGAGGAGTCGATGGCAAAAACAGGAATAGTTCTGCATACCGGTTCCGGAGTAAAACCCAGAGCCTGAGCAAACCGTGAATCCACCAAGTTGACCCCCGCCCCACTGTCCAAAAAGACGGAACAGATCTCAGTTTTATTGCCCGCCTCAACGGTAGCGGACAACAAAAACTGAGACATGCGTATGGAGGAAACGAATACGCCCAGACTGTTCTCCTCCGCAAAATCTGGGGACTCTAGTTTTCCGGCGGCTCCTTTGTTTGTGGTCTCTTGGGTTCTGAGGGACAAACCTTTACAAAATGACCCCTCCCCCCACAACGAAAACAAACCTCTGACCTACGGCGGAACTTAGGAGGATTCACCCGTCTAGTGGCGCCCCCTATTTGCATTGGTTCGACTGGACCATAACAGACCGATCCCTGCCCTATAGAGGCCTCCGTAAAATTTAATAGTCTCTCCCTGAGTCGTCTGTTGATTCTTATGGACAGAGACATAGCAGCCTCAAGAGACCCAGGGACCTCGTATACCGCCAGCGCGTCTTTTAATTTTTCAGACAACCCCTGGCAGAACTGACTCCTAAGGGCCGAGTCGTTCCATAACGTATCAGTAGCCCACCTACGGAATTCGGAACAATATAGTTCAGCAGACCGGTTCTCTTGCCGAAGTCTACGTAGCTTAGACTCAGCCAGTGAGACCCTGTCCGGGTCATCATATACGAGACCCAGGGCTTCAAAAAACTCCTCCACTGATCGTAAGGCCGGAGAGTCTGATGGTAGGGAGAAAGCCCAAGCCTGCGGATCTCCTTGCAGGAGAGAAAATACAATGCCCACCCGTTGTTCCTCACCGCCGGAGGATCTAGGGCGTAACCTGAAGAACAATTTGCAAGCTTCTCTGAAGGTTACAAATTGGTCTCTCCCTCCTGAGAACCTATCAGGTAAAGCCACTTTTGGCTCAGGAGTACCTTGGTTTCCCGTAGCAACGGTGGAACCCAAGGATTGCTGCTGCAGCACTGTTGCTTTTAATCCTGCCACTTCAAGGGATAACCCCTGTAATTGTTTCGCCAAAACCGAAACCGGATCCATAGTGGAACAGACAAAATACAAAGCAAAACAGCAAGCAGAAAAAAAAAAAAAAGAAATGTCCCTTTTTTTTTTTTTTTTTTTAAATGGCCAGATATACTGTCACGACCGCTATCCAGCAGCAGTCGTGTCGCACCAGACGGAGGGGAAGGGGGACCCTTATCTACAGATGGGAAATAGAATGGCCACCCCTGACTAACCCTAAGCTGGCACCTGTCTGCCCTGATACCCTAGACGGGGTGTGAACCCGTGCGGCGAGCAGGATGCCTAAACCCTCAGTCGCCCTAACAAGACTGGACTGGGGAAAGGCCGATGGGAGCGCTAGTCACCATCACTCACGTCTAGGAAAACAACAGGGGAAGACAGCAACAAACAAACAACAGCAGAGATAGACTTATCCAGTCACGAGCAGAGAAGGCGATCCCAAACACGACAGTCCACGCCGGACAAGAGCTCCACAGCAACACCATCAAACGATCTCCTTCCAAGGTCAGAGTAGCACTGGAAGTAAGGACTATATCTGGCAATGACTGCAAGTGAAACTGAAACTAATATAGTAGCTGGGAGTGGCAGACAGGACTCACCTGAGAAGGATGCCTACAAACTCCCAGTCAGGACAAAAAGGTTCACAAGGCAAACCCCAGATGACATACCCTGAACCACGGAGCAAACTCACAAGCTATCGCGAGTAGCAAGTCGCTGCGACCTTCTCCTCCCAGACCTGTCTGGATCAGTCACAGTCGTGACACCTACTTGCACCTAAGGAAGGTGTTTCACTTGTGCGTGTAACTGGCACAGATCGACCACGTCTTCTCCCTGCAACAGGAGCTCTTTAACACCAGCAGCACCACGACCGGGGCCATGTCCATTATTTGACGCTCTCCTTATTCTTTGCGTTCACCCACCAAACTTACAGATGGTTTATGTCAGGCGACAATGTAACCGCCAATAGTCAACAATTAAGTTCATTGACAGTAAGGCAGTGCCGGTGTCATAAAGAGGAAAAATGTATTGAGGTCACACAACAGTGTGACAGGCAAATTTAATACAATTACTTCACGGTCACAAAAAATGTGAATTTGTCAACCGACAATGTAACAGCAGTATTGACTGGTTGTATTGGACTGTCAGAAATGCAGCAAAGGCCGGAAATGTAGTAGAAGCAAGGATGGATGGATAGATGGATGTACTTATACATAAACTAAATACACCTCAAAACTGGTTGTATCAGACCGCACTTTCACTACAGAATCATGGATGAATGAATGTACTGATAGATACAAAATGAACACCTTAAAACTTGTAGTATCAGACCATAATTTCACCCCAATAACAGAATCAAGGATTACTGGAATTACTGATGTGTCAAAGATCTTAATACCCAGGCTTTACACTCTTATTGATCTCTGCTCTCTCCATACAGTGTGGTTAATGCCTCATTAATAAATCCCTACAATATGAATAATATTTCCCTGAAGTGCTCAATAGTTATTTTTTGTGAATAAAGTCTTTACCAAACACTGTCCCTAGTGCCTGTCACGTCTCTCCCTGCAAGTTCATTGTAAAATGGCGGAGACCGAGCAGGCTGAGATTTTTTTATAGGTCTGTGACATCGCAGTGGCTGGCTAGCTGCTGATTTGCTGACTGGCTGCATGCATGGCATTGTGGGTGATCCCTCGTTCCCTTCCCTTCCTCCTGACAGATCAGAAAAAGGGTCAAATAAATGATGATTTCAGCCAGGCCGACAGGCAAAATTGTGGCCCAGTCATGAAGTGGGGAAGGTGGGAACAGTATGAGAAGTCCACAGAGTGGCCCTATAACATAGTGGTGAGGTGGAAGCAGCATGAGGAGACCACATAGTGGTCCAATGACAGAGTCTGAAGGTGGCAGCAGCATCAGGGGGCCACAGAGTCGCACAATGACAGAGTGCGGAGGTGGGGGCAGCTGTCATGTATGCGGTGGGTGGGAAACTCCACACAGAACACAGGAGGAAAGGGGACAGGAACTAAGCCTGGAAACTAAGGTAGAGGAGAAGGTCACCTCCTAGAACAACCCTAATCCAAGTCCTGAATAACTAGTGTATAAGTATGAACTGACCACGATGGTAGGAATAGGAAAGTTAGGAACCTAGATCCCTAACACACCCTGTAGGGCAGGGCCCTGGTATAGTGACATAACTTGAGACAATCTATTCCTCCACCAGTAGGATGATGAGGAGTCTCCCTCAGGCCTAGATCCAAAAGACAGGGAAATACAAAAAAAAAAAATACAAAAGGAAGACGAGCCTTAACTTCCCGTGGAGCTAAGGCAATGCCAGGAGCCCAACTGAGATCCAACAACTAGCTAGCTCAGAGTCCAGAAGCTGAATCTATAAACCGCACCCCCAGAAGGGGTAAGCAGTAATAAATAGGGGAAGTTAAATGGCCAAACCAACAACATCTGCAAGAGGTGTGGGCATTGCCAAAACAACACAGACGCAAATGATCCACAGGGAACAAGTCAGATTAAAGGTGGGTTCACATCTGCGTTCTGGATTCCGTTATGGCTTTTCATTATAAAATGGTTATAACGGAAAATAACGAAATCCATAAGACGGGAGGACGGATCTATTATGCTGCCCATAGACTTGTATTATGATGGAATGTAAAACGGAAGCCTTTGAAAATAATTCTCTTTTGCTTTCCGTCTTAATAGAAGTCTATGGGGAAGCATAACGGATCCGTCTGGTTTCCGTTATGCAGAATGGAGAAAAAAGTCCTGTTGACAAGACTTTGTTTTCCGTCTTGCATAACGGGACCCAGACGGATAGACTTCTAAAGGCTTCCGTTTTGACTTCCATCTTGTAGATTCCGTTATTTTCTGTTAAAACAATTTTATAACGGAAAGCTGTAACGGAATCCAGAACACAGATGTGAACCCACCCTAACCCATGTGTTGCCAATCTCTCAGATCTCCTGACACCTGTCACGGGAGTGTCCGTGACATCAGCATAAGGAGGCCACAGAGTGGCACAATGACAGAGTGTGGAGATGGCTGCAGCAGCATCAGGATGAGGCCACAGAGTGGCACAATGATAGTGTGGAGGTGACAGCAGCATCTAGAGACCACAGAGTGGCAAGGTGACATAGTGTGGAGTTGGCAGAAGCATCGGGAGACCACAGAGTGACCCGGTGACAGAGTGGAGAGCTGGCAGCAGCATCAGAATACCACAGAGTGGCAAGGTGACATAGCGTGGAGGTGGCAGCAGCATCAGGAGACCACATTTAAACTCCAATTTAAATGTGCCTGTTTTCCATCTACAGGTCACATTTAGGTGCACCTGTGAGGCCTGGGCTATATCGGCCAGTCTTGAGTGGGACTCGCAGACTCCTCCCTCCTCCCACTGCAAGCATGGTTACATGCTGGAGGTAACTGGTGAGTTGTTTGTGAGTCGGCCTCATGCTCCTGTAATTTGCCCACTGGCTTCTGGTATTGCCCATACGGCTCAGTTAGGAGAGTGTTAGGTCCCGGGCTACTTGAGAAACCATGGAGTGGTGCCCGGGCTTAGACATGTCCTACACCGTAGGACATGTTGACTAATCTCTCATTTTTAAAATCAGTTTGAGGGTTTAGTAAGACCGCAGAGTGCACCTGTCTTTGCTATTATTTTGTTATATTGTGATATTGATTATGACGACCACAGAGTGACCCGGTGACAGAGTGGGGAGGTGGGTGGCAATACGAGAACCAGCTGAAGATGGTGGGTGAAAGAAGGAGCACTTGGCATCAAATGTGTGGCATCAGGTGGGTGGCAGGGCAGCATCAGAATAGTAGCTGAAGCAGGTAGCCAGAAGAAACCGGTCTCTTTAGTCAAAGTGTTGGAGTGGCACCGTGGATGATCTAGTCTGATGCATCAGATATTGGTGGGTGGAAATCCTGGCTGATCCACGCCTGATTCCTCTTGACAAAAGTAAGTCTCTCCACATTTTGGGTGGACAGGTGAGTTCTTCTTGGGGTAACTATGCCCCCCCGCACTAAACACCCGCTCTGATGCCACACTACTAGCTGGGAAGGATAGCTTTCCAAGGGCAAACTCTGCTAGTTTCGGCCACAAATCTAGTTTGGCTGCCCAGTAGTCCAGCGGATCTTCAATGTGGGGTAGCAGGGTACTGTCCAAATATGCCACCACCTGCTGGTTCAGGTCCATCTCCAGGTCTAGCTGCTGCTGGTGAGTAGTTTCTTCACTAGGCAGGTGAAGAAAGCTGCTCATTAGCGATTCTAGACTCAAGTTGCTGCTGATGGAGCTGGAACTGCTCCTACCCCTACCCCCCACCCTGCCATAGCAGCCATTGCAGAGGAACGTCTTCAGGAACCACTTGACAACCAGATTGAACACGTATGCCATGCAGGGCGCATGGCTCAGCCCTCCTTTATGCAGCGCTGACAACATGTTCTTATATTGTCGGTCACCATGGTTCCGATTTTCAGTTTTTCAGGAGATAGCCAGTATTAGATTTCTTGATGAAGGACATGAAGCAATTCCTCACCTGTGTACTCTGTTTGCCCAGGCAAACGAGGTGCATTACAGCGTGACACCAACGTGCCCTGCACATGTGTATGCTGGAGGGGCACTGTGGATTGTCACTGCAGTGGAGGCTGAGAATACAGTGGAGGATGAGGAGGCAGAGGCAGACATTGTCACAGAACCGATGGCGTGAGAACGTGGAGACGGAAGCGGCGTCACCTGGACAGGTTGTTGGTGTGTCTGTGCAGGAACCACATTCACCCAGTGGGCCATAAAGGACATGTATTGTCCCTACCTGTAGTTACATCTCCACACGTCGGCGCTGCCGTGCACTTTGGCAGACACCGACAGGATCAAGGACTGTCCCACCTTCTGTTCTACATGTGAGTGCAGGGCTGCTACTGCCTTTTTGGCAAATACATGATGGGTTGGGACTCTCTACCTCGGCTCGGCACAAGCCATCAGTTCTCTGAACGGTGCAGAGTCCACCACTTGGAAAGGGAGGGACTGCAGCACCAGCAACTTGGACAGGAGCACATTCAGCTTCTGCACCATTAGATGAGTGCACACATACTGTTTTCTCTTGGCAATCGCTTCGGTGATCGATTGCTGATGGAATGGCTGACGATGAGTAGGTGGACGATGAGCAGGAGCATCTGGACCAGCAGATGAGAAGGACAGAGAGCTCCCTTTTGGCTGAGGTGGTGGAGCCTTGACTGCTTGAAACTAGTTGAGTGCCACTGTGTGAAGCAGCAGCTGCTGCGGCAGGCTGGACCACCACATCGGAGCCACGGTTCTCCCAGGCCACTTTATAGTGACGCTGCATATGTTGACACAGGGCCATGGTGCCAAAATTGGCACCTTGGCCACGCTTCACCTTCTGCCCACAGATTCTACATATTGCCATGTTCACCTCCTCTGGTGGCTTAACAAAAAATTGCCACACCACCGAGTAGGTAATTTTACCCCCAAGACTTCACATGCACCCATGCACCACTACTTTCCGGGCAGGTAGGCTCCTGCGAAACGGGTGGTCTACCCTGGGCATGTTTCGCTACCGACCTCTTGCTGCTACCCTGCTGACTCCAGGTTACGCTAGCGACTTGCTGGCTCCACCGCTGCCTCACGGGCAAGCTACTCGTACCACCCTCTTTTTCAGATGATGATGAAGCCCCTAATCCACCCGGCTCGCAAGTGTCATCAGCTACATCATAATCATCAAGTACTCTCTGCCTGTCACCGATGTCCTCCTCAACGGTGTCTGGGTCAGGAGCCTCACCGCTCACAACACGATTGCCCACGCCATTCTGCTCAGCACTACTTGTCCACCTAGGGGAAGAAGAGGTGTATGTCTCCTCCACATCTTGCCTGGCCAGTAGCTGATGACTGTCCTCTAGTAGCTCGTCCTCGCTGTATAGTGGGGTGAGCCCACAGCATATAGTGCTTCTTTGGCTGAGGGAACAGAAAAGTTCAGCGGCAGGTTGAGGATAGGTGAGGGCACAGGGCTTGCTCCCGGGCCATGCCAACTAAGGGTTGTGTCTGACGAACCCACTGACTCTTGAATGGGGTGTCTGATGTCTCTTGGGAAGAAAGTGGATGACCGAGTCAACCATTCAAGAACCACTGGGTTGCTGGTCAAGACACGACCGATAGATGACACTGGCAGTTGCCTCTCGCTGTGACTCCTGCTGCAACAGGGCAGTGAGTATATATATATATATATATATATATATGTATATATATATATATATTTTTTTTTTTTTTACTGAAATACTGCTCTATCTGCTTTCAACAGAATAACAGCAACAGTCACTCTGCTGTGACCTGTCCCTGCGGCAGAAACATTTAGGCCTTTGCCACTCCCCTCTGCAGGGCCTGGCACTTCTCTGTCTGACATACTATTAGATCAAATAAATAGATAAAAAGGAAATTAGAAACACCCCAAAAAAGTCTGTAATGTTATCACTTCACCACACAACGGCTAATAAGCCCTTTTTTTCCCACTAATACATGCCAAACGGCAAATACTTTTTTTTGTGCCACTAATACACGCAAAAATGAGTTTTAGAACATATAACTGAAAGGCAATATATTTTTCTTTTGCCACTAAAACACAACAAAATGGGCTTTAGAACATATAACTGCACTGCTAAATAGCAAATATATATATTTTTTTCCCACTTATACACTCCACAAAAAGGCTTTAGAACATGTAACTGCACCGCTGAACGGCAATAGGCCCTTATTTTTTCCACTTATACATGACACAAAAGGCTTTAGAACATATAACGTATTTTTCGCCCTATAAGATGCACCGGCCCAGAAGACACACCTAGGTTTTAGAGGAGGGCAATAAGAATGATTTTTTTTAACAAAAAGGTGTGCTTTTGGTGGCTTTTGAACTAATGGTGGTCTGTGGATGACACTATTATGGGATATCTGTGGATGGCACTGTTATGGGGATCTGTGGATGGCACTGTTATGGGGATCTGTGGATGGCACTGTTCTGGGGGATCTGTAGATGGCACTGTTCTGGGGGATCTGTGGATGGCACTGGTATGGGGGATCTGTGGATGGCACTGGTATGGGGGATCTGTGTATGGCACTGGTATGGGGGATCTATGTATGGCACTGGTATGGGGGATCTGTGGATGGCACTGTTATGGGGGATCTGTGGATGGCACTGTTATGGGGATCTGTGGATGGCACTGTTATGGGGGATCTGGTGATGGCACTGTTATTTCCACTTATACACTTCACAAAAGGCTTTAGAACATATAACTGCACTGCTTAACGGCAAATATATTTTTCTATTGCCACTAATACACAACAAAAAGGGCTTTAGAACATATAACTGCACCGCTAAACAGCAAATTGGCCCTTATTGTTTTCCACTCATACACTCCACAAAAGGCTTTAGAACATATACTGTAACTGCATAGCTGAATGGCAAATCTATTTTTCTTTTTTCCTCTTATACACTCCACAAAAGACTTTATAACATATAAGTGCACCGCTGAATGGCAAATACATTTTTCTTTTTTCCACTTATACACTCCACAAAAGGGCTTTATAACATATAACTGCATCTCTGAATGGAAAATAGGCCCTTATTTCTTTCCACTTATACATTTTTCTTTTGCCACTAATACACTACAAAAAGGGCTGTAATTTTTTCACTTTGCCACACAACGGCTAATAAGCCCTTTTTTCCCACTAATACAAGCCAAAAAATGCTTTATAACATATAGCTGCACCCCACAAGGGCAAATTAGACGTATAAATATTTCCTTGTAATAAACCCTGTTAATGGCTGTATCAAACAGCACTTACACCCCAATAACAAAAACGGTTTGCTGGAATTACAGAGCTGTATAATAGAAATTTGGATCCCCAGTCAGTGCAGCAAAGTGTAATAGGATTGTTCCTATTACCCAGTCAACCTCGCCTACTGAACCCTGTTCTACATAAATGCTGTGGAATGATTCCTCCCTATCCTTTCCTACACCTTGAATAATCTTTCCCTGAACTTGTAAATCTTTTATTTTAGCACAATGAAGTCTTTTCTAGTACTGTAACCTAGATCCTGCTGGCATCTCTTCCTGCACTAAGTACACTGGAAAATGGCAGAATCCAAGATGGCTGAGGCTATTTGTGACATCACAGGGCTGGCTGGCTTCTGATTGGCTGCATGCATGGCATTATGGGTGATCCCGCCTTCCCAGAGTTCCTTGCTCCATGTCCTCACACGTGCAGCAGCCATTTTAGGAAAAAATTTGATTCGTTACCACGAAGCGTGAAAAAATTTGGATTCGGTGCAAATTGAAATTTTCCTGAAATTCGGATCGAACTCCACTTTGTCGACTTCGATTCGCTCATCCCTACTAGCCACCTATGTATGGGTCCTTTCACACAAGTTTTTGCTACACATTTGCATTTTTAATGGCTTCCCCTGCCTTTTTTACAGCATTTTTGACAGATAAATGCCAGATCCACACATTAGCTAAAGGTCTATGGGAAATATGAAATGTAAGGCACACAATATTTTTGTTCCTGTCATTTTTATTCATAAGGTAGTTTTTTTTCTCCTGTTTCCTAAAAAAACAGCATGCTGGAGTTCTTGGTGTCTTTTTAAACACTGTGACAACACCTTCTGTATAGGGCAATAAATACCATGAAAAAATGTTAGTTGTTAGGCACGCAGGTTGCAAAAGATGCCAGAAAAAAATAATGCTAATAGTTATTTCTGGCATTTGTTTAGTGGTTAAAAAAAATGCCAGTGCCAATTTCATGTATGTAGAGACCCCAAGATGCATCTGAGCAATGGATTAATTTATATGTGAAGTATACATTTAAAATATAAAATATGCGTATAACAATTTAGAGTTTACAATTTTCCAAAATATTGCATATATTTAAATGTGATAACCTAAATGCTTAAAGTGGTTGTCCCACCAAAAATATTCTAGTTTTCAACCAGCGCCTGGATCTGAATTCTTTTATAATGGAATTAAAAATGTTGTATAGTCAGTGAGTTATTCAATAAAATGTATCCGTATAGCACTACCTGCTGTTTGTTTCTTTTTCTGATTTCTTTGGCTCACTGAGATGGCCGCACATGCTCAGTTTCATCCCTCAACACCCTCCTTAGCTGTGATAGATAGAGAGCTGCAGCAGAAAAGACACGCCTCCAGAGCTACAGCAGAAAAAAGACACTTGAGGTCCAGCTTGATATAAATCTAGCAGAGTAATGAATGGGGAGATCTCTGGATCCTTGTGAGGTAAAGGGCTGGTTCTATCTTTGGTAGAAATAGATTGTCATACAGTATATGTGCAATGACCATGGTACGGTTCCACGGACGCCAAATTATGCAGTGGGTCAGGATATGGGTATAATAGTCTATAGTTTGTTCGTGACGCCAATTGCAGCATGCGCAGGGTACTGTCACAGGGCCCCTTTAAGGTGTTGTAACTCACGTACCAGGTTAGGAATGCCAGAGTGGTGTAATGTCTCTGTATGGTAGTGGTAATGGTGTCAACGGTGTCTCCTACCTGGGTACAGCTGGACTCCTGGATCACTTGCAATAAATTGAGTGTAGTGCTAGTAGGAGTAATTGAGGAATTTGCAGCAGTAATTGAGATCCAGACCTTGGGTAAAGTTCAAACTTGTCTTTACTGGTTGTAGCTTTCATCCAAGCAAGGTACAGCATTAGTCTTTGGTCCCAGCAGGTATTGGCAATGTGTGGTAGGAATATATCTTCTGCTCTATCATGTACCTGGAGCTTTGCAGGAAAGGACGTCTGCTTGTTAGCTCTAAACTGTGGCAGGAATTTGGCTTCTGCACTTTCTATCTTTTGCTGTCTGGGGACTGACTAGCTGAGGAGGAATATGGCTTCTCCTGGGTCTCTGGTCTGTACTCAGTTATCTTCACAGGGTATGGTTTCTTCCTGTAACTGGAGTTGTCTGCTTGCTTCTTCCAGCTGAGGCTGCAAGGCTCAGGCTGGGGATGATGATCAATGTCTCAGCCGAGACCAGATCCTGGCTTTGGATCCCTATATCTGGGAGCTCCTACACGCACAGCCTTCCCCTAGCAGGGGTGGCTGGCACACTCACATTAACTTCCTTCCCTCCCCATGAGGCAGGATATGGAAATAATCCACTCTGCTCACAGAGGGGAGCTGAACTGGAATGAACTATTCCAGTCTAGAAACACTAAACTGAAACTAAGTCCTTTCCACATTGCTGCCACCTGCTGGTGAACATGGAAATTTCAGCAACATACATTTAACAAGGCTTACAATGCACATTTGTGAGGATGTAAGCTAAAATTAACATTAGATGACAATGTAAATGCTCTTAAAAGATTGTAGCGGGGTAGAAGAGTTTAGTAACACAACTCTGTGGTGTTACATATGGTTTACATTAATCATGGGATAACTCCTTTAAAACACTCAAAAGAGCCTATTCATTTCAGTAAATTTACAAGATAGGGAAAAGGCAGTTTTAATAACTACACTGCTCAACATTGAAATTGCAGTATCAAGAAGGACAACCTATGAGTAACGGAAGGAGGGGGCACACTAATAAATACAAATAATCCAAGGAGTGCAAAGGGGTGGTTAAGATAATCAAGGCAAGACAGACCCAAGGACGAGTCAAAAAGAACCTCCCTATAAATGCACATCCAAAATATTCATGGATAAAAATGTATAAAGTTTATTAAATCCACCCAAAGACAGACACATTTAAAAATTGTATACAATATAAACAGCATGTCGGTGACAAAATAGGACCGACACATACAGACTCCACTGAACGTCCACAGTTAAGGATATACAATCAATACCATGTATATAAGATATGCACCTATAAATAACATACAGAAAATGCGAAGTAAGATAAGGTCACTAATGAATAAAAGCAGACCACTAAGAGCCGCTCCTATCATTTGACCCCATTGTGGTCTGCTTTTATTCATTAGTGGCCTTATCTTACTTCGCATTTTCTGTATGTTATTTATCGGTGCATATCTTATGACTCGTCCTTGGGTCTGTCTTGCCTATCAAGATGGACAAGCCGTAAGGTTGGTGAAAATCGAGGAAGTAGCAGGTGTCACTAGGATGCTGCAGATGATCAGATTTTTGAAGTTCCTAGCTCTAATCTGTCACATGTGTAAGGGGCATAAAGCCAGATTAAAAACAAACTTTTATAACCATATGAAACCTCAAAAATTGGATTATATCATGAGAGATGATTGCGCGATAACTCATGTTTGTCGACTTTTCAGTTATTACCACATGTGGCAAACCGAGTGGGACAGAATTTTTTAACTGAGAGAGCTTGGTTTATCAGTATGGCAGATCACAATGAGCCTAGGCTGAGATGTCAGCACTGTTCAACTTTGCGTGTTCTGGAAGAACAATGACAACCTGGAGTTACAGCAAGAGGTATACAGAGGCATGGACAGATCTTCTGATTAGAAGAATGGTCCTTATTGATCCGTTCTGTACTGCAAATAAAATTAGACTACACATCTGAAGTCTAGGCAGCAAACAGTGTCTACACAAACCATCAGAAGGTGCTTTCACGACATTTGGCTGCACGACAGACATTCAACTTTAGGTATTCCATTGATGTTATTGGCTGTCAAAACAGCAATAGAAGAATGGAGATCTATCCTCTTCTGCAACGAGTCCCACTTTTGTCTCGGACGTGATGATATTGGTCTGCAGACCACATGGGCAATGCCATAAAGATGCCTTCACAAGAGAACATTACGCTGCTCCTACTCCAAGGATTATGGTGTGGGGTGGCATCATGTACAGTAGCCAGACCACTATAGTCTTCATTTCAGGAACACTAACAGCTCAACATTGATTTGGCCGGGAACCAGTGGTACAGCCATTTCTCCAAAGTGTCTGTCACGACCTATGGTCATGGTCGTGACTCTGGAACCGCATGCAGTTGCCTGCTGTCTTGTCTTGTTGTCAATCACAGGTTGAGGGCTGTAGTATGTTGCCTCACCTCGGGTTGCCGCTGGCAACATAATGTATGTGGCAGTTTGGCAGCCTGACCTGGTGCTGGGCAGCTTGCTGTCAAGTGCATGCGGTTACACTGGTTGGGTGTGTATGTATGTATGCACTTTGTATGTCTGTTTGTTGTGCACGAGGTTGTGTTTGTGTGCACTGTGTCACCTCCCTTCAGAGGCGGCTCTTCTATTAGGCCACTTAGGGCCGCCGCCTAAGGCCTCGCGCTGGTGGGGGCCTCGCTCTGGCTCCCACCCGACACCGCCGCAAGTACAAATTGTACTTGCGGCGGTGTCGGGTGGGAGCATCCTTAAGTCAAAAACATTTGGGGCTTGAGCTCCAGTGCCCAGAATGCTATTCTCCACCCCCCCGGTACTTGTCCACTGATCGGCCACCCTCCGTCCTGCAGCGCATAATCCGTGATACCCGCTGCGGGAGGTCACAGGTCTCGCAGGATTACGCGCAGCAGGACGCGGTTGCGCTCTGAAGTTTCACTTAACTACTTGCAGACCACCGGATGACTTAAAACGTCCAGCAGGTCCAGATGTATCTCTGCCATGTTCCTGGATGTCCTTGCCAAGTACAAGGTGGGCGGCAAATTACATAATATGAGGCACTAGTGTGTGGGAAAATTTGTGAGGCAGTGTGGGGGGCAAATTACATGATGAGGGCAGTGTGGGGGGCAAATTACTTAATGGGGGCAGTGTGGGGGGCAAATTACATGATGGGGGGCAGCGTGGCGAACAAATTACTTAATGGGGGCAGTGTGGCGGGCAAATTACTTAATGGTGGCAGTGTGGTGGGCAAATTACTTAATGGGGGCAGTGTGGGGGGCAAATTACATGATGAGGGCAGTGTGGGGGCAAATTACATGATGAGGGCAGTGTAGCGGATAAATTACTTAATGGTGGCAGTGTGGCGGGCAAATTACTTAATGGGGGCAGTGTGGGGGGCAAAATTACATGATGAGGGCAGTGTGGGGGGCCAAATTACATGATGAGGGCAGTGTGGCGGATAAATTACTTAATGGTGGCAGTGTGGGGGGCAAATTACTTAATGGGGCAGTGTGGGGGGGCAAATTACTTAATGGGCAGTGTGGGGGGCAAATTACATGATGAGGGCAGTGTGGGGGCAAATTACTTAATGGTGGCAGTGTGGGGGGCAAATTACTTAATGGGGGCAGTGTGGGGGGGAAAATTACTTAATGGTGGCAGTGTGGCGGGCAAATTACTTAATGGGGGCAGTGTGGGGGGGGGAAAATTACTTAATGGTGGCAGTGTGGGGGGCAAATGACTTAATGGGGGCAGTGTGGCGGGCAAATTACTTAATGGGGGCAGTGTGGGGGGAAAATTACATGATGAGGGCAGTGTGGGGGGGAAAATTACATGAGGGCAGTGTGGCGGATAAATTACTTAATGGTGGCAGTGTGGGGGGCAAATTACTTAATGGGGGCAGTGTGGTGGGCAAATTACTTAATGGTGGCAGTGTGGCGGGCAAATTACTTAATGGGGGCAGTGTGGGGGGCAAATTACATGATGAGGGCAGTGTGGGGGAAAATTACATGATGAGGCAGTGTGGTGGATAAATTACTTAATGGTGGCAGTGTGGGGGCAAATTACTTAATGGGGCAGTGTGGGGGGGCAAATTACTTAATGGGGGCAGTGTGGGGGGGGGGGGAATTACTTAATGGGGCAGTGTGGGGGGCAAATTACTTAATGGGGGCAGTGTTGGAGGCAAATTACATGATGGTGGCAGTGTGGCGGACAAATTACTTGATGGGGGCAGTGTGGCGGACAAATTACTTAATGGGGCAGTGTGGCAGACAAATTACTTAATGGGGCAGTGTGGGGGGCAAATTACTTAATGGGGCAGTGTTGGAGGCAAATTACATGATGGGGAAAATTACTTAATGGGGGGCAGTGTGGGGGGCAAATTACATGATGGGGAAAATTACTTAATGGGGCAGTGTGGGGGGCAAATTACACGATGGGGCAGTGTGGCGGGCAACTTACTTAATATGGGCAGTGTGTGGGGCAAATTACTTAATGGGGGCACTGTAGGGGGCAGTGTTACTAATGAGGGCATTCTAGAAGGGAATTATTATTGGTGGGACTATGAGGAGCACTATTACTATGGGAGCACTATTTCTTCAGTATAGTATTTGGGGGTATTGGGGGGCACATCAAGCAGCAGGATAACACTGTGGAGACTCCAGGTTGGGGCATGATGATAGAAATGTGAGGAAGCTAAGATGTCTGTGTGTCACACTCTGCAGAGAAGAGGTGCGGCTGAGAGAAGAGTCCGGACTGAATGCAGAAGACGATGACAGAGAAGATCTACATCCGAGGAGACGTCACCTGGAGGCCCTGGATGTGACAGGTATGTGCTGCTGTATAGCAAGTACAGCAAAATGCGGTGTGTGGGGGGATGGTCAATTTAGAGAACTGGGCCAGGGTTAATGCAAAGTGTTAATATGCACTGTGAATATAAGCCAGTACTGTGTTGTCACTGTGCATATTAACCCTTTACTGTGATGTCACTGCATATTAAAGGGGTACTCCGGGATAGGAAAATAAATCCCCTATCCAAAGGATAGGAGATAAGTGTCTGATCGGGGGGGTCTGGCCGTTGGGATCCCCCACGATCTCATGTATGGTACTGCGGATCTCCTTGTGCCCGGAGCGGTGGTCAACACTCCCCCTCCATGTATCTATGGGAGAGCCGCAGATACAGCACTTGCGTATCTCCAAATCTTCCATAGAGATACATGGAGGGGGAGTGTTGACAACACCACTGCTCCGTGCGGTATGTGACACAGCTTATTTCTTGAGGACTGAGCTGGGGTGCCGTACGGGAGATCACGGGCATCCCAACGATCTTCGTGGGGGCCTCATGTTTGAGTTTCGCCTAAGGCCTCACAAAGTCTAGAGCCGCCTCTGCCTCCCTTCACTTGTGGTTGTCCGCGGCAACGTCTGGTGTTGTGTGCATGTGGTGGCAGTGTCTCGGCCTGCTGGCTGTTCCTCAGGACATGATTGCCACGCATGCCGTTGCCGGCGGTAACAGGTGAGTGTGTTTGTGTGCACTTTCTCCCTTTAAGTTGCTGTCTTCCCTTCCCTGGTGTGAGAAGGGTTAATTCCTTCTCTGTGTGAACACTGTGTGTGTCTGAGTATGGGTGTGGCTACTTTGGGCTATAAAGCCTCAGTTGAGACCTTATGTTTGAGGGGTACTCCAGCCTTGTTTGTAAGCTGGAGGCACCCTCCTTGTATTTACCATCTGCCAGTGAGGGCACCCTTGTGGTCATAAACTTATGTTAGACATTATTGTTCTTTTATATTATATGTCTAGTGGTGTCTTTATGTTTATTGCAGAGTATGGTTCCTGGGTTCCTGGGTTCCTGTGTGATGTTTGGTGTGTGCTGTGTCCGTCTATGTTGTTGTGGACTGCAGCACTTGTGCACGGGTTCCAGGCTGTGTGTCTGTGGCAGGTAGGTGTGATACTAGTTTCAACTACCTGCCATTGCCATATGTCTGTATATGTTCCCCTTCTCCTTTATAGCTTGGCCAGTGAGACTCCTGTTGCTCCGTGTCGAGGAGGAACAGGTCGTCTTACCTTTCTCCTAGTCCAAGGCCACCCTGAGGGCTAGTAGGAATTACAGGTTCCAGTGTATGAGCCCTCCCAGCATCAGGGTCGGCTCATACGGCTAGGAGACAGGGTCAGAATTAGGGATGTGATAGGAGGTGACCTGCTCCCTGATTCCTGTCCTGGCCTAACAGCTATACTTCAAAGAGACATCGCCCGGCTGAGGGTTTCCCCCATCCCCAGCCGTGACAGTGTCTCAGGAGCAGTTTCTTTTAACAGAAAAAGTCCAGGCCACGCATTTCTCTTGCTACTCTAAGCAGCCTGCATAGCCTTATGGCCAGCATTGTCTCTGGACTTATGTCTGATTAATCACATCTTGGATGCCATTGGTCGGCAATTGCAAAGGGAGCTGCCAGCAGCAGACCTTGACAATTTGTGTGCTTCAGCATGGTAGAACACTCTCGGACTACCATTAATAACCTCATTGATAGCATGTCAAGGCGTGTGAGTGCATGCGATTCTGACTCAAAAATGAATGAATCGATATGTTTGAATATTTTGTTTCCATTTTTTATTATTTGAATATCAGTAACATGTCTAACGATTCTGTGATTTCAATAATTCCATGACTTTTCCTTCAAAGTATTGCAATTTCATTGTTGAGGTTGTTTATATAGCTCATACTTGCATAAACCAGAAATGTAGGTGTTGTAAACAAGTATATGTTAAATCCATAGTGATATATGACAGACCTGGAGCATAGTAGGAAAGTTTCAAAATCTCGTCATGACATTCCGAGACCTTTGTAATCAGTCAGTGAATAGCCCCTAGCTCTGACTGGTCCACAGCTGTGGTAGAATAGCTACAGGATTAAAACTGTCATTCTGGTTCCTCAGTGCTGCTGACAGAAGAGAAAATGTCACCTCTGTTTAGCTAAAACAAGGCAACACAAAAGAAGCAACCCCATGGATGCTGCTGGACCAAATGTAACCGGTTTACAGTTTTTAAGAGACAAAATGGAGGAAGTGCTGTATGCCGTAAATCATCAGGTATAGCCATTTATCATAACTTTATTGCTCTCAGTTTTACTTTATTTGATGGAATCTAATAAGTGTGAAATAACAAGTTTAAAGGGATTTCCATTAACAGTGCCATTGTAAGATATTTAAAAATATATTAAATATATTAAATTAAAATATAATTCTGGAAGTTAAAAAAATAAAAAAATAAACTTACAAAACAGAGACATGTCAGAAGTTGTTACTGAAACAAAGGTGCAGAAGTTCTCAGCCAAGCTCTTTGTTCCTTTGGTGCCTGTGACTGTCTTTCCGATGGCCTCATAAACTCATAAAGGGGAGCTAATGATAGGCAGTAGAGTGCTTCTGCCCCTTTGCTGCAACAATTGATGGGGTCTCATCACCTGAACCTCCACCAGGGGACTAACTACCATAGCGGAAAACCATGCGACTGCTGTGGGGCCCATTGCAAGAGTGGGCCCAGTTGGGATCATCTCCTCTTCTACTGGGGGCGAAAACTTGGTCAGGACTCTCCTCTAAATGAACAATTTTTAGCAAATGAAGCAGTGGAAAAAATGGCCCAAGGGTCACTGAAAGGGGTTTAGGTGGAAACCCTTCGGTCCTGTGTGGGGGGCCTGGTTTGATCCTTGCTATGGGGCCCTTACTTCTCTATGTACGCCACTGACCTCCACCTCCACCAATCACAAGTTATGACATAACTTCATAGAACAATCTAATATACTAATATAACTTCATAGGACAAGCACACCATTACCACCATCAAATCTTCTTCAGGAGGAAACAATGGAAAGTAGCTAAAACATATCTTATATGATACTAGATGTCATTAAATTGGACCTTTACCTTTTTTGATATTCATCTATTCATTGTATTGTACTGCTTGTTTTAATATACAATATGAAAACTACAAACATTTAGTAGAAGACCCATCTCAATGTTTTACCAGACAACCTGAAATCTGTCAAAACATAAGACGAACATTCTGAGCCTCTCTCTGTCATTTTCTCCTTTCCTTGTCCTTTATCGTGTCTTGCCAATTTTGTTCAGAAGTCTCCTTAGTCATTTTAGCCTAAGCAAAGGAATTCCACGTATCAGTTGATTCCAGAATGTTTTAAACACCTTAATGACTGCTGATATGTTTATTTGCGATGGTGATTAATGGGCTTTATTCTAGGCCACCACCTTTTTACGGCAGCTTAGAACAAACGCCACATTGGTCTCCTGTGCAGTGCAGAGCAGGAACTCTGCTCTCATATGAAAGAAGTGCCGATCCGGCCCACTTAACCTCTTCGATGCCACGGTCAATATCAACTGTGGCATCTAAGCTGTTTAGAGGGATGGAGCACCCTCTGTCAGACATTTGCACCCCGCAAGTCAGACTGTGGGGTGCTGATGTCCGTACACTGCATCCAGAGGCCTCTCTGGCACACCCTGATAGTTCCTGTCAGTATAGTATTGACAGTATAATACACTGTACTACATAAGCAGTACAGTGTATTATAGAAGTGATCAGGAGATCACAGGTCACAGTCCCCTTGCGGGGCTAATAAACAGAAAAAAATAAGAGTTAAATAAAGTTTAATAAAAAAAAAATCCATGTTAACAAAATAAAAAATGCTAATTTTTACATCGAATAAATGCTTTAATGGAAAAAAAATAGCAAAAATAAAATGTCCTCCACATATTTGGTATTGATGCATCAATAACAACCTGCACAATACAATCATCATGTAATATATCCTGCACAGTGAAAGCTGTAAACAAAAAATGTTTTTTGCTTACTCGCCATGAAAATGAACTGAATAAAAAGTGTTCAAAAAGTGTTATGTACTCAAAATTGTTATGTTATATGTGCTGCAAAGTGAATGTTGCAAGATTTACAACATAAAAACTCAGTGGCGGTATTGCTGTTTTTTTCTTGTCCGTCCCAGGAAGTTAATAAAAGTTAATCAGTAAGCTATTGCAGCATCCCACTGCAGAACAGGCATACACTGCAAAAGGACTTTAAAACTGTACTTTCATATAACTAATGTATTTTTGGTATTTCTATGCATATAAAATTAATATGCCATATTTAAACCCACCAGCCACTAAATGGGTGTCACTTGCCAGGAGCCCAGGGCAGACCTCCATAAAGTCATGCAAGCATGGCACAGGCAAAAACAGACCAGGGACCAACTGACAGTAACATATGCAGGTTAGGCAATAGTGGTAGCACTACCACAGAACCAAGTGCACCAGCAGACCAGAGGCAAAACCCAGCGGGCAAAGAGACAGTGAGCCACATTCTTCACAGAGCCCCTGGTGGTGGGGATGAACTGGGCCTAGGGGTCACTGTTTGAACTTCCAGGAAGGTCACGGTACACTTGGCCTCTAACTGCAGAGAACCACGCTGGTGAAACCACCAGCAGAAACAGACAATAGAACTGGAACCCAAGCAAACACAGGACATAGATCAGACAGCAAGACAAACGGGAACCAGCACCGAAGCAGGTGCCTAGACCCCAAGCGGAATGGAAGCACGGCAGTCTCATGCAGACCTGCACACAGACTAGAGAACCCAGGGACCCTCTCATGAAGGCAGGACACACACAGGACAGGAACAGAGGCAGTAAGGCACTGCAGGCAAGACATGGAACAGACTGGATCAGAAGCAGTAGGCACTGCCAGGCTATCAGACACAGAGCACTGCTAGGCTAAACATGGAACAGAGTGAATCAAGACACAGAACCGGTACAGAAGATAAGACAAGGAATAGGCAAGGATACAACAACACCAACACCATAGCAGGCAACACCACATGGAAGGGCAGATGGAAAACCCCCCTGGGTCAGCAGCAAGGGGCTACACCCAGCAAGGCAATAGACAGACTGACCACAAGCCCCACAGCTCGCAGGTAGAAATAGCTACGATAACGAGGGCATCTGATAAGCCACACCCAAAAACAGATCAGGGAAAGTTAACCCCACCAGAACCAGGAGGGAGTACCAGAAGCACAAGACATGCAATCACAAGTGACAGTACACTCAGTCCCAGAATGCCAGAGCCAACACGCATCACAGAAACAGCATACATGGGAGCACCCACAGCCAGGACACAAAGCGCATGCAGTCAGCCTGCACGGCACCAGTGACAGGAACCACAGATGCAGACATAGAAGTCACAAACACAGGCCACAGTTCACACACACATACACACCACAGCCATCACGTAGTCCCAAGAAACCAGCATACACATGTGTCAGCCTGCGGCGAGTACCCAAGAGAGCCTGCAGCCAGCCTACACGGCGACATTGACAAGAACTTAACATAGATGCAGACACGGGGAGTACACACATTCACAGGCAACAGTTCACACAAGACACTGCGGCCAGCCCGCAGCCCCAACCAGCATACACAGGAATCAGCCTGCAGCCAGTACGCGAGAGGGCATGCAGCCAGCCTACACGGCCACAACTGTCACAGTGAACAGCACTGTGACAGTGGGTGCCGTTTTTTTTTACCCATAGGGAAGGAAGAGTTTACAAGGGTCTAGAATCTAAGTGTTTTAGTGTCTCAACTGCAAAGGGAGAAGATGCAAAATGTAGCATTGACACACAAACTACCCCTTTTCCATGGGCACCAGCCATGGCAAGGCCAGCAAAAAAACCAAAAGAAACATCTACAAAAGTAGGCCAGAAGAGAGACAGGAGTGAAAACTAGAAGCTCTGTTGAGATCCTTTTGTATGCTGGTCTATGATCTCCCCTGCACTGCTGGATGATTTGCCTAATTTATGACAAGGTACACGCCACATCATAAATTAAGAGCATTTCTAGCAGTTCTTGTGCCGTAACTGAAATCCAGCCCAGCCATTCTTTTACATAAAAAATATTATGTAAAAGATAAATGTGTCAGTCCCGCTGGCCCCGTCCCACTCTCGCCAAACCCCCTTTTCTGAAAAATGATAAGGATTGCGGGGAACCACCACATGCACATACACAGTTGCACTTATTGTACACAGTTTGCGACTTTTTACTACAAGAAAACTGGCATGGGGTAAATTATAAATTCCTTCCAAGGTGTTTAATCAATGCTGATTGAGGCAGAGAGATGCGGTTCCTTCTGCCTTCTGATTGGAGCCCCTGCAGTGAAATCACGGGGCTCTGATCGGTTGCCATGGCAGCCAGGATGCTGCTGAAGTTTCCAGGCCTGCCATGGCAATCTCCATGCTGAGCTATGCACCTGTTTCACCTGTAAGAACTGCGGAAAATACATTTTATGTAACACCCACCAGTATGTTGCATGCTGAGAACTGTAACTGATGTGCCTGAATGTGATCCTTCCGTAAAGAACCGTTCTGCTGTTAACCTTCCTGTAGCACTACATTGCTTCCTGTAAAGCAACATGCACAGCTCCAGAAAGGGACCATGCCTTGAACCTCACCACAACCTTCAACATTAAAGAGGACCTCAACCAACATCAGGCAGGAGAGCCCCGAAACCAGAGAGTACCTCGAAGGAAAGAACAAGTGTGCTTGTGAGTTATACGACCACCATTCTTGCTACTATAACTCAAATTATCCTTCTCTCCCCTCTTCTGCGCCTGATGCATTGTGTGGACCCCAAAATGGTGCCATAAAAACTACAGCTTGTCCAGCAAAAAACAAGCCTTCATACAGCTCAGTGGATGAAAAAATGAAAAAAATAGCTTTGTCACTAAGGCCCCAAATGCATAAAGGTGGAAGGATTAAAGGGGTGATCCATAAAGAATTGCGGCACCCATGCCACCATTTTGGTCCATGCTGGGCCTTGCAGTGGTCATGTACTGTGACCTCTGAGGTCAGTGATTGGCTGCAGTGGTATGTGAATGATGAATGACACAGGAATGCTGCAGACCCAGCAGGGATCGGAGCAGTGGATACTGGAGCAGTGCTGCAGGAGGTGAAGGACATTTAAAAGATAGGGAAGAATTTTTTTCTTTATTTTTTCAGCTCTGTGCTAATTTTTAAAAAATCTTGGAAAACCGCTTAAGGGCCAAATCTGCACGACAATCTCACCTATTGCTATGGACATCCACTAATGAACTGGTACTGAGCAATATTGTATACAATTAATGACTTCATGGGAAAATGATGTGCTTAAGTATTGGGGCTGGCAGATTTTTTAGGGGTTCTAATAGAAAAAATATATGGCGATGTAGTATAATTTCTAACTTTATTATTGAGCGTTGAATACATTGACTGCCTTGCCATTTGCAGTTTATCTTTATTTATTGGAAGATCATTTTAGCCTAGTATCAATAAATGTATTTGACTCAAAAAGAAGTTAAAGATTAGCTGAATAGACTGAACATTGAGCTGCAAAGATCACCTCTTAATGGAATCTTTTGTCTGTCACAATCACAAGAATGGTAAAAGAGGATTAGCTTTCTGTATTCGTTGCTGAAAACATGAACACCAATAATGAATTCAACATAAGTGTTGCCATTTGTAAGTTCTTAACGGCAGTGTTATACATTTTGATTTGAGATCATTAGCAGAAAATGTAGAATCTCTTCTTATTCCAAATAGCCAATAGCGTTTTATAGGCATGCCATGATCAAAATGTCACAAGTAGATAAAGCAAAGGCATGCATAGAAGAGAGGAGGCTGCATGGTACAAACCCCACACTAAAGTACCCTCATACCCTCCACCTCACACCAGGACAGGAACCAGTAATGATATTTCCCTCCTTCAGTTTTTTTGCGTACCGGAGTATGATGGACCTTAGAATTTAGCTTCCTACCCTTGTTTTTGTCCATGTTTAGGGTCCAGCACAAGTATGAAGGACCCACTTGAGAAGGGTATAATCCCAACATGATTTGAGGCACTTCTGTGCAATGAGCTCACACCAACTGTGGATGGAGTATTAATGTTCATATCTTATCCCCTATTTGTAGATTTCTTTGCCCTGTAAATGGCAGTATTGATACTAAAGATGAATAAATATATTTGAAACCAATACCTGTAAGTTTTGATCCAAATTTTGTAAAAATTCAAAGCGTGCGAAGTATGGAGCCTCTGCTGGTCACAAAAACAGGAACCCATGATCCCCATTTGAATGCAACGAAAGTGCACCTCCTGATGATCCCATAGCACTGTCTAGGGGGAAACGCGTCGAGGTAGCTAAGGTGTATGACTATAACGTCAACCCTGACCAATCATATGTTCTGTATGTGTCTGTACTATATGTTTTGTGTTTCTTTTTTCCATCCAGCTGACCTATATATATGGCAGTTTAATATCCATACCTCATACCTGGGGCAATTTTTAACCATCCCTGCGACACCCCTATAGGGACCTGTAAGAGGTAGTAGTTTAGGTACGTGGACAGGGGGCCTCCACCATCAGGAGCCCTCCCTGGGCTGAGGTATTAGGATAGGGGTAGATATAGGGACAATTATTCCCGCACCCCAGGTGATCAATTTTTGCTGGATGTGGTTATCGGTCACATTATTTCGTCTGTATATTATTTAGTTTTCATATGGTGGACCCTATTGGGATCCTTTTAAAGTATACCATTAAAGTGTTATTTTAGGGGTTTGTTTTTCTATGCTGGAACTTTTGATATATATGCACCCCACTACATCAATGTTTATTGATTCTGCTGGAATTTCAACGAAAGTGACAGTTCCATAGAGTAGTAGCGCTCATGCAAGTCCAACACTTCATTCAAATGGGGAACCATGGGGCCCTTTTCTTGTGGAGGCCCCTGTGGTTGGACCCCATATCCTCTATCCTGTAGATAGGGGATGTTGTTATAATGGAACAACCCCTTTAAAGCAATATTTTATATCGCACAGATTTATAGAAGGGAATCATTCTATGTTGAAGGTAGTAAACTATATCTAAACCTTTCCCTAAATTTTCTTTGGAGATCCAATGTCACTTACATTAAAATAAAATTTAAGATGAGATAGCTCCTCTGATGGGGTAAATTTGAAGGCTTTGTGCACTTTTTAACACTTAGGTCCTGATTTATCAAGCTACACAGGTCTTGATGGGCCCCGGTCTACAGGAAGAGGCACGTTATTTATGAAGAAGCGCAGGCCTCATCATAAATTATACATGCCTCCTTTGGCAGTCAGTGCACCAGTATAAAATCTATGGCAACTCAGATCTGCTGTAGATTTCAGTCATTATTTGACCCTGTTTCTGGAGTAAATAATGATAAATATGTTGGTCCTCTTTAAAAAGCTGATTGGCGGGGTGCTGGGTGTCGAAAGCCCTCTGATAAGATATTGATGACCTATCCGGAGGAGAGGCCATTAACCCCTTAGGGACGCATGACGTACCGGTAAGGCATGTTTCCCGAGTCCTTAAGGACCTATGACGTACCGGTACGTCATGGGTTTAAACCGCAATTGCGGCGGGGGTTAATCGGGACAGGATGCCCGCTGAAATCAGGATGCCCGCTCTCAGACTATGGAAACACTAAAACATGATTTTTTTTGCTTCAAAAATGAAATCATTATGTAAAACTTACATAAATAAAAAAAAGTATACATATTAGGTATTGCCGCATCCGTGAAAACCTGGTCTATAAAAATATCACATGATCTAACCTGTCATATGAATGTTGTAAATAACAAAAAATAAAAACGGTGCCAAAACAGCTATTTCTTGTTATCTTGCCTCACAAAAAGTGTAATATAGAGCAACCAAAAATCATATGTACCCTAAACTAGTACCAAAAATACAGCCAGCGTATCCCGTAGTTTCTAAAATTTGGCAACTTTTTGGGAGTTTCTACTCTAGGGGTGCATCATGGGGGCTTCAAATGGGACATGGTGTAAAAAAAAAACAGTCCAGCAAAATCTGCCTTCCAAAAACCGTATGGCATTCCTTTCCTTCTGCGCCCTGCCGTGTGCCCGTACAGCTGTTTACGACCACATATGGGGTGTTTCTGTAAACTACAGAATCAGGGCCATAAATATTGAGTTTTGTTTTGCTGTTAACTAGAGTTGAGCGAACACCTGGATGTTCGGGTTCGAGAAGTTCGGCCGAACTTCCCGGAAATGTTCGGGTTCGGGATCCGAACCCGACCCGAACTTCGTCCCGAACCCGAACCCTATTGAAGTCAATGGGGACCCGAACTTTTCGGCACTAAAAAGGCTGTAAAACAGCCCAGGAAAGGGCTAAAGGGCTGCAAAAGGCAGCAAAATGTAGTTAAATCCCCTGCAAACAAATGTGGATAGGGAAATTAATTAACCACTTCCCGCAACTGTAACGCCGAAAGGCGTCATTGCGGCGGCTCCCCCATGCTACGCTAACGTCGATTGGCGTCATCTCGCATGAGCCGAGATTTCCTGTGAACGCGCGCACACAGGCGCGCGCGCTCACAGGATCGGAAGGTAAGCGAGTGGATCTCCAGCCTGCCAGCGGCGATCGTTCGCTGGCAGGCTGGAGATGTGATTTTTTTAACCCCTAACAGGTATATTAGTCGCTGTTTTGATAACAGCGTCTAATATACCTGCTACCTGGTCCTCTGGTGGTCCCTTTTGTTTGGATCGACCACCAGAGGACACAGGCAGCTCAGTAAAGTAGCACCAAACACCACTACACTACACTACACCCCCCCTGTCACTTATTAACCCCTTATGAACCACTGATCACCCCTGATCACCCCATATAGACTCCCTGATCACCCCCCTGTCATTGATCACCCCCCTGTCATTGATCACCCCCCTGTAAGGCTCCATTCAGAGGTCCGTATGATTTGTACGGATCCACTGATACATGGATCGGATCCGCAAAACACATACGGACGTCTGAATGGAGCCTTACAGTGGGGTGATCAATGACGGGGGTGATCACCCCATATAGACTCCCTGATCACCCCTCTGTCATTGATCACCCCCCTGTCATTGATCACTCCCCTGTAAGGCTCCATTCAGACGTCCGTATGTTTTTTACGGATCCACGGATACATGGATCGGATACGCAAAACACATACAGACATCTGAATGGAGCCTTATAGGGGGGTGATCAATGACAGGGGGTGATCACCCCATATAGACTCCCTGATCACCCCCCTGTCATTGATCACCCCCCTGTAAGGCTCCATTCAGATGTCCGTATGTTTTTTACGGATCCACGGATACATAGATCGGATCCGCAAAACACATACGGACATCTGAATGGAGCCTTATAGGGGGGTGATCAATGACAGGGGGGTGATCACCCCATATAGACTCCCTGATCACCCCCCTGTCATTGATCACCCCCCTGTAAGGCTGCATTCAGATGTCCGTATGTTTTTTACGGATCCACGGATACATGGATCAGATCCGCAAAACACATACGGACATCTGAATGGAGCCTTATAGGGGGGTGATCAATGACAGGGGGGTGATCACCCCATATAGACTCCCTGATCACCCCCCTGTCATTGATCACCCCCCTGTCATAGATCACCCCCCTGTAAGGCTCCATTCAGACATTTTTTTGGCCCAAGTTAGCGGAAATATTTCTTTTTATTTCTACAAAGTCTCATATTCCACTAACTTGTGTCAAAAAATAAAATCTCACATGAACTCACCATACCCCTCACGGAATCCAAATGCGTAAATTTTTTTAGACATTTATATTCCAGACTTCTTCTCACGCTTTAGGGCCCCTAGAATGCCAGGGCAGTATACATACCCCACATGTGACCCTATTTCGGAAAGTAGACACCCCAAGGTATTCCGTGAGGGGCATATTGAGTCCATGAAAGATTGAAATTTTTGTCCCAAGTTAGCTCAAAGGAAGACTTTGTGAGAAAAAAAATATATATCAATTTCCGCTAACTTGTGCCAAAAGAAAAAAAATCTATGAACTCGCCATGCCCCTCATTGAATACCTTGGGGTGTCTTCTTTCCAAAATGGGGTCACATGTGGGGTATTTATACTGCCCTGGCATTTTAGGGGCCCTAAAGCGTGAGAAGAAGTCTGGGATCCAAATGTCTAAAAATGCCCTCATAAAAGGAATGTGGGCCCCTTTGCGCATCTAGGCTGCAAAAAAAGTGTCACACATCAGGTATCGCTGTACTCAGGAGAAGTTGGGCAATGTGTTTTGGGGTGTCATTTTACATATACCCATGCTGGGTGAGATAAATATCTTGGTCAAATGCCAACTTTGTATAAAAAAATGGGAAAAGTTGTCTTTTGCCGAGATATTTCTCTCACCCAGCATGAGTATATGTAAAAAGACACCCCAAAACACATTGCCCAACTTCTCCTGAATACGACGATACCACATGTTTGACACTTTTTTGCAGCCTAGGTGGGCAAAGGGGCCCACATTCCAAAGAGCATCTTTAGGATTTCATAGGTCATTTACTTACTTACCACACATTTGGGCCCCTAGAATGCCAGGGCAGTATAACTACCCCACAAGTGACCCCATTTTGGAAAGAAGACACCCCAAGGTATTCCGTGAGGGGCATGGCGAGTTCCTAGAATTTTTTATTTTTTGTCACAAGTTAGCGGAAAATGATGATTTTTTTTTTTTTTCTTACAAAGTCTCATATTCCACTAACTTGTGACAAAAAATAAAAATGTCCATGAACTCACTATGCCCATCACGAAATACCTTGGGGTGTCTTCTTTCCAAAATGGGGTCACTTGTGGGGTAGTTATACTGCCCTGGCATTCTAGGGGCCCAAATGTGTGGGAAGAAGTTTGAAATCAAAATGTGTAAAAAATGACCGGTGAAATCCGAAAGGTGCTCTTTGGAATATGGGCCCCTTTGCCCACCTAGGCTGCAAAAAAGTGTCACACATATGGTATCTCCGTACTCAGGAGAAGTTGGGGAATGTGTTTTGGGGTGTCATTTTACATATACCCATGCTGGGTGAGATAAATATCTTGGTCAAATGCCAACTTTGTATAAAAAAATGGGAAAAGTTGTCTTTTGCCGAGATATTTCTCTCACCCAGCATGAGTATATGTAAAAAGACACCCCAAAACACATTGCCCAACTTCTACTGAATACGGCGATACCACATGTGTGACACTTTTTTGCAGCCTAGGTGGGCAGAGGGGCCCACATTCCAAAGAGCACCTTTAGGATTTCACAGGTCATTTACCTACTTACCACACATTTGGGCTCCTAGAATGCCAGGGCAGTATAACTACCCCACAAGTGACCCCATTTTGGAAAGAAGACACCCCAAGGTATTCCGTGAGGGGCATGGCGAGTTCCTAGAATTTTTTATTTTTTGTCACAAGTTAGCGGAAAATGATGATTTTTATTTTTTTCTTACAAAGTCTCATATTCCACTAACTTGTGACAAAAAATAAAAACTTCCATGAACTCACTATGCCCATCACGAAATACCTTGGGGTGTCTTCTTTCCAAAATGGGGTCACTTGTGGGGTAGTTATACTGCCCTGGCATTCTAGGGGCCCAAATGTGTGGTAAGAAGTTTGAAATCAAAATGTGTAAAAAATGACCAGTGAAATCCGAAAGGTGCTCTTTGGAATATGGGCCCCTTTGCCCACCTAGGCTGCAAAAAAGTGTCACACATCTGGTATCTCCGTACTCAGGAGAAGTTGGGGAATGTGTTTTGGGGTGTCATTTTACATATACCTATGCTGGGTGAGAGAAATATCTTTGCAAATGACAACTTTTCCCATTTTTTTTATACAAAGTTGGCATTTGACCAAGATATTTATCTCACCCAGCATGGGTATATGTAAAATGACACCCCAAAACACATTCCCCAACTTCCCCTGAGTACGGCGATACCACATGTGTGGCACTTTTTTGCAGCCTAGGTACGCAAAGGGGCCCACATTCCAAAGAGCACCTTTTGGATTTCACCGGTCATTTTTTACACATTTTGATTTCAAACTACTTACCACACATTTGGGCCCCTAGAATGCCAGGGCAGTATAACTACCCCACAAGTGACCCCATTTTGGAAAGAAGACACCCCAAGGTATTCGCTGATGGGCATAGTGAGTTCATAGAAGTTTTTATTTTTTGTCACAAGTTAGTGGAATATGAGACTTTGTAAGAAAAAATAAATAAAAATAAAAAATCATCATTTTCCACTAACTTGTGACAAAAAATAAAAAGTTCTATGAACTCACTATGCCCATAAGCGAATACCTTAGGTTATCTATTTTCCAAAATGGGGTCATTTGTGGGGTGTTTGTACTGTCTGGCCATTGTTGAACCTCAGGAAACATGACAGGTGCTCAGAAAGTCAGAGCTGCTTCAAAAAGCGGAAATTCACATTTTTGTACCATAGTTTGTAAACGCTATAACTTTTACCCAAACCATTTTTTTTTTTACCCAAACATTTTTTTTTTTCATCAAAGACATGTAGAACAATAAATTTAGAGAAAAATTTATATATGGATGTCGTTTTTTTTACAAAATTTTGCAACTGAAAGTGAAAAATGTCATTTTTTTGCAAAAAAATCGTTAAATTTTGATTAATAACAAAAAAAGTAAAAATGTCAGCAGCAATGAAATACCACCAAATGAAAGCTCTATTAGTGAGAAGAAAAGGAGGTAAAATTCATTTGGTTGGTAAGTTGCATGACCGAGCAATAAACCGCTAAATTTGTGAAGTGCCGATTTGTAAAAAAGGGCCTGGTCACTAGGGGGGTATAAACCTGTGGTCCTTAAGTGGTTAAAATTAAAAAAAATATAAAAAATAATGAACCTATATCAATTGTAGAGAGGTCCCATAGCAGAGAATCAGGCTTCATGTCAGCAGAGAATCAGTCTTCATGTCATAGCAGAGAATCAGGCTTCACGTCATCCAAAACTGGAACAGTCCATTGTCAGATATTTAGGCCCCGGCACCCAGGCAGAGGAGAGAGGTTCCATAACAGAGATTCAGGCTTCATGTCAGCAGAGAATCAGTCTTCATGTCATAGCAGAGAATCATGCTTCACGTCACCCAACATTGGAACAGTCCATTGTCATATAATTTAGTCCCCGGCACCCAGACAGAGGAGAGAGGTCCCATAACATAGAATCTGCCTTCATGTCAGCAGAGAATCAGTCTTCATGTCATAGCAGAGAATCATGCTTCACGTGACCCACCACTGGAACAGTCCATTGTCAGATATTTAGGCCCAGGCACCCAGGCAGAGGAGAGAGGTCCCATAGCAGAGAATCTTGCTTCATGTCAGCAGAGAATCAGTCTTCATGTCATAGCAGAGAATCATGCTTCACGTCACCCATCATTGGAACAGTCCATTGTCATATAATTTAGTCCCCGGCACCCAGACAGAGGAGAGAGGTCCCATAACAGAGATTCAGGCTTCATGTCAGCGACTCAGCAGAGAATCAGTCTTCATGTCATAGCAGAGAATCAGGCTTCATGTCACCCACCACTGGAACAGGCCACTGTCAGATATTTTTAGGCCCCGGGAACCAGACAGAGGAGAGGTTCATTCAACTTTGGGTTGCCCCACAATATAATGGTAAAATGAAAATAAAAATAGGATTGAATGAGGAAGTGCCCTGGAGTACAATAATATATGGTTAAGGGGAGGTAGTTAATGTCTAATCTGCACGAGGGATGAACAGGTCCTGTGGAATCCATGCTTGGTTCATTTTTATGAACGTCAGCTTGTCCACATTGGCTGTAGACAGGCGGCTGCGTTTGTCTGTAATGACGCCCCCTGCCGTGCTGAATACACGTTCAGACAAAACGCTGGCCGCCGGGTAGGCCAGCACCTCCAAGGCATAAAAGGCTAGCTCTGGCCACGTGGACAATTTGGAGACCCAGAAGTTGAATGGGGCCGAACCATCAGTCAGTACGTGGAGGGGTGTGCACACGTACTGTTCCACCATGTTAGTGAAATGTTGCCTCCTGCTAACACATTCCGTATCAGGTGGTGGTGCAGTTAGCTGTGGCGTGGTGACAAAACTTTTCCACATCTCTGCCATGCTAACCCTGCCCTCAGAGGAGCTGGCAGTGACACAGCTGCGTTGGCGACCTCTTGCTCCTCCTCTGCCTTCGCCTTGGGCTTCCACTTGTTCCCCTGTGACATTTGGGAATGCTCTCAGTAGCGCGTCTACCAACGTGCGCTTGTACTCGCGCATCTTTCTATCACGCTCCAGTGTAGGAAGTAAGGTGGGCACATTGTCTTTGTACCGTGGATCCAGCAGGGTGGCAACCCAGTAGTCCGCACACGTTAAAATGTGGGCAACTCTGCTGTCGTTGCACAGGCACTGCAGCATGTAGTCACTCATGTGTGCCAGGCTGCCCAGAGGTAAGGACAAGCTGTCCTCTGTGGGAGGCATATCGTCATCGTCCTGCGTTTCCCCCCAGCCACGCACCAGTGATGGGCCCGAGCTGCGTTGGGTGCCACCCCGCTGTGAACATGCTTCATCCTCATCCTCCTCCACCTCCTCCTCATCCTCCTCCTCGTCCTCCAGTAGTGGGCCCTGTCTGGCCACATTTGTACCTGGCCTCTGCTGTTGCAAAAAACCTCCCTCTGAGTCACTTCGAAGAGACTGGCCTGAAAGTGCTAAAAATGACCCCTCTTCCTCCTCCTCCTCCTCCTGGGCCACCTCCTCTTCCATCATCGCCCTAAGTGTTTTCTCAAGGAGACATAGAAGTGGTATTGTAACGCTGATAACGGCGTCATCGCCACTGGCCATGTTGGTGGAGTACTCGAAACAGCGCAACAGGGCACACAGGTCTCGCATGGAGGCCCAGTCATTGGTGGTGAAATGGGGCTGTTCCGCAGTGCGACTGACCCGTGCTTGCTGCAGCTGAAACTCCACTATGGCCTGCTGCTGCACGCACAGTCTGTCCAGCATGTGCAAGGTGGAGTTCCACCTGGTGGGCACGTCGCATATGAGGCGGTGAGCGGGAAGGCCGAAGTTACGCTGTAGCGCAGACAGGCGAGCAGCGGCAGGATGTGAACGCCGGAAGCGCGAACAGACGGCCCGCACTTTATGCAGCAGCTCTGACATATCGGGGTAGTTGTGAATGAACTTCTGCACCACCAAATTCAGCACATGCGCCAGGCAAGGGATGTGCGTCAAACCGGCTAGTCCCAGAGCTGCAACGAGATTTCGCCCATTATCGCACACCACCAGGCTGGGCTTGAGGCTCACCGGCAGCAACCACTCGTCGGTCTGTTGTTCTATACCCCGCCACAACTCCTGTGCGGTGTGGGGCCTGTCCCCCAAACATATGAGTTTCAGAATGGCCTGCTGACGTTTACCCCGGGCTGTGCTGAAGTTGGTGGTGAAGGTGTGTGGCTGACTGGATGAGCAGGTGGAAGAAGAGGAGGAGGAAGCTGAGTAGGAGGAGGAGGAGACAGGAAGCAAAGAATGTTGCCCTGCGATCCTTGGCGGCGGAAGGACGTGCGCCAAACAGCTCTCCGCCTGGGGCCCAGCCGCCACTACATTTACCCAGTGTGCAGTTAGGGAGATATAGCGTCACTGGCCGTGCTTACTGGTCCACGTATCTGTGGTTAGGTGGACCTTGCCACAGATGGCGTTGCGCAGTGCACACTTGATTTTATCGGATACTTGGTTGTGCAGGGAAGGCACGGCTCTCTTGGAGAAATAGTGCCGGCTGGGAACAACATACTGTGGGACAGCAAGCGACATGAGCTGTTTGAAGCTGTGTGTGTCCACCAGCCTAAATAACAGCATTTCATAGGCCAGTAGTTTAGAAATGCTGGCATTCAGGGCCAGGGATCGAGGGTGGCTAGGTGGGAATTTACGTTTTCTCTCAAATGTTTGTGAGATGGAGAGCTGAACGCTGCCGTGTGACATGGTTGAGATGCTTGGTGACGCAGGTGGTGGTGTTGGTGGTACATCCCATGTTTGCTGGGCGGCAGGTGCCAACGTTCCTCCAGAGGCGGAGGAAGAGGCCGAGGCGGCGGCAGCAGCAGAAGAGGCCGAGGCGGCAGCAGCAGAAGAGGTAGCAGGGGGAGCCTGAGTGACTTCCTTGTTTTTAAGGTGTTTACTCCACTGCAGTTCATGCTTTGCATGCAGGTGCCTGGTCATGCAGGTTGTGCTAAGGTTCAGAACGTTCATGCCTCGCTTCAGGCTCTGATGGCACAGCGTGCAAACCACTCGGGTCTTGTCGTCAGCACATTGTTTGAAGAAGTGCCATGCCAGGGAACTCCTTGAAGCTGCCTTTGTGGTGCTCGGTCCCAGATGGCGGCGGTCAGTAGCAGGCGGAGTCTCTTGGCGGCGGGTGTTCTGCTTTTGCCCACTGCTCCCTCTTTTGCTACGCTGTTGGCTCGGTCTCACCACTGCCTCTTCCTCCGAACTGTGAAAGTCAGTGGCACGACCTTCATTCCATGTAGGGTCTAGGACCTCATTGTCCCCTGCATCGTCTTCATCCCTGACCTCCTGTTCAGTCTGCACACTGCAGAAAGACGCAGCAGTTGGCACCTGTGTTTCGTCATCATCAGAGACGTGCTGAGGTGGTATTCTCATGTCCTCATCATCAGGAAACATAAGTGGTTGTGCGTTAGTGCATTCTATGTCTTCCACCGATTTGGAAGGGCTAGGTGGATGCCCTTGGGAAACCCTGCCAGAAGAGTCTTCAAACAGCATAAGAGACTGCTGCATAACTTGAGGCTCAGACAGTTTTCCTGGTATGCATGGGGGTGATGTGACAGACTGATGGGCTTGGTTTTTATGCGACATCTGTGCGCTTTCTGCAGAAAACTGGGTGGGAGATAATGTGAACGTGCTGGATCCACTGTCGGCCACCCAATTGACTAATGCCTGTACCTGCTCAGGCCTTACCATCCTTAGAACGGCATTGGGCCCCACCAAATATCCCTGTAAATTCTGGCGGCTACTGGGACCTGAGGTAGTTAGTACACTAGGACGTGTGGCTGTGGCAGGATGGCCACGTCCTCTCCCAGCACCAGAGGGTCCACTAACACCACCACGACCATGTCCGCGTCCGCGTCCCTTACTAGATGTTTTCCTCATTGTTACCGTTCACCACGATAAGAAAAATATTATTTGGCCCAATGTATTGAATTCAAATTCAGGCCTTTTTTTTTTACAGACACCTAACACTATCTGGCTATCTATTTAGGTACCGTATTACACTAATACAGGCACAGCAGTAATGACAGATTTAGCTGAATATAAATTTGAGGCCTATTATTTAGGCGCTGGGTGACAGGTATACATTTACGGACAGAATTAGACTTGGATATGCACAGTAGCGTGTATGTGAAGTTATTGAGAATGACCCTATCAGCACCTTGAATCTAATATACCCTTTTAGGGATAGATTTAAAGTAGGCCTGATACAGCAGAGACCACTAATTTAGGAAATTGCTAGGTTGGGAATTGTATTTCAACCCAGAACAAAAACTGTGCTTTGACGACACAAAATAACTTGACCAGCTACAGCAATAACCACAGATTTAGCTGAATATAAATTTGAGGCCTATTATTTAGGCGCTGGGTGACAGGTATACGTTTATGGACAGAATTAGACTTGGATATGCACAGTAGCGTGTGTGTGTGAAGTTATTGAGAATGACCCTATCAGCACCTTGAATCTAATATACCCTTTTAGGGATAGATTTAAAGTAGGCCTGATACAGCAGAAACCACTAGTTTAGGAAATTGCTAGGTTGGGAATTGTATTTCAACCCAGAACAAAAACTGTGCTTTGACGGACACAATATAACTTGACCAGCTACAGCAATAACCACAGATTTGGATGAATATAAATTTGAGGCCTATTATTTAGGCCTGGGTGACAGGTGTACGTTTACGGACAGAATTAGACTTGGATATGCACTGTAGCGTGTGTGTGAAGTTATTGAGAAAAACCCTATCAGCACCTTGAATCTAATATACCCTTTTAATGAATAGATTTAAAGTAGCCCTGATACAGCAGAAACCACTAATTTAGGAAATTGCTAAGTTGGGAATTGTATTTCAACCCAGAACAAAAATATATCCTTTGCCAGACAGCAGACAGTATTACAATTGGCTGGCCACAGCTGAAACACCAGATTTTGGGTACTGCTATTTTGGCAATTGTATTTCACCCCTCAATAAAATAGCAAGCACAGCCAAGCCCCTAATGTAGGATATAGCCAAAAAATAACCACACTATTGATGGTTAAATGGACTTGGTGGCAGCTTGCCCCTGATGTAGGATATAGCCAAAAAATAACCACACTATTGATGGTTAAATGGACTTGGTGGCAGCTTGCCCCTGATGTAGGATATAGCCAAAAAATAACCACACTATTGTTGGTTAAATGGACTTGGTGGCAGCTTGCCCTTGATGTAGGATATAGCCAAAAAATAACCACACTATTGATGGTTAAATGGACTTGGTGACAGCTTGCCCCTGATGTAGGATATAGCAAAAAATAACCACACTATTGATGGTTAAATGGACTTGGTGGCAGCTTGTGCTGGTGCACCACAAGCCACAAAATGGCCGCCGATCACCCCAGAAAAAAGTGACTGAAAAACGCTCTGGGCAGCCTAAAAACAGTGAGCAATTGAATAGCAGCAGTTCAATGATCCACAGCTGTAGATCGATCACTGTCTTAAGTGTTTTGGAGGAGTTAATCACTGCCTAATCTTGCCCTAACGTCGCAGCTGCAACCTCTCCCTACACTTGTAACAGCAGAGTGACGTGCAGCGCTACGTGACCCAAGCTTATATAGAGGCTGGGTCACATGCTGCACTGGCCAATCACAGCCATGCCAATAGTAGGCATGGCTGTGATGGCCTCTTGGGGCAAGTAGTATGACGCTTGTTGATTGGCTGCTTTGCAGCCTTTCAAAAAGCGCCAAGAAAGCGCCGACCACCGAACCCGAACCCGGACTTTTACAAAAATGTTCGGGTTCGGGTCCGTGTCACGGACACCCCAAAATTCGGTACGAACCCGAACTATACAGTTCGGGTTCGCTCATCCCTACTGTTAACCCTTGCTTTGTTACTGGGAAAAATGGATTAAAATGGAAAATTTGCCCAAAAATTTTAATTCTGTAATTTCATCTCCATTTGCCAATAACTCTTGTGGAACACCTAAAGGGTTAGCGACGTTTGTAAAATCTGTTTTGAATACCTTGAGGGGTGTAGTTTCTTAGATGGGGTCACTTTTATGGAGTTTCTACTCTAGGGTTGCATCAGGGGGGCTTCAAATGGGACATGGTGTCAAAAAAAACTGTCCAGCAAAACCTGCCTTCCAAAAATCGTATGGCATTCCTTTCCTTCTGCGCCCTGCCGTGTGACCCGTACAGCAGTTTACGACCACATATGGGGTGTTTCTGTAAACTACAGAATCAGGGCCATAAATATTGAGTTTTGTTTTGCTGTTAACCCTTTCTTTGTTACTGGGAAAAAATGGATTAAAATGGAAAATTTGCCCAAAAATTGAAATTCAAAAATTTCATCTCCATTTGCCAATAACTCTTGTGGAACACCTAAGGAGTTAATGACGTTTGTAAAATCAGTTTTAATACCTTGAGGGGTGTAGTTTCTTAGATGGGGTCACTTTTATGGAGTTTCTACTCTAGGGTTGCATCAGGGGGGCTTCAAATGGGACATGGTGTCAAAAAAAACAGTCCAGCAAAACCTGCCTTCCAAAAACCGTATGGCATTCCTTTCCTTCTGCGCCCTGCCGTGTGCCCGTACAGCAGTTTACGACCACATATGGGTGTTTCTGTAAACTACAGAATCAGGGCCATAAATATTGAGCTTAGTTTGGCTGTTAACCCTTGCTTTGTAACCGGAAAAAAATGATAAAAATGGAAAATCTGCTAAAAAAGTGAAATTTTGAAATTGTATCTCTATGTTTCATAAATTTTTGTGGAACACCTAAAGGGTTAACGCCATTTGTAAAATCAGTTTTGAATACCTTGAGGGGTGTAGTTTCTTAGATGGGGGTCACTTTTATGGAGTTTCTACTCTAGGGGTGCATCAGGGGGCTTCAAATGGGACATGGTGTCAAAAAAACCAGTCCAGCAAAACCTGCCTTCCAAAAACCGTATGGCATTCCTTTCCTTCTGCGCCCTGCCGTGTGCCCGTACAGCAGTTTACGACCACATATGGGTGTTTCTGTAAACTACAGAATCAGGGCCATAAATATTGAGCTTAGTTTGGCTGTTAACCCTTGCTTTGTAACCGGAAAAAAATTATAAAAATGGAAAATCTGCTAAAAAAGAGAAATTTTGAAATTGTATCTCTATTTTCCAATAATTCTTGTGGAACACCTAAAGGGTTAACAAAGTTTGTAAAATCAGTTTTGAATACCTTGAGGGGTGTAGTTTATAGAATGGGGTTATTTTTGGGTGGTTTATATTATGTAAGCCTCGCAAAGTGACTTCAGACCTGAAATGGTCCCTAAAAATTGGGTTTTTGAAAATTTCAGAAAAATTTCAAGATTTGCTTCTGAACTTCTAAGCCTTGTAACATCCCCAAAAAATAAAATATAATTCCCAAAATGATCCAAACAGGAAGTAGACATATGGGGAATGTAAAGTAATAACTATTTTTGGAGGTATTACTATGTATTATAGAAGTAGAGAAATTGAAACTTGAAAATTAGCAATTTTTTAAACATTTTTGGTAAATTTGGTATTTTTTTATAAATAAAAATGATTTTTTTTTACTTCATTTTACCAGTGTCATGAAGTACAATATATGACGAAAAAACAATCTCAGAATGGCCTGGATAAGTCAAAGCGTTTTAAAGTTATCAGCACTTAAGGTGACACTGGTCAAATTTGCAAAAAATGGCCTTAAGGTGAAATAGGGCTGAGTCCTTAAGGGGTTAATATAAATTGATGCACAATCAGGATATGACAAATTCTCCTCTAATGTACAGTAGGTTAGCAAAAAGTAGATACTAGATGCTATGAAGTGTGATTAAAGAATCAGACTAAACGTATGGTTGATTTTATACTCTGTAACATATGGAAACACAAAGATTTGCCTAGGACCTGTGGATATGAAATGCTTCATTATTTAAAATTATATTTAATTTTTGTTAATAACCAAGAGCAAATTGTGCAATACTCACACAAACATACAGCCTATCAGTCTCTGGGCATGTCATTTTATGGTATGATTCAAATATTTTCTCATGATGATCTTCACATACTGTATATAAAACCTTAGACAAACCTCTGAACAATCATTGGGGGACAGTTTTTTCCCGCCATGTATAACAGAACCAAACAAAATAGTTATTTGGCCCCCATAGACATGTATTAGGATGGAGCAAAACTGAATCATCTTAAAGGCTTTCGTTTTGCTTTCCGTCCTAAAATTCAGTTACCGTATATACTCGAGTATAAGACGAGTTTTTTGGCACATATTTTTGTGCTCAAAAAGCCCCCTCGTCTTATACTCGAGTCTAGGTCTGTATTATGGCAACTTACATTGCCATAATACAGACCATGACATGTTGGGGGCCGGAGAAGCTGTTACTTACCTTTACAGCTGCTCCGGTCAGCTCCCAGCACGTCCGCGCGGCATCTCTGTTAAGCTCCCAGTGTAAATCTCGCGAGACACGCGGGCCACGAGATTTACACTGGGAGCAGACCGCGAGATTTACACCGGCAGTAAGTACCGGCCCCTGCACAGCCTCCCCTCCCCCTGGACAGCCCCCCCTCCCCCTGGACATCCCCCCCTCCCCCTGGACAGCCCCCCCTCCCTGGCCAAGTATGAAGGGGGGAACAAAAAATAATAATAAACAACCTGATAAATCTAAAAAAAAAAATAATAATAAATGCCCAGTTGATGGGAGTCTGACTCCCTGTATTTAATGCAGAGTGTGTGTGTATATACCAGTAGCTGCTGCATTTCCCACCCTAGTCTCATACTCGAGTCAATAATTTTTCCCATTTTTTGGGGGTAAAATTAGGGGCCTCGGCTTATATTCGGGTCGGCTTATACTCGAGTATATACGGGTAAATTCCATTATAACTCTGTTATAACAGAACCTATAATGCAATTCCGTAATGCCAATGTCAACCCGCCCTAAATTTTGGCATTAAAAAATTTAAACTTTTGGAGCTTGCAACGTTTGTGCACAGATTTGTAAATTTGCAGTTTTGTTCTTCTCTCACCACATTTCAAATGTGATGAAAAAAGTAGGTGAGATTTAACGAGAGAGGACATACCTCCTGTAGTCCACCAGATTTACTAAAATTTTTGCCAGAAATTGTATAAAATTATAGCAGGCATATATCTCAGTTTCTGGTGCATGGGCAGGCATGTGCGAAATTTATTAGATGTGCTCTCCTGTTATTAAAACATGGTGCAGCAAATGGTGCAGCAAATTTACCTTATTGTTCTTCATTCCCATTCCCAACCACAGACCAAAACATTAAAAGCAAGGAGAATATTCCATAAGCCAGCCAGCAAATTTACTGCCTTCAATATAGTATATCTAGCCTTATTATGTTAGGATCTAGGATGTTATTTATGATCATAGCATCTTTAGATTCCTAATAGTGATGTGTGAACCCGTGAAAGTTCGGGTTTGCCAGGTTTGGGCGAACTTCAGGTCAAACTTTGATTTTGGGACCAGAACTTGATTCCGAACCAAAACCCTTTTGAAGTCAATGGGGACCCGAACTTCATTTTTTTAGTTTCCGTTATAACATGGATATATTGGAAAATAGCATTCTTAAGACAAAATGCAAAAGAATATGGCCACAGTATGAGGACGAGGGATCGCTATTGCGATCGGTCATCCTCATACATTCGCACTGTTTCTATGCAGCAGATCCCTATTTAGACTGCAACAAAACGACAATTTAGGTGCCTGCACTAAAGACAGGAACACCTGATGAACAGCGTTTCACTCGTTCATTGGATGATTGGCAGCACATTTACACAGGCAGATTGTCGGGAATGGGCGTTCGCAGGAACATTCGTTCCTGATAATCTGCCCATCTAGATCCACCTTTAGTGATTGTTTAATACACTATTTACCCTTGTCTGTTTGTTAGTTTATTGTGATTTGAGCAGTAACAGATATATTTTAGAGAAAAAAACAACATGTACATTGATAACATGTCTACGATGACTGCTGAAAAGATTTTTCAGCAAGTTTATTCTATTCTAGGTCTTTACACATTCCATTGAATCATGTCCCACAGTTTTAAACATTTCTCCAAATAATGAAATATTAACCTGTTACTGCAGCAAAGCAACAAATGTTGAAGACAAATGCCTCTTGGGGTCTAGAAATACAAGGTTTGCAATTGTTGCTGTATATTTCTTTGCATTGAGAAAAGGAATCTAGGTCTTCATATATAATAAATAGATACTGTAGACAGACAGACAGACAGACAGACAGATATATAGATAGATAGATAGATAGATCCTGTGCCCCTTTTTAATATATATTTTGAAGGTGCTGGCTTATTCTCTTTCATGTTGTACTGTATGTATGCCTCTCCCGCCCATCTACTTGGTGCTTTTATCCGAGTATCTCAGAGCTGGATCCTACTTTGCCCTGAACCTTGAAGGCCAATACCCCAGGAGAGGCATGACTGTTAGTTTAGGTCCCATCTGTTAGAATCCACTTTGTCGCTGGTAGATGGGCCGACATTCTTGTTAAAAAATATGTACAAAAAGCTTTTCATATAGTAAGTACAGCAGTAATGCAACTTACACTTTCATGTATTCACTGTTCACTGTTCACCTATGTCTTTGTGCATTAAAGGAAATGTGTCACAAAATTTTTATCTGACAGTTAAAATTAGAAAGTAGCACATATCCTTTTTTTCTAATCTGCTTTTATTTTCTGATTATAGAATTTTATTCTATTTCCTGAACAAGATTATGGGGGGGGGGGCATCTTGTCTAAGCTGTTAAATAAAGCATTAAGACCCCATGGGCCATAGACACAATGGTCAGGAGGGCACCTCACTGATTTCTATGGGAGAGTTTTCTAGGCTGCTCTGTGACCTGTGCAGAGGTCATTGTACTGTCACGGACATTCCCGCATCAGGTGGCAAGAGATCGGTGAGACTGACAACACGTGGTTTGATCTGACAGGTTTTCCCTGTGGATCAATAGGCGTCTGTGTTGTTTCTGGTATGACCACACCCCTTGCCTCAGGTGTTAATGTAGTCATTTTATCTTCCTTATTTATATTTACTTCTCCCACAATGCTGTGCTGTTTATAGCTTAAGTTTCAGTTGTGGATTGCTGGTGTGTGGATCTCGGCAGAGATCCTGGTGCTTCAATAGCCCCTTTGAAGTTAAGTCTTTCTTTTCCCTTCTTGTATTTTGTTTTGGTTCTGTGTGTTGCATTTCCCTATTGTTTGTATTGGCCTGAAGGAGACTCCTGTTCGTCATTCCTTTTGGAGGAACAGGTAGTCTTATCCTTGCCATTAGTACCAGGGTATTCCTGCGTATGAACACACCTACCTCTGGGGTCTGTTCATACTGGTAGTCAGTCAGGATTTGGTTAGGGTTTTACTATTAGTGTTGATCGCGAATATTCGTATTATGAATTTCTATCGTGAATATCGGCACTTCGAGAATTCGCAAATATTTAGAATATAGTGCAATATATTCGTAATGACGAATATTCACATTTTTTTAACACAGTACACATACCTCCCTTCTTCTAGCTTGAAGGGCCAATGAGAAGGCTTTGTCACAGCTTAGCAACATCCCTAGCAACCAATCAGAAAGTTGCTTACCCCTTCACTATATAAATGAAGACACTCCCCAGCAGCCCTTTTTGTGGAGTTCGATGTGAGAGAGAGAGAGGAGCTTTATTCTAGAGCTGTGCTTTGTATGATATCATTTCCAATCAAACAAAACAATAGCTGATCTTAGGGAGACCATCTACAGAAAACACAGTGGAGCCTCATTTAAGAGTCCCAACACAGCAATCCAAAGTGCAAAGCTCCCTGGGAAACAGTGATATGCAAAATAACCGTGGAGCCCCAGTTATGGGTCTTCAACACAGTGAAAGCCAGATATCCCTCAAAGGAAGGAAAACCGAGCAAAGGGGTGTCCCCATTACAGAGATCACCAAATCCACCATATTAAGTGGCCCCTATGTCAAGATCCCGCTCATTTACTAGCTTTAAGGATGTGACGGGGAAAACCTAAGCCAGTTATCCAACCACAGACAGCTGTTTTGGGGTGTTGCCCCTCATCAGTGTGGAGTAGGATTCTGGCTAACCGTGAGCAATGCCTTGGAGACTACTCAAACAAAACAATAGCTGATCTTAGGGAGACCAGCTACAGAAAACACTGTGGAGCGTCATTTAAGAGTCTCGACACAGCAATCCAAAGTGCAAAGCTCCCTGGGAAACAGTGATATGAAAAATTACCGTGGAGCCCCAGTTATGGGTCTTCAACACAGCTTGTAAAAGAGGGGCCACTTAATATGGTGGATTTGGTGATCTCTGTAATGGGGACACCCCTTTGCTCGGTTTTCCTTCCTTTGAAGGATATCTGGCTTTCACTGTGTTGAAGACCCATAACTGGGGCTTGTGGCGAAACCAACCACGCCACTGGGTTTTGGAGAGGCCTGTTTATCGGCCTCTTGCCCCAGGATTATGGGCCATATACTAACTTTTAAACCCCTGAACCTATTCAAGTGAATTTTGGATAGGTTTGTCCCCAAGTTATACTGTTTAAATTGATGTTAGTTATATGTATGGCCAATGTAAACTCACAAAGTTGTAACAATTTATAATAAGTGTAACTTGTCAGCTTGGGAGGAAAATGCTGGGTGTGTTTCTATTGTGCCATTGTCCCATTGTGTGTTTAAATGGTGATGTCTGTTCTGTTGTCCTCACATGTGTATTGGTGATCTCCCTTTGTCCTGAGAGATAATTGGATTGCTCCTCGGTTGTCTCCGGGACAGAGAGGAGGGAACCATGATGCATTGTGGGGATATGTTGTATCTGTCCTGTGACGCAGTCTCCCTTCTGGTCCTCTGGGGTCGTGAACGATTTGTTGCTGTACTTACATTGTATGTGTTGTAAATTACTGATTGGTTGCATTTCAAAACCCTGTGGGCAGTACTATGTTTGTGGTTTATGAATAAAAGAGGCTGTACGTGAAGTACAGTCAGACCACTGCTTGACCCTCAACACGGAGCCTTGTCTCGTTATTGGGGGGATCCGCTGTATGCTGTTAGAGACTGATTGCCAGGAGTGTAAGCTGATTCCTGTTCGTCTGCTAGCAGCTATTCGTGAGGTTCCAGTTTGGAGTGCTACTTTGTATCCAGTTCGGGAGTTTGGTGTATCCTGCAGTAGCTGGGCCTGTCTCTCAGAAAAGGGGCATATCGCCTAAACGGATTTTAACCCCTTGTCTGCTGAACCGGTCCGTTACAGGGCTCCACGGTTATTTTGCATATCATTTCCAATCGAATATAAATACTCTTGATAGTTAGTGTTAGATAGTAATTAGGGCATAGTGTAGGTGAATAGCTAATAGGGCCCAGTGCAGGGTGTAGTGTAGGTTATAGAGATAGTTAGCTGAAATATATAATCCATATAGTTAGTGTTAGAGCAGAATGTAGCTGATAGGGTCCAGTGCAGGGTGAAGTGTCAGTTATATAGTTAGTTAGCTAAAATATATAATACAGATAGTGCAGGGTGTAGTGTAGGTTAGTTAGGGAATAGTTTAGCTTAGCTGATAGGGTCCAGTGCTGGGTGTAGTGTGGGTTATAGAGTTAGTTAGCTTAAATATATAATCCATATAGTTAGTTAGTGGGAGTTAGGAAACAATTTAGCTGATAGTTTCCAGGGCAGGGTGTACTTTAGGTTAGATAGGGATATAGAATAGTGTAGGGTATAGCTGTCTGTTTTGTCCGTCTGTGAAAAAAAAAAAAAAAAGTTTATTAGTCTTAGTGTTTTAGTGTCCAGTTTGTGTAGTGAATGTGATTAGTGTTTTCGGCTTTTGTCAATGAAAAAAACAAAAAACAAAAAAACAGTCTTTTAGTCTCAATGTTTTAGGCTTTAGTTAGTGTCTGCGTCTTTTTTGTGTGAAAAAAATATATAGTTTTACTGTTTTTCGGTTTATTGTATATGTAATTTCTTTATTGCCACATTCTCCCCACCCCAATAAAGTTTGCCCAAATTCCCTCTTTATTAAATTGTATTTTTGGGGTGTATATATAAACCCACATATTCATCATGAGTGCACATGGGCGTGCAGCCAGCCGTGGTCATGGTAGGGGAGTTGGTTTCAGTGCTGGACTGCTGCCAGCACGGGGCCGCTCCTCTACCCACGGAGGGGCGGGCCCAGGTGGCAGGGGCCTCTGCCTCATCCGTGATTTCTTTGGGCATGGCAGTCACCCTATTTCATCGCAGGACACCAAGGCAGTGTCATTCGTGACCCAGACCAGTGGCATGGAGTCCTCTGCCCTGGCTCTCAGCAGCAGCAGCTCACCACCTCCTGCAGGACCAGCCCCCAAAAATCGACCCTGATGCTGTTTGACAGCGTCATTTTTGGGGTGGTAATGCAGGAGAGCGAGCTAGAGCTTGGTCAGGACCTTTTGGAAGGGATGTAAGAGAAGGAGGAGGAGGGGGTACCTCCCGTCAGTACCCCAGTGACATCCCTTCCAACTGGTGCGGGTGGTTTTAGCCACAGAACCCCCGCACCTTGTCAGACCCAGGCGTCAGAAAGGGTACAGCGGAGCAAGGTCAGGGACTCCACGTCTGCTGTTCCCCTCAGTCCACCACAGGTTGGCCTTGGGTCTGACATATCAGGGGCAAAGAGGAGGGTGACCCAGAATGGGTGCTAACTCCCTTGTCAGGCGACAGCAGCACTGATAAGGAAGGTAAGCACCCGAGGGAAATGGTTGGCCAGGTCACCAGTGAGCCCAGTGTCAGGGTCTCCACTGGTAATGCCAGCAGGAGGAGGCAGCAGCAGCCAGCTCCACCTGTGCGCACCAAGCCCGAACAGGCGCAAGTCAGCACCACCCCATCTGACAGTAAGTCGCCTGTTTGGGCTTACTTCACCCTGGAAGCAGACAATGTGACAATTGCCATCTGTCAGCTCTGACGTGCCAGGGTGAGGAGAGGGAGGTCTGTTGCTTGGCTGGGTACCACTGCCCTTACCCAGCATATGAGAGTAAACCACTGGTGGGGGTGGGAACAGATGTAGGCTGGTCGTAGCAGCAGCACCACCAGCAGTGTGCAGGGGACAGCAGCTCCTGCCACTGTACTGCAGCCACCCCAACCCCTTCCAACAATGCGTACCCACTCCCCTGCCTCCTCTCCTAGAGGTACTGATACCGGCAGCCATACCTCTTCCTCCACTGCAACCTCCTCTATCGCCTCGCATGCCATCCGGCGCCAGCTGTCGGTTGCCCACGCATTTGAACGCATCGCGCCCTACGCCCCCGGGGACCGACGCGTGCGTTCACTCAATGGGCTCCTGGCAAGGATTATCGCCCAACATCTGCTGCCTTTTAATATTGTGGACAGCAATCCATTCCGGCAGATGTTGGAGCAGGCCAACCCAGATGGCGTGTCCCCAGCCACCATTTTTTGCCAGGACCGGCATCCCTGCCCTACAGCAGCACATTGTGCAGAATGTATCCCTGTCGCTAGATCATTCTGTCAGCGACAGGGTGCATCTGACAATGGATGTATGGACCAGCAGACATGGGCCGGGATGATACATCAGTTTTACTACTCATTGGGTGTCCCTCTGAGGCGCCGTGGAGGGATCATCATCACATGTGGCGGCATCTGAGTTTGTGGTGCCGCCCCAGGGTGTCCAGGGGAGAACTGCTGCTCTCACTCAAGCCACTGTCTCCTCCGCAGCTGAGCCCCCCAGCAAGCGTCCCCGTAGCTACACAAGTGTGGGGCACATCCGATGCCATGTCGTGCTCCAGCTTGTGAGCTTAGGAGAATGGAGACACTCTGGACCTCATGTTCTGACCGCACTACAGGCTCCGGTCCAGAAGTGGCTGACACCCCGTAGGCTAGAGGCAGGTATGGTTGCCTGTGACAACGGCAGCAACCTCCTGGCCACCCTCCATGCTGGCAGTCTCACTCACGTGCCCTGCATGGCACATGTCCTCAACCTTGTAGTACAGAAGTTCCTACGCACATACACAAGGTTGAGTGTCATTGTGCAAAGGGTACGTAGGATTGCCAGCCACTTCCGACGCTCCCTAACCGCAACCGCGTCCCTGTCCAAACTGCAGCAGGACAACAGCCTGCCCCCTCACAGCCTGATTGTGGACAGTGTGACGCAGTGGAACTCCACATGCTGGAGAGGTTGTGGGAGCAGCGACGGGCGGTCAGGGAATACCTGCTGGACCAAGGCACTTCCAGGCAATCACATCCACTCCCCTACATCAACAATGCGGAGTGGGGGCAGATACACCAGGTCTGCCACATGTTGGCCCAATTCGATCAGGCAACCAAGATGGTCAGAGGGAAGCATGTCGGCCTCAATAAAGTGCTCCCCATAGTGTCCCTGCTGGACAGGACACTAGATCGCCTGCTAGACGCTGGGGAGAGTGCCTTGGTGGAGCAAGACGAGGCGAGGAGGAGGAAGAGGAATTTGTGGAGGATTTTGCTGACGCCCAGGAGTCTGGGCCTGGTCAGGAGGGTGTGCCGGTGCTGGGGGCACTGTTAGTCCGGGGGCGGGCTGGCTCCCACAGGGAGAAGCGGCGGTAGCAGCAGCAGGAGGACCAAGAAGTCATGGTGCCGGGCAGCCAAGAAGAGTCACAGTGGTATGTCCTCTTCTCCATGGCTGCCCACATGCTGCAACGCCTCAGGAGGGACCCCCGGATTAGGAAAATTAAGGAGAGGGATGAGTTTTGGTTGGCCACCCTTTTAGACCCCCGCTGCAAGGGGAAACTGGAGCAGTTAATCCCATCCAGCCAGAGGGATGCCCGCAAGCAAAACCTGTGGGCCTGTCTGATTCTCCGGCTTGAGCAAGCAAACCCTCACGCTCCAGTTGTCGCCGCCCATTTCACCCAGCAGGTGGCTGGCCCCAGCAGCTCCAGCCGAGCAGGTGATCTCATGGGTAAGATTAGGTTGTTTTACCAGTCTGTGCGATCCAGTAGCAGCAGTCACCATTAGCGGCTGGCCGGCATGATGGCAGACTACATGGGGTCCGTTGGTGCTTCCGACAACATGAGCACCGACGACCCCATGGAGTACTAGGTTGCTAATCATTTGAGAACCTTTTCCACCTTTAATGTGACCTATAAACTGTACAACTGAATTGAAAAACAAATTGAAATCTTTTACAGTCGTGGCCAAAAGTTTTGAGAATTACAAAAATATTAGATTTCACAAAGTTTGCTGCTAAACTGCTTTTAGATCTTTGTTTCAGTTGTTTCTGTGATGTAGTGAAATATAATTACACGCACTTTAAACGTTTCAGAGGCTTTTATCGACAATTACATGACATTTATGCAAAGAGTCAGTATTTGCAGTGTTGGCCCTTCTTTTTCAGGACCTCTGCAATTCGACTGGGCATGCTCTCAACCAACTTCTGGGCCAATTCCTGACTGATAGCAACCCATTCTTTCATAATCATTTCTTGGAGTTTGTCAGAATTAGTGGGTTTTTGTTTGTCCACCCACCTCTTGAGGATTGACCACAAGTTCTCAATGGGATTAAGATCTGGAGAGTTTCGAGGCCATGGACCCAAAATGTCAACGTTTTGGTCCCCGAGCCACTTAGTTATCACTTTTGCCTTATGGCACGGTGCTCCATCGTGCTGGAAAATGCATTGTTCTTCACCAAACTGTTGTTGGATTGTTGGAAGAAGTTGCTGTTGGAGGGTGTTTTGGTACCATTCTTTATTCATGGCTGTGTTTTTGGCCAAAATTGTGAGTGAGCCCACTCCCTTGGATGAGAAGCAACCCCACACATGAATGGTCTCAGGATGCTTTACTGTTGGCATGACACAGGACTGATGGTAGCGCTCACCTTTTCTTCTCCGGACAAGCCTTTTTCCAGATGCCCCAAACAATCGGAAAGAGGCTTCATCGGAGAATATGACTTTGCCCCAGTCCTCAGTAGTCCATTCACCATACTTTCTGCAGAAGATCAATCTGTCCCTGATGTTTTTTTTGGAGAGAAGTGGTTTCTTTTCTGCCCTTCTTGACACCAGGCCATCTTCCAAAAGTCTTCGCCTCACTGTGCGTGCAGATGCGCTCACACCTGCCTGCTGCCATTCCTGAGCAAGCTCTGCACTGGTGGCACTCCGATCCTGCAGCTGAATCCTCTTTAGGAGACGATCCTGGCGCTTGCTGGACTTTCGTGGATGCCCTGAAGCCTTCTTAACAAGAATTGAACCTCTTTCCTTGAAGTTCTTGATGATCCTATAAATTGTTGATTGAGGTGCAATCTTAGTAGCCACAATATCCTTGCCTGTGAAGCCATTTTTATGCAACGCAATGATGGCTGCACGCGTTTCTTTGCAGGTCACCATGGTTAACAATGGAAAAACAATGATTTCAAGCATCACCCTCCTTTTAACATGTCAAGTCTGCCATTTTAACCCAATCAGCCTGACATAATGATCTCCAGCCTTGTGCTCGTCAACATTCTCACCTGAGTTAACAAGACGATAACTGAAATGATCTCAGCAGGTCCTTTAATGACAGCAATGAAATGCTGTGGAAAGGTTTTTTTGGGATTAAGTTAATTTTCATGGCAAAGAAGGACTATGCAATTCATCTGATCACTCTTCATAACATTCTGGAGTATATGCAAATTGCTATTATAAAAACTTAAGCAGCAACTTTTCCAATTTCCAATATTTTTGTCATTCTCAAAACTTTTGGCCACGACTGTAGATAGAGGGAAGAAAAAAGATAAAAATAAAATAAATACGGTTGCATAAGTGTGCACACCCTTAAACTAATATTTTGTTGAAGCACCTTTTGCAGGAGAAAGAAGCAAGCATATAATTCAAAATTTTTTACATATACGGATTGAAAATAATGTCATCCACAACACAGCAAAAACAATTTAAGTATTTAAAGGTCACATATTTAAGTTAGGGCTAAGGCACCAAACGTAATGCACAGACAACATCCTTGCATCTGCTGCAGACGGATCCCAGACCCATTCACTTGAAAGGGTCCGTGATCTGTCTGTTCTGCAAAAAATAGTGCACTAACTACTTTTTTGTGGTTCGGAGGCACAGCCAGAAACACCACAGAAGCACTCGGAGGTGCTTCTGTGGGGTTTTGCACCGCATCTCCTAGATCGCGGACCCATTGAAGTGAATGGGTACGTGATCTGTAAAGCAATATAGCCACAGCCGGCACACATTCATAAAGTTACCGTTATTTATAAGATCGAATTGTATTGCTTTTGGATGTGTGTGGGGTCTGAGCAATCGTATATTGGGTATAAAGGGAGAGAGAGAGAGTTTGAGGGTCAGACAGATCTGTTGGAAGGGATTCCACTAGATCTGAAAAACTTGAGGCGCCTCGGGTTTGTAGGAGTGGACTGAAAGAAATGAAGTGATAAAGGCTAGAGGCTGCTCGGGGTTTGTCAGGTCGACCAGAGTGTCTGAATATAGAGTTTGGACCGCGCATATCATCAAGGCCAGTATGCAAATAATTTTTCCTTCTTCCTTCTCCCTTTTGAAAGAGAACCGAGGGCTGCAAATATCCTTTATATGGATATCCTGCAACTGATAAAAGTTTAGATAGTGTAAGTCCGTACGGTTATTTGACCTGCACTGCACAGATTATACTTATACAGCGCTATGTCAACCAAGGCGTGTATATAATACCCAACCACGGAGGGTAGCTGGTTGGTTTTATTCTGACGGAGATCCACGTTCCCATGCAATCACGCAGGATTTAACCACGGACTTGGTTCAGATATACCCCAGGTAAATCTACTATTTTTTTCGATTTCTTTTCTTAGAGGTTTCTGTGAATACAAGTGGCTTCTGCAATAGTGAAGCTCTGATGATGTTTGATAAAAAAAAAATATTTGCACATACTCACAAAATAGTGGTAGGTCAGTGTTGAGATATTTTTGGGTACAGTGGGTTTTACATATACTTAAAAATTCTAAAAAGTGTAATAAAATGTGTATAAATGTATATATATATATATAAAAAATAAAAAATAAAATATATATATATATATATATATATATATATATATAAATGTACAGGCAAGGTAGGAACAATTCAGATATGGATGAGCATAGGTACACTACATTGTGTCTCAATTGCCTAAGAGACCATTTTCTGTAGTGTCATACACGTCATAGTGTGGTATAGTAGGGCAAGAGAGTTGTAACAAATAAGCAAAATCTGTTTAAAAGGATACAAGTAAATATAAAAAAAAATTCTATAGTATCGTATGCTTATTTACTCACTTCACAAGGGAGGCGGTTTACTAGGATAAGCATAATACACCTGTAAACCAAACACCCTCCCAGCCTGGATCAGTTCTAGAATCTTAACAGATGAAGACAGCCAATCACACGGGTGCTTCTGTTCACTTGTCTTTATTGCAATACATGTATAAATCCGGCTCAACGCGTTTCAGGACAGGCACGTCCCTTCATCAGCAGGTCACATGTGAGCTATTCTGCCACATGGTACTAAGTTAAGTGACCCCCAAGAACGTGTTGGTGGGCTATATCTAACACAAGCTTGCGATAAGCCTTGGGGACCACTAAATAGGCTCACCCTGTATTCGGTTTACCCGATACAACATATCTTGATGAATCACAAAACTGGGAAACACTAGAAACACTAACTCTGCCCCAGGTTGTTGTGGTTCACGATCTACTGTTAACACATTTTCCCAGGCATGGGATTGGGTTGGGTCCTGACGTTGGGCGGTACCAAAATTATCCCCTGAGACATTGAGGTCTGCCCATTCAGGACCCGGCAGCAAGTCCTCCACGTCTCCCACCATCACACTTAGCGGGGTTGTCTCCCCCTCTTCCACCGAAGTGGAGGTCACCCCTACCGCTGGCCCTTCGGTCTCATGTTCCGAGGGTTCTGGTCTCCCCCCTGACATGGCCAGGCTCCTGACACTGCCAGCAGACTATTGGAGCCAGGTCTGCCGTGGGTATACCCCGGGCTGTTTTATCAGCTCAAATCTCCAGGCCTGGGGTGGAGTTTTCAGAGGTTTGCCGATTCCCCTCCCGACAGAACCCTCCTTTAGATTCCTGGTAGCTTCATAGTGTTCCACCAGGTCCACCAACTCAAGGGCATTGCCATGAGACACCTAACCGATCCAGTATATTGGCTAATAGTCTATCCAGCATGGCGAGGAGACAGCCATGTGCTGCCAAAAAACCTCATGTGACAACCACACACCAATCCCATCATACTATGCCACAGTTGCCATACAGGTCTCGTTCACTAGAGACATCTGGAGGCGAATCCACTGTGAGCACAGTAGACGTTTATGATTGGTTCGTGTGCCCATACATGATACAATCGGTAAAATAAAATTATTGATTTTGCGCTGGAAATCTAATTAATATGCTGCCACCACTCTTCATATTGAATCGGGGCGAAGAGACCCTGGCTAGCTAATCCTAAAGGGAAGAAACGGCTATTTGCAACCTAGCTAACCAATTAACAATTTATAAAAATAAGACAATGCAATAGTATGTCTCTTCTGAGGACAGAATTCTTAGCATAGACCAGATAGTCAAGTAACAAGGGCAAAACTGGAACGATTAAATTGTTAGTTTTATTCTAAAAACTATACACAAAAAATATATACATTAAAACTGACAGATAAATATGCCTGCCAGTCAAACAGATTGGTTGGAAAGAAGTAGGTAAGAGGTGGAAGGGAATATAATGTCTGTAAGCTCAGAATTACTGTGGTAAAGTCCAGTAAAAGATAAAGTCTTTGAAGGAATAATCCAAGATGGCGGGGTGGCCGTGTCCAGCAGGCGGTCATGATGTTAGTCGACGTCAGATGGTAGATGAAGGACTAGGATCTGCTTGGGTCACCCTGTTTTACCCACTCTGGAGCTGGGAGTGGCTGTGACATGCACAAGTCCAGCCTTGTGTAATTGGAAGTGGGGCAGTCCTTGCCCCAAGAGGGAGAAATTCTGGCAGCATCATTGCTTTGCCAGTTTCTCCGTACCCATAGGTCAAATTAGGAAATAAAGTTCATATTTATAATCAGGACAATTTTGTGCATCATCTGATATCAAATATGACTGGAAAACAATACAGTGTGCCTGAGAACCGTCATATCTCAGAGAGGGAATTTCTGATTTGTTTGCGGATTTCCAGGAAGGTGTGTTAGAATAACCCGAACAACCTCAGAAGAGATGGTTCCTTTCATATTTTCCTAACCCATAAAATATGAGGAAAATATGGGAAAAATATGAGCTATGAGCTGTGCTAGCAAGGTGAATTACTTCTGGGTTGAAAAAAATAATAATGATTTTAACTCTTTGTGTGCAGTAGAGGGGTCTTGTGATTTTTTGTGATTTTAAAACCGGACGCATTCATGATTTCTTCGTATTGCTGAGATCCTGAAGCATCACACCTCACCTGGCTGTAAATCTGCCCAGCAGCACATGCTGGGAGGAAAATACCTGTTTTCCTAGACCAAACCTCTCACGTTGTCACAGTGGTGATAACTTTGGGACGCTTTTACTTATCCAAGCCATTCTAAAATGGTTTTCTTGTGACACATTGTTCTTTATGACAGTGGTAAATTTAAGTCAATATATTTCACCTTTATTTATGAAATAATCCAAAATTTACCCAAAATTTTGAAATATTCACATTTTTCTAAATTTCTATTTCTCTGCTTTTAAAACAGAAAGTGATGGGGGCGGAGCTAGCTGCAGAGCCGAGTGGAAGCAGCTTTGTGGAGCTCTGCATGCTGTGTGGCAAATAATCACTATAAAACAACGAATTTAGGCTATTCCTGCCGAAAAACGAGATACTCGGACTCAGGACTCCAACCAGAACAGACTGATACAATTTTTATTGGATTCAGAGGTTGTTGGACAGTGCGGCCTACAGCACATCTTGAAGCGCCGGCCTATATTTCGACTCCTTGCCGCATCTCGTAAGCAGACTAATAGGGTCACCCCGCACCACTATCGCATAGATTCATCAGCGGTTTGCCTACACTGCACTGGATTGTGTAAGAACTTTTATAATCAAGCTAAACTTTCCCGCTCACGAGGCCTGGAACAACAGAACCCGGTGAAGCACTCCGGTGATACAGCGGCCTAGATTGCTTCAGTGCTAACAGCTAAAAGCCTCCTAGAGACCGGATGGCAAAAAGTGAGTCTTTCTACACACTGCTGAACAAGAGAGATAGCTGCCGGTACTGCCGCGATCAAGATACCGCCAGTATTAAATTGCCGCCAGCTATAAAAGAGCGCAGCAGCGCAGAAGCAGCGACGATTCACTTGTAACCTGTGGCCCGAAATATAATCGGATAACCGCGAATAAGTTTGCAAGATTCTGAACATACCTGCTAAACAGAGCGAAGAAAAATCGCCGCAATACCAAGCTACCGACACCTTGATTGACAGAACCGGAGGAGACAGAAATCCGAGACAAGCACCGGAGGCACTCCTGACTCTTCACCAGCAGCCCTGCGATTATTACAGTCTCCGCACCGGAAAAGATTCCTCACCTGCAGCCTAAGACCATCTGCTGGGGACACCTAACTTGCTGGTAAGCTCATTCAGCTAAATTCTATAATCGGGCCCCAGACTGTGGTGAGAGTAGGGTTCTGGACTTGGTGCCTAAGCGCAGGACTGTTCACATAAGAAACTTCAGGCTGCTGCCTGCAATCAGAGGGATCCCTAACACTACTGTGGATCCATTAGCTGAAGCTATAGGTGTGCAGCTATCTCCTAACTAATTATACAGCTGAAAAGAAGTGTCAGTTACCGGGCAGCAAGCGGGGGGTAGAGATAGCAGCAAAGTTGATTAGACACTCATCCCTGCTTTACACTACATCACCTCTTCATTCAGGCAATAATATAAACGCTTACCCCGGCGTTTACACCAAATTTATATAGGCCAAGCCTAAATTTTTACAGGTCTCTGTTTAGAGACCGACAAATCTGTCTCTTAAAGGGCCCCTGACCCAATTTTTTCATGCTACAGTGATATTACTGCAAGCGAACTGGTTTACATAAGCACAATCTTTTCATAGTCTCTCAATGACTGGCCAATGAGGGCCACCTACAGCGAGTGATCCACAAAAGCTACACTGCCCGTCTACAAAATATATCGGGTCCATCCCTGATTATCCACCAATATGGTCAAAATTGGACCAGGGAAATCTAGAACATCCTCCTCTATAAAAGTATCAGGCTCCCTAGACTCTTACATGCAAAAAACTCAAGGGGCCTCCTCAACCAAACATACCCCTGCACAGATTCCTACAGAAGATAAAAAACGTGTTCACACATCACGTGATACCTCAGACATGGATAGTGATACGGAGGAATTTCAGGAGGATAGGGGCCTCCCAATTTCAAGAAACTTCCTGGGAAAAGCCCTTTCTAAGGCTTTGGAACCAGTGCTCAAAGAATTACAAGACATAAAACAAGATGTCAGGAGCATTGGAAGCAGAGTCGAACAACTAGAGAACGTTCAATCTCAAATTGTCTCCTACACTGAAGCATCGACAACCTCATTTATTTCCTGCCAATCACATATGAATAAGATTGTAATTTGGATGGAGGATCAAGAAAATCGTGCTAGATGTAACAACTTACGGATCAAGGGAATTCCAGAGTCTTTCCTTCCAGAGACCCTTCCTGACACTGTTAAACAAATTTTCATGGCGATTTTGGGAGATAACTACCCTCTGGAGATAACCATTGAAAGGGCCCACAGATCCCTTAGAGCCAAACCTACACCAAAAGAACCTCCCAGATACGTTATCTGTCGTCTGTTCCATTCCAAAGTTAGAGATGACATACTACGACTAGCTCGCACAAACCCTCCTAACCCACTAGAGGGCTCTGCGATCTCTATTTTTCAAGACCTGGCAAGAGTCACACTTTCTAAAAGAAACATCCTGAGACCTCTTACCGAAATCCTGCAGAGAAGAAACATCCCATACAAATGGCTTTTCCCCTTTGGCCTCTCTCTCTCACGTGAGGGTAAAAGATATATCCTTAGAAATCATATGGAGTTACCAGATCTCCGCACACAACTTAATATCTCGGACGTTGACATCCCAGATTGGTCCCCGATCCAGGACCTCACAGGTCTACCTATGATCCCTCCACCCACTCCTTGGGAAACCGCAGGATCAGAAAGAAGAAATAAAAATCGGAAGAGACAAGGAAAGATGACCCCCAGAAGAATCGAGATGGACCCGACCTGAAGCCCAGTGGAGCTGGGTGACATATTCTTTTTGGGATTCACTACGATATAATCATTATTGTTCATGGTTGATTGTTGCTATATTGTTAGTCTTCCCTTTTGCGGGGGTTCGGACTGGGGAGCCCCGGATCTGGTGAGATATTATCCTTTTTATTCTCACTTTCTCCATAATTCTCATTTTAGCCCAGGCATCTCGTTTTTTTTTTTGTTTTGTTTTTTATGGAGACAAAGCAGCCTGGCGCTCGGGTTCCTCTCTCTATCCCTCCACCCCACTGCCTCTTCAGGCAGATCATAAAGTATATAGAATATTAGCTCTTAATATTCACTCTGTTTTATATGCCATATGTTACACTGCTACAAGATGATATTGCTTGGTTGCTGAGGGGGAGACCGGGACGGGGCAGTGGGTTACCTCTGCCTCCCATTGCTCCAGTCCTGACACTTCCGCCCTCCTAATACCAAGAATCCTTGAGACCAGGTGGCTCCCCCACCGAGTCACTTTATAAGTCCCACTCCTCTCTGATTGAGGGCATTGGGCCTTATAGGCAATACCTACATTTTCTGTTTATGTTTGTTCATCACTCACACAACAGTGCTTTTTTCAGCCATGACCCTCATGGCTATCAGTTTATTTGATTGTGAAATTTTGTCCTATGTTCTTATTAGCTCTGATATCTTTATCTGGCTATGTTGATACTTACACGTTTCTCATGGTTCTAAACCTTTTCCGCACCCATTCATTCATCCCCCCCCCCCCCACCTCCACCTTTTTAACCCCCAAGGGCGCTGGGCATATCCAACAAAATTTCCTTCAGTCCACACTTTCTCCAACGATACAGTTTAAACTTACTTTCATATGGCCAACATAAAATTTACCTCTTATAATGTCAGAGGTCTTAATGCAGTAATCAAACGCAGTCAGATCCTGCACGCTTTGAAAAAAGCCCACTCAGATATTATCTTCCTTCAAGAAACTCACTTTCGGGAAGAAAAGACACCGGCTCTGCGAGGGCATTTCTTTGACAAATGGTATCATTTCCACACTCCTACTAAGAATTCGAAGGGAGTAGCCATTGCATTTTCAAAGCGTGTATCTTTTGACCTAGCCCTCCAACAAAAAGATAAGGATGGCAGATTCTTGATTTTAGTCGGAAAGCTAGAAGGTATACCAGTCACGTTAGCTAATCTATACGCCCCAAACATAAAACAAGCTCCTTGGTTACGTGACGTTCTTACACTGATAAATGGCTTATCACAGGGACTGTTAGTAGTTGGCGGGGACTTCAACCTAGCTCTAGATCCTTTGTTAGACACGTCCACTGGTAAGTCTGCTCTATCTCACAGGGCAATCAATCATATAAAAAATTCCCTTCAACTTCTCTCTCTAAGAGATGTTTGGCGTTTCGATCACCCCACGGATCGCGATTACACCCTATATTCAACTCCACATAACTCCTACCACAGAATAGACTATTTTTTGCTACAACAATCCTCACTCCCCAAACTCCGCTCTATAGAGATCGGCCCTAGTGTCCATTCTGATCATTCGCCCGTAGAAATGTCCTTGCTTATTACAAGCACTTCTCAGGCTAAACCTCCTTGGAGGCTTAATGAAACATTATTATCTACCTCCTCGATACATAATAAGATTAAATCACGTCTAGAACTATACTTTCAACAAAACAGAGACAAAGGCACCTCAATCCCTTATGTCTGGGAAGCACACAAGGTCACTGTTCGAGGTGAATTCATATCAGCAGGTTCGTTCCACAAAAAGCAGAGAGACCAAAAAATATTGTCACTAAACACCGAAATACTTAAACTGGAAAGAATTCATAAACAATCCCTATCTACCCCCCATCTCCAGAATCTTACTGAAGCCCGTCTCCAACTCAAAGACGCACTGAATTTGTCTTCCGCAAAAAATATATATGTCAACCAGGCACGCATTTTTCACACGGGGACAAATCTTCAAAACTAATGATTTCCCTCATCAAACGTAAAAAAAACCCACACCAACATCTCAGAGATCAGACAGGATTCAGGTAAAATCACATCAGCCCCATCAGACATAGAGACTGAATTCATACGATTTTATACTTCTTTGTACCAACTCCCCTCAGAAACTGGAGTACATGATCGGAGTCCGCGCCAGTCGGCCATCTCGGAATTCCTCTCACGGCTTGACCTCCCTCAACTAAATCCCAAGTTACATTCATCTCTACTTAAGCCTTTCTCTATAGATGAGGTTCGCACAGCGCTTAAAAAATGTCCTACGAAAAAGGCCCCAGGTCCAGATGGCTTGCCTTGCTCCTACTATGACTCATTTTCCTCAGTTCTCCTCCCTCAGCTAATGGACACGCTAAATTCCTATCTCTCGGGCTCAAATATACCTCAACACGCTTTAGAGGCTTACATTACTCTTATTCACAAAGAGGGCAAAGATCCTGCCAACTGTGGCAGTTAAAGACCCATCTCGCTCCTAAACACCGATCTAAAATTATACGCAAACCTCTTAGCAAACAGACTCAAACCTATAATACCCGACTTGATCTCCCCCGAACAGGTTGGATTCGTGTCCGGAAGAGAGGGCAAAGACAATACCATGAGGATCCTTTCATTAATCCAAATTGTGTTACAAATCATTAACTCCCCTACAGACAGATACTATATCTCAGAATGGAGTAAAGATCTTGCTACCACATGGACTCCGCAGGAATCCATACAGATATACAAGAATTCTCACGGCATCTCACGGTGCACAAGACTGCAGGAGAATTCTTTTAAGCTCATCTCTAGATGGTACCGTAATCCAGTCAGGCTTAAACAAATGGGTTGCCTTGATACAGACGTGTGTTGGAAATGCAACTCTGCACAAACCTCATACTTACACATGTGGTGGTCATGTCCTGTTCTAACTCCATTTTGGTCTGATGTTCTGAAAATGTCCAGACAAATCTGGTCTCTAACCTCAGATCCCAACCCAGTCTCCATCCTTCTCAACATTAGATTAGAAAACATCCCTCCCGGGAAAAGGATCCATTTCCAACACCTCATGGCCACGGCCAAATCCTTAATACCACAACAATGGAACCAACCGAAAACCCCTAACACGGCTCAATGGCTACAAAAAGTTAACTTCATCTTCTTAGTGGAAGAATTATCAGCATGGGAACTACGATCTCACTACAAATTCCAAAACATTTGGCACGACTGGATTGAGTTCCGGTCATCCTCTCAGGTACTGCATCAACTTACTTCTCTATCACAAACCACTGCGGACTGACTTTAAACTTCAGATTTAGATCCCAGCCCTCTCATCAGACCCCACCCTCCCCCCTCCACCCCTATTCCTTTCCCTAATTCCAATTCCTATTCCTTGTTGCATTATGTCCTATGTTATTGGTTACATACATGATACATATATATATATATATATATATAATGTATTGGACTATAGCTCTGCTGTCATATCGGCGCAACTATCCAGCAAAGCTAGGTAGTTATTTCACCATAAGCGGTCGGGCCTGGCAACCTTCATGGCTTGTGCTCTATAGTTGCGTCCTCACTTTATTTAAGGTAGCTGCAACCAAGCGCTCCATGTGCTTGTCCAATCTATACCCATGATTGTATGGCTGCACTGCCTAGGTCTTACACTTTGCAATGTGCTTTGATATGGTATTGACATGCTCTGTTGATGTAACATTGTACTGCCTCACTGATTATGTATCTTGTGTCACAAATGTTTATTTGTTTCCTTTATATTCCGTTTTTGCAATGGAATTTATTTAAAATCAATAAAAAGAAAATTGAAAAGAAAAGAAAACAGAAAGTGATACTGTCACGACTGTAGGCAGGGACGCACAATCACACAGTGAGCCCTAACTTGAACTCAGCCCTCTGACCCTGCATACTTGCAGAACAAATCCTAGGCGACAAGTCCACAACTGGTCGACAGTCCCTATACTGGTAAGTGCAGAGATACACTCCAAGTTCCGCGTAAACCGCAGGTACCTGTTCACACACAGGAACAGACAAACAAACATCAAGGGAACTTGTGCCAGAAAGAGTCAAACCAGGAGATCATTACCAACACAATCACTAAGCGGAAGGAGGAAGCAATAGAAACATAGAATGTGTCGGCAGATAAGAACCATTTGGCCCATCTAGTCTGCCCAATATACTGAATACTATGAATAGCCCCTGGCCCTAACTTATATGAAGGATGTCCTTATGCCTATCCCATGCATGCTTAAACTCCTTCACTGTATTTGCAGTTACCACTTCTGCAGGAAGGCTATTCCATGCATCCACTACTCTCTCAGTAAAGTAATACTTCCTGATATTACTTGTAAACCTTTGCCCCTCTAATGTAAAACTATGTCCACTTGTAGCAGTTTTTCTTATTTTAAATATTTTCTCCTCTTTTACCTTGTTGATTCCCTTTATGTATTTAAAAGTTTCTATCATATATCCCCTGTCTCGTCTTTCTTCCAAGCTATACATGTTAAGGTCCTTTAATCTTTCCTGGTAAGTTTTGTCCTGCAATCCATGTACTAGTTTAGTAGCTCTTCTCTGAACTCTCTCCAAAGTATCAATATCCTTCTGGACATATGGTCTCCAGTACTGCGCACAATACTCCAAATGAGGTCTCACTAGTGCTCTGTAGAGCGGCATGAGCACCTTCCTCTTTCTACTGTTAATGCCTCTCCCTATACACCCAAGCATTCTGCTAGCATTTCCTGCTGCTCTATGACATTGTCTGCCTACCTTTAAGTCTTCTGAAATAATGACCCCTAAATCCCTTTCCTCAGATAATGAGGTTAGGACTGTATCACTGATTTTATATTCTGCTCTTGGGTTTTTACGCCCCAGGTGCATTATCTTGCACCTATCAACATTAAATTTTAGTTGCCAGATTTTTGACCATGCCTCTAGTTTTCCTAAATCCTTTTCCATTTGGTGTATAGCTCCAGGAACATCAACCCTGTTACAAATCTTTGTGTCATCAGCAAAAAGACACACATTACCATCGAAGCCTTCTGCTATTTCACTGATAAAGATATTAAACAATATGGGTCCCAGAACAGATCCCTGAGGTACCCCACTGGTAACAAGACCATGGTCTGAATATACTCCGTTGACTACAATCCCCTGTTGTCTGTCCCTCAGCCACTGCCCATCTATTATTTTAGTCACCCAATCAAAAAATTCAATAAGATTAGTTTGACACGATCTCCCTGAAGTAAAGCCATGCTGTTTTTCATCTTTCAATCCGTGGGATTTTAGATGTTCCACAATCCTCTCCTTAAGTATGGTTTCCATTAATTTCCCCACTATTGATGTCAGGCTTACTGGCCTATAGTTGCCCAATTCCTCCCTACTACCTTTCTTGTGAATGGGCACAACATTTGCTAATTTCCAATCTTTTGGGACGACTCCTGTTACCAGTGATTGGTTAAATAAATCCGTTAATGGTTTTGCTAGTTCACCGCTAAGCTCTTTTAATAACTTTGGGTGTATCCCATCAGGCCCCTGTGACTTATTCATATTAATTTTAGGCAGCTGACTTAGAACCTCTTCCTCTGTAAAGACACATGCATCAAAAGATTCATTAGTCTTCCTCCCTAACTTAGGTCATTTTCCTTCATTTTCCTTTGTAAAAATTGAACAGAAAGATTCATTGAGGCAGTCAGCTAGTTCTTTATCATCTTCCATATACCTTCCTTCTTTTGTTTTTAATTTGGTAATTCCTTGTTTTAGTTTCCTTTTTTCATTTATGTATCTGAAGAATATATTATCACTGTTTTTCACTGACTGAGCTAATTTCTAGATGCCAAACTTTCCCCTACAGTAATATCAGATACCAAATTCCCAAATAATAAGCCAACAACTTGCAAACCTACAACTTGCAAAGATGATTGCCAGTAGTTGCCTTAAATAGGGAGCTAATCACCTGAGTGCTGACATCACTAGGGGTGGGGGGGGGCGTGTCTCCTGTGTGACATCATCAGGGGGCGTGACCAAAGCGAGTGTTCGGGAGGGGGCATGGCCTACACTGCATCTAGGGGGCGTGGCCTAAACACCATCAAGAGGGGCGTGGACAAAACTCAGAGTCACCAAGGGGCTTGGCATGACAGCATGTCTGGCACCGTGCTGCAGTGTCCGAGCCCCAGACTGCAGCGCTGGAGCTCCTACAGGCAAGTTGGTGACAGATACCTCATAACATATTTATTACTTATGTTGGCATCATTTTGGAAATGTCATTTAATTTTTTTAGGACATTAGAAGGCTTAGAATTTTAGAAGCAATTCTTAAAATTCCATATCGCCTCTAGAAAGTTTCCAAAGCCCACTTTTTAATGACCAGTTCAGGTCTGAAGTCACTTTGTGGGGCTTACATAGTGGAAACCCCCCATAAATGACCCCATTGTGGAAACTACACCCCTTAAGTTACTCAAAACTGATTTTACAAACTTTGTTAACCCTTTAGGTGTTCCACAAGAATTAAAGGAAAATGGAGATGACATTTCTAAATTTAACTTTTTTGGCAGATTTTCCATTTTAATCCATTTTTTTCTTTAACACATCAAGGGTTAACAGCCAAACAAAACTCTATATTTATTACGCTGATTCTGCGGTTTACAGAAACACCCCATATGTGGTCATAAAATGATGTAAGGGCACAGAAGAAATGTAGTGCCGCATGGTTTTTGGAAGGCAGATTTTGCTGAACTGGCTTTTAGATGCCATGTCCCATTGAAGACCCACCTTATCCCATTTTGGAAACTAGGGGATAAGGTGCCAGTTTTATTGGTACTATTTTAGGGTACATATAATTTTTAGGGTACTTTCACACTTGCGGCAGAGAGATCCAGCAAGCAGTTCCGTCGCCGGAACTGCCTGCCGGATCAGGCAAAACGTATGCAAACTGATGGCATTAGTAAGACTGATCAGGATCCTGATCAGTCTTAAAAATGCCTGATCAGTCGAAAAAATGTATTGAAATGCCGGATCTGTCTTTCCGGTGTCATCCGGCAAAACGGATACGGCATTAATTTTTTCACCTTTTTTTCAGTTTGCGCATGCGCAGACCGGACGGACGGATACGGCATTTCAGTATTTTGAATGCCGGATCTGGCACTAATACATTCCTATGGGAAAAAATGCCGGATCCGGCATGCAGGCAAGTCTTCAGTTTTTTCGCCGGATATAAAACCGTAGCATGCTACGGTTTTCTCTTTTGCCTGATCAGTCAAAACGACTGAACTGAAGACATTCTGATGCATCCTGAATGGATTACTCTCCATTCAGAATTCATGGGGATAAAACTGATGAGTTATTTTCCGGTATAGAGCCCCTGTGACGGAACTCTATGTCGGAAAAGAAAAACGCAAGTGTGAAAGTACCCTTACTTGCTCTATATTACACTTTTTGTGACGCAAGTTAACAAAAAAAATGGCTGTTTTGGCACTGTTTTAATTTTCTATTTTTTAAAACATTCATGTGACAGGATAGATCATGTGCTATTTTTTATAGAGCAGGTTGTTACGGACACAATGATATCAAATATGTCTACTTTCTTTCTTTGTTTCAGTTTTACATAATAAAGCATTTTTGGAAAAAACAAAAGTTTTTGTGTCTCCATTTTCTGAACACCATATTTTTTTTTATTTTTCTGCCGATCGTCTTGTGCAGGGGCTCGTTTTTTGCAGGAAGAGTTGATGTTTTTATTGGTACCATTTTTGGTTACATATGATTTTTTGATCATTCATTATTACACTTTATGGGGCAAGGTGACCAAAAAATTTGCTGTTTTAGCACAGTTTTTATTTAGGTCATGTGACATTTTATAGCGCAGATTGTTATGGACGTGGCAATACCTAATATGTATACTTTATCTTATTTTTTTTAAGTTTTACACAATAATAGCATTTTTGAAACAAAAATAATAATGCTTTAGTGTCTTTTTAACGATTGTCTTATTTAGGGTCTAATTTTTTGCAGGATCAGGTTTGATTGTTACTATTTTGGGGGGCATACATCTTTTTGATCACTTGGTGTTGCACTTTATGTGATGCTAGGTGACCAAAAATAGCTTTTTTGGCAATGTTTTTATTTTTTTATTTTTATGGTGGGGGTTAGGTCATGTGATATTTTTATAGAGCTGGTTGTTACGGATGCGGCGTTACCTAATAAAAAAACATATTTTAGTGTCTTCATCGTCTGAGAGTCATAGTTTTTTTTAATTTTTGACCAATTGTCTTAGGTCTCATTTTTTGCGGGATGAGGTGACGGTTTGATTGGTACTATTTTGGGGGGCATACGCCTTTTTGATCACTTGGAGTTACACTTTTTGTAATGTAAAAGGCTTTTTTTTTACACCGTTATTTTTATGGTGTTTAACAGATGAGGTGGATCATGTGATATTTTTATAGAGCCGGTCGTTACGTAAGCGGCAATACCAAATATGTCTATTTTATTTAATTTTTTCTATTTAAAAAAAAATAATTTAATTACTTAATTGGGGAATTTTTTTATTACATGTGAAACCTCTTTTTTATTTTTATTTTTTAAAACACTTTATTGTTTTATTTTTTGTTACACTTTGCATCCCCCATAAGGTCATACAAGACCTCTGGGGGGCATTTAACTTCACATTTTTTTTTCACCATTGATTTCTCCTATAACTGGGGCAGACAGAGTAGCCCCAGTTACAGGGGAAATACACCCCCCAGAGAGGCTGTACAGCAGAATACAATGTTGTACAGCCTCAGTGCAGGGCTGATCGAGGTCTATGGAAGACCCAACAGCTTCTGCACTCTCCCAGCCCCAGCGGCCACATGACCACCGGGGCGGGAAAGGAAGCGGCATAGCGCTTCGTGATAAGGCAGGGACACCTGGGAACTGTCTCTGCCTTCTCTCTGGGTTGCCCTGCTGTCACTGACAGTGGGCCCCCCGCTCGGCAGCTGCATGATTAGCGTGCAGCTGCCATCTCTGAATGGACGTTCCAGAATATCCATTCAGAGATAAACATCCCCCCATAGGACGTTTATATCCTATGGGCGGATGTGAAGTGGTTAAGGAATGCCTATTTCTGCCCCTATATTGGTGCAGCCGGATGTATCACAACCTTTCATTGTGGAAGTGGATGCATCCGAGGTGGGGGTAGGAGCAGTTTTATCGCAGGGCCCGTCACCTGGTAAATGGCATCCATGTGCTTTTTTCTCAAAAAAAAAACTCTTCCGCAGAGAGAAATTATGATGTGGGTAACAGAGAGTTACTGCCCATTAAGTTGGCTTTTAAGGAATGGCGTCATTTGTTGGTGATTCATCCGATCACGGTGTTCACAGATCACAAAAACCTGGCTTACCTGGAGTCAGCTAAACGACTAAACCCGAGACAAGCCAGATGGTCTTTGTTTTTCAACAGATTCAATTTAATTGTCATCTATTGTCCTGGAGTTAAAAACATCAAGGCAGTTGTCATGTAGTTTTCCTGGAGATGGTGATTTTGAAAATCCCAGTCCTATACTTTTGGAAGGGGTGGTGATATCCGCTCTTTACCCTGACCTAGAGGTAAAGGTGTTAGAGGCCCCTCGAGACACACCGGATTCTTGTCCCTCTGGGAAACTGTTTGTGCAATCGGAATTGCATCACAAACTGCGGATGCGGTGCGATTTTCACACATGGCTGCTAGGTGACGATCGGGACCCGATCTTTATTATTTTCCCTTATAACATGGTTATAAGGGAAAATAATAGCGTTCCTAATACAGAATGCTTAGTAAAATAGGGATGGAGGGGTTAAAAAAATAAATAAAATTAAACTCACCTCATCCACTTGTTTGCACAGCCCGGCTTCTCTTATTTCTTCTTCTTTGATGACCTGGGAGGAAAAGGACCTTTAGTGACGTCACTGCGCTCATCACATCATCACATGGTCCATCTTGAGACAAATGATCTGGCTTGCAATGAGGCTTCAAAGGTGAAGGAAGCTTTTCACACACTTGGAAATAATATATACAGGAGGTTGCGTCAACTGTTTCATTTTCATTTAATCTCTTTATCAGCGAAATTGCAGAAGGCCTCGATGGTAAGGTGTGTCTTTTTGCTGATGACACTAAGATTTGTAACAGGGTTGATTCTCCCGGAGGGATACACCAAATGGAAAAGGATTTAGAAAAACTAGAGGAATGGTCAAAAATCTGGCAACTAAAATTTAATGTTGATAAGTGCAAGGTAATGCACCTGGGGTGTAAAAACCCAAGAGCAGAATATAAAATCAGTGATACAGTCCTAACCTCTGTAAAGGGATTTAGGGGTCATTATTTCAGAAGACTTAAAGGTAGGCAGACAATGTCATAGAGCAGCAGGAAATGCTAGAAGAATGCTTGGGTGTATAGGGAGAGGCATTACCAGTAGAAAGAGGGAGGTGCTCATGCCGCTCTACAGAATTGTGCACAGTACTGGAGACCATATCTCCAGAAGGATATTGATACTTTGGAAAGAGTTCAGAGTAGAGGTACTAAACAAGTACATGGAATGCAGGATACAACTTACCAGGAAAGATTAAAGGACCTTAACATGTATAGCTTGGAAGAAAGACGAGACAGAGGGGATATGATAGAAACTTTTAAATACATAAAGGAAATCCACAAGGTAAAAGAGGAGAGAATATTTAAAAGAAGAAAAACTGCTACAAGAGGACATTGTTTTAAATTAGAGGGGCAAAGGTTTAAAAGTAATTTTAGGAAGTATTACTTTACTGAGAGAGTAGTGGATGCATGGAATAGCCTTCCTGCAGAAGTTGTAGCTGCAAATACAGTAAAGGAGTTTAAAGGGACACTGACAGGCCCAAAAAGCATATTTAGGTATATATATGACAGTATAGGTCTTATGAAGTGTATTAGAATCATCTAAGTATCCCCCCTGTCCACCTTATAAATACAGTAAAATGAAGTTTTATAACCTGCTTGAATCGTGTTCAATCTGCCCAAGGGGCGGCGTTGCATCTCAACTTGCGTCCAGCCAGCCTCGCCCCAACTGCCGTTTGAAGCGCCGCCCAGCTCATCAATATTCACTTCGCTGGGCGGCGCACTAATCCGCACTAATATCGCGCCTGCGCACTAATTAACCCCTTTTGAGATGTAACAGAGCAGCGCTCTGAAGCGCTGCTATGAATTGTACCCGGCGCATGCGCATAAAGCAGAGGCTGCACCGGCCTCTGAGAATCAGACTGTGCGCAGGCGCGATGCGATCCCGGCCAGTGAGGGTGCCGGGCGCATGCGCTGAAGATGAGCCGGAGGCCGATGCCCATAGTATTGTATTGGGCATGCGCTGGATCTTGCGTTGGGGACACTAGTAGCCGCCCAGCGAAGTGAATATTGATGAGCTGGGCGGCGCTTCAAACGGCAGTTGGGGCGAGGCTGGCTGGGCGCAAGTGGAGATGAAACGCCGCCCCTTGGGCAGATTGAACACAATTCAAGCAGGTTATAAAACTTCATTTTACTGTATTTATTATAAGGTGGACAGGGGGGATACTTAGATGATTCTAATACACTTTATAAGACCTGTACTGTCATATATATACCTGTCAGTGTTCCTTTAAGCATGCATGGGATAGGCACAAGGCCATCCTTCATATAAGATAGGGCAAGGGGCTATTCATAGTATTCAGTATATAGGGCAGACTAGATGGGCCAAATGGTTCTTATCTGCTGACACATTCTATATTTCTACGTTTCTATCACATGATCCATCACCATGGTGATGGACCATGTGACGGACCATGTGATGAGCGCAGTGACGTCACCAAAGGTCCTTTTCCTCACAGGTCATCAAAGAAGAAGAAAGAAGAGAAGCCTAAGGCTACAATATTCAGGGTGATGTAGAAACTAGCTACATTTGTACTCTGCGCGAACAAGTGGAGTTTAATTTTATTTTATTTTTTTAACCCCTCCATCCCTATTTTACTAAGCATTCTGTATTAAGAATGCTATTATTTTCCCTTATAACCATGTTATAAGGGAAAATAATAAAATCTACAGAACTCCAAAAATCGCGTCCCGCATCCTATCCGGCTCTCATACGCGACGCCCGTGTGAAAGAGGCCTTGGTCTAAATTTTCTTGTAGTATATATTGACGGTAGCGCCTCTTTTAGACTAAACAACGCCCATCTGCCTGGGGCTTCTGAGCAGAGAACAAATGTAGCTAGTTTCTACATCGCCCTGAATATTGTAGCCTTAGGTAAGCCCAAGAGAGGCAGTTCTGTTAGTGTTAGGAACTTATCTGCGGAAGCCACCTTGACGCCTAATAGATGGGCCCGACACACGTTTGATCAAAAATGTGCGCAAAGAGCTTCTATTTTTTTCATTTCTAGTAGGCATAATACCACATTAGTTTTGAATGACCCCCATTTCTCAGTTCTATTGTTTACATGTGAAATATTAGGCAGCATGCTTTTATTAGTTCTTTATATGCTTGCTTGATGGATATACACCTGTGACCATGATTGTGTTAGTCTAAATTTTCTTGTAGTATATATTGAGGATAGTGCCTCTTTTAGACTAAGCAACGCCCATCTGCCTGGGGCTTCTGAACAGAGTACAAATGTAGCTGGTTCCTACATCGCCCTGAATATTGTAGACTTGGGTAAGTCCAAGAGAGGCAGTTCTGTTAGTGTTAGGAACCCATCTGTGGAAGCCACCTTGACGCCTGGTAGATGGGCCCGACAAACGTTTGATCAAAAATGAGCGCAAAAAGCTTCTATTTTTTCATTTTTAGTAGATATAATACAACATTATTTTTGAATGACCCCCATTTCTTAGTTCTTTTATCTATACACAAGTCAGGCTTTGGAGAGAGAGTGCCTTAATCGGAGTGATGAAGCTTATAGGCCATACATGCTCCTCTGGAGAATGAAGAGCATAAATCAGTTTTTCCGCCGTAAACTCTGTACAAACAAAACTCAGAAATCTGTTGCGAAATTGCGTTTTTTCCCCCCATCGAATTCCACCCCATTTTCCAGCTTCCCTCTACATTATATGCCATATTAAATAGTGGTATTGGAACGTACAACTTATTCTGCAAATAAACATCTCCTTACACAGCTATGTGAATGGAAAAAAAAAAGAAGTCTCAGGGAAGGCTAGGAGCAAAAAACTAAATTGCAAAAATGAAAAAAATCACATAATCGAGGAGAGAGACTGGAGGTTGGGAGGGAACCATTATATATAAAATATACGTGCTATATATGTGCTATCTGCACATGCCCCGTGCAGATAGCACATATATAAACGTTATGGCACCTGTTTAATCCAAGCGCTGCAAAATTCTTGGATTAAAGCTTTTGCCCATGGACTGCCACTGTCAGAGACAGTATATAGTCCATTTAAGCCGGCAAAGTACCAATTAGAGTGGTCCCTTGCCGGCGATCACTCTGATTGGTTAGTCTGTGCAGACTGACCAATCGGATCGCGGCAGTGTAAAAATGCCGGTTTCAGGCTCTGATCTGCACTTTACAGATCGGAGCCTAAAATCAGGCACTTGCTGCTCCATGCCCAGCTTTGTGCCCCTGCTTTCTGCACTCTGATGTGGCCTGTCTGTCCCTTGATGTCCTGCATGCTGCTCCCTGGGGTCTGGGTGCCCCTTCTGTGCTGGCCATGCTCCATACATTCTGGCTGTGTTTACTCCATGCCAGCCCTGCCCCCATATGTTCCGGCCCTGCCCCCATTTCGACCCCCCACCCCTGGTGGGCCCCCCTGCTAGATCCCCCTGCTATTTGTGATGGTGGCGGCTCCATTCCTGAGCTGCCTCCATCAGCAGTGAGTGTCAGCTGTATGCTGACACTGCAGTAGCACCTTAGATGCCGTGGTCAGTGGCATCCATGGGGTTAATGGAGGGAGAGGGCTCCGGCCCGATGGTTGCCATGGCAACTGGACGTCTTGCAAAGGCGTCCAGTGTTGCCATCTATCAGTGTAATAACTGGTAGTATTATACTTTGCAATGGAAAGAAATGGAAATTAAAAAGGGAAATTAAATATAAAATAAATTGCCTTTTCGTATATCCACACATTTATAAGAGATTAAAAATGATAAACATAAAATAAACTATACATAGTTGGTATTGTCGTGTCTGTAATTACCTGATCTATAAAATTGTCATGGTACTATGCAGTGAATGCTGTCCCAAATAAAAATAAAATAAAAATGGTGATATTGCTATTTTTTTTGCCCCACCTTCCAATTTTTTTTTATAAAAAGCAATAGAAAAGTCATATGCAATCAAAAAATTATACCAATAAAAACTACAGCCTATCCCATAAAAAAAAAAGTCCTCATACAACTATTTTGGTGGAAATATTAATAAGCTATGGGTCTTAGATTTTGGTGATGCAAAAAAAAAAAGTTTAAGAAAAAGTGATTTTATGATATAAAAGTGGTAGAACATGAAAAAACTATTAAAATTTGGTGTTTCCATAACCATATCAACCCACAGAATAAAATTATCATATCAAATATACTACATGGAGAACCCCATAAAAAATAAAAATAAGAAATGCAACTTCAACTCCTAAAAAATTGAATAAAAACCACTAAAAAAGTCATATAGACTCCAAAATTGCCTGTCCTGCAAAAAAAAAAAAAAAACTCTCACACAGCTACATTGATGGGTCGTTTGGGGTCTTTGATTTGGTGAGGCAAAAAAAAAAAGTTTAATAAAAAGTGATTTTATGATATAAAAGTGGTATACCATGAATAAAACAATACAAATTTAGTATCACCATCTCCATATAAACACACAGAATAAAAGTACTGTATCTTATGGAATATACCACGTGGAAAGCCCCATAAAAAATAAAAAAACTGCGGCAGAATTGCAATATTATCCCACTTCACCTCATAAAATTAATTAAAAAGCGATTAAAAAGTAATATGCACCCAAAAATTGTACTATTAGAAACTATAGCCCATCCTGCAAAAAATAGAGCCCCCACACAGCTCAGTCAACAAAAAAAATTAAAAAGCTATGGCCCTTAAAACCTATTTCAACAAATTCCATGTTAGAAAATGCAGATGCCGCTCCTTTCCTTTTGAATTCTGCCGTCTGCTCATACAGCAGTTTACGACCACATATGGGGTGCAATTTGCTCCTGTTATCCCTTGTTAAAGTGAAAAATTTGGCCTTAAGGGACTTTTTCTTGTAAAAAATATATTTTTTCATTTTCACAGCCAAGTGTTTCTAAATATTATGAAACGCCTGTGAGGTCAAAGTGATCAGCGCCAGCGCCGTTCAACAGATTCACCGCGCCTGCGCACTTCATTCCCCATTATGGGCAGAGGCAGAAGAGCGTTTAATGCGCATGTGCCTGCCATACATCCCGATCTAGCCAGCCTTGTGCCTCTGCCCACAATGGGGAATGAAGTGCGCATGCGCAGCAAATCTGTTGAACGGCGCTGGCGCTGGATTTCTCACTAAGAGGAGGACGCAATCAGAAAAACCTAGGGTGGGCCAGAGTTGTTAAAGGGGAGGGATTTCGTATGAAAAGCGCTGAGGGGTCTGGGCACCGGACACATGAACGCCACCCCTGGGCACCTTCAGAAGCTAATTAACATATTGAATAAAAGTGTTTTTCTGAGAAGATCGGCGATAGCCAGCAATATGGAAGGTAGCATTCTAATATGGGGAATGTAATGAAGATCCTGATGTTAGTGTTCTATAATGGTGATATTAGGTGAAAGACTCCCTTTAATGAGTTATTTAAGGGGTGTAGTTTCCAAAATGGGGTCGCTTTTTGGGGGTTTCTACTGTAGGGGTGCCCTAGTGTGCCTTCAAATATGAAACAACACCCAAAAGCCATTCCAGCAATATCTGCCCACCAAAAACCATATGGCACACCCTTCCTTCTGAACCCTGCTGTGTGCCCATACAGCTGTCTACAAACATAAATGAGGTGTTTTTGTAAACGGCAGAATCAGGGTAATAAATATTGAGTTTCGTTTTGCTGTTAACCCTTGATGTGTTATAGGAAAAATTTGATTAAAATAAAAAATGTGCACAAAAACAGATTTTTTTTTATTTCCCCTCAATGTTATTTTAATTCTTGTGGAACACCAAAAGGGTTAGCATAGTTAGTAAAACCATTTTTCTATAATTTGAGGGGTGTAGTTTCTAAAATGGGGTCACTTATGAGTGGTTTCTATTATATAAGGACCTCAAAGTGACTTCAAAACTGAATTGGTCCTTGAAAAAGTCAGTTTTGAAAATTTTATAGAAAATTTGAAAAAAAATGCTTTCTAAGACTTCTAACATCCTAGAAAAATAAAATGTAATTTTTAAAATGATGCCAACACAAAGTAGACATATAGGGAATCTTAAGTAAAAACTATCTAATGAGTTATCACTATCTGCCTTTAAAGGGAACCTGTCACCAGTTTTATGGTGTCCTAACTAAGGGCAACATAAATAAGTGATTGATTCTCTTAGCACAATGCTGGGTCACTTTCTTTAATTGACCCAGTCAATCTGCCAACATCTTGTATTGAAAAGCTCCAGCTGATAATGATGAGTCCTGAATATTAATGAGCTCCTGACTCTCCCCGCCCACCTGCTGCTGAATGACAGTTTGTTTCCATATGAACCAGCAGCAGGTGGGCAGGGGAGTGGCTATAGCTCTGAATTAAATATACGCTGGACTCAATGACATCACGCAGGACTCAAATCGGCTCATTAGCATGCGGCATGCGGCATCTTTGTGTGTATATTATGAGATAACCATCTGTCACACCAGTAAGTGAATACATCTAAGGTACTTTTTAGTAGTTAATGATTGTATATAATTAGCTAGATTATAATCAAATATCCACATGACAGATTCCCTTTAAGGCATATAATTTCAAATTTAGAAAATTATTTATTTTTCCAAATTTTCAGTAAATTTTAAATTTTTTATAATAGAAAGGTAAAACATATCATCCCAAATTTGCATCTAACATCAAGTACAAGATGTCATGAGAAAACAATCTCAGAATGGTTTGAATAAATAAAAGCATTCCAAAGTTAATAGCACATAAAGTGACACATCAGATTTGCAAAATTAGACCTGGTCACGAATGTGAAAAATGGTTTGGTCTTGAAAGGGTTAAAGGCAGCATAATACAGGGACAGGTCAGTTACATGGCGAAAAAATTGTCATTTGACTGAAAGGGACTGTCAAAGAATACAGTAACTCATAGTTATACAGTACATATACTGTATGTCTTTAGAGTATTCTCATTGCCTCTCCACACCCTCCTCATAGTGATTGATAGATTTCTATGTGTGCAGTCACTGGTAAGAGATCGAGGGGAGGTGGGCAGAATGCTCCTCTCATAAATACACTAGACTCATAACTTTCAGTCTGCTGTATTCTTTGATCTCTTCTGTTTGTCAAGTGCCTCTATATTTTGTGTTCCATTTAACAATACGCTGCCTGGTGGAGTTTTTAGATGATACATCCGCTTTAAAGTCTTTTCGAAGCGACAAAATGGCTTATGCTTATAGACTTGGCTTTTGTCGGAATCATGGCACGCTGATACACTCGCAGTCTTCACCAGAGCGTTCTGTCTCTAGATGACATACCACTGATACGGTATTTCCTCCTGTTTATAGATGCAGTATTCCCAGGAAGCAGCTCTCCTCTATCCCCAGAAGCATCACTAAAGTTTGAAGAGTGTATAATTAAAATTGTATAAGTAAAACATCTGTCATTGTGCGTGTAGAATGAGCACTCTGCTGTAATACTCGAGGTGAAATTAATTTGCTGAACATTTTCTGTTGACACTTGTCTTCAGCAGAAAGGTTCACAGTTTGTATTATTGGCATCAGCATTTGTATTGCATGGTTACATTCAGTTGCTTGGCTATACTGTTTTTACATTTGGAGCAATGTCACAATATATAAAAACATTCTGTGATGGAAAAGTAGTTGTGTTCTCTATATGTACCTATAGTTCAAGCAAAATGGCACCACTACCATTGCTACATGGGTACTACTATATGGTAGTGTGAGATACTCTCCTGTTCCGCGATCCACTGGGGCCCCCAGGGGTCCTCGTGGGGCTGGGCCTGTGGAGAACCCCATTGGATAAGGGACAGGTCACGCATGTGCCTAGGGAATCTTTGGTTCTGACTCCTTTGCGGGCAGACGCGGTAGTGAGGCCGCATGGTCGCCGGGGAAGAAGACCGCCGGGATCTCGGAGGCAGATTGACCGGACTGGTGGGGGCACGCAGTGGCCGGTCCTGTCTCCGGTATCACCTGTAGGTTCCACTGCGGTGTCCGTACCGACACGATTGTGTATTAATGCTGGGTTGCTCGAACGTCTGCGTGCACGCTTCAGAGGAGGTACGCAAAAGGATACGCGGCCGAATGTACGCGCATCTTATTCGCTACGCCGGCCGCTGACAGGGAAAATACTTGTACGTAAATTCTAGTAGATTAGAGGGCAGGCATGGGTTAAGTGACTAAGGACCAGCCTAGGCTGCACAAGTGTCAGGGATTAGGATCATTATATGACCTATGAGGAATAAACACATGGCACTTTGTGATTGGCTAGTAGGTACTTAAAATGTGATCTCCCTGGCTGGTCAGTGCCCACTGTTGATTTGACAACCCGGGTGTATGTTGTGGTTCATATTCTCCCAGACTTACCTGTGCATGACCTCTGCCTTCCTCAATTTATCTCTAGAGAATGCCTCTGGATGCCTCATCTTTGCTGAACAGTTTGTCTTGTGTATGACCTTGTCTCGGACCCTGGAAATCCTGACGTCTCATCCCTAGGTACCACGTTACATGGACTAATACTGCGCATATGAACTTTGGCCTGGTCACTGACTGTCCCCTTGGCGTTTCCCTGCACAGGTTATTATTCGGGTTGGTTACCTGTATATGCTTACTGGTTTGGACTGTACTGCCGTTTATTTAATAAATCCAATATTGTTTAACCGCCTCACGTCCGCCCATAGGATATAAAAGTCCTATGGGTGGACGTCTATTTCTGTCAGCACGTTTTAAAACGTCCTGTCAGAAATAGCAGCTGCACGCTAATCGTGCAGCTGCTGATCGGGTTGCCCGCTGTCAGTGACAGCAGGGCAACCCTAAGACAAGGCAGGGACAGTGCCCAGGTGTCCCTGCCTTCACGATCGCTGCAGACACAGCGCTCACCGAGCGCTGTGTCTGCAGAGCAGGAAGCGCTGTGCGCTTCCTGTTCCGGCCCGGCGGTCATTTGACCGCCGTGACCGGAGAGTGCAGGAGCTGTGTGAGGTCTCTCAGAGACCTCGATCAGCCCTGCTGTGAGGCTGTACAGCGCAGGATTGCTGCTGTACAGCCTCTATAGGGGTGCATTTGTCCTGTAACTGGGGCTACTATGTCAGCCCCAGTTACAGGAGAAATCAACAGTGTAAAAAAAAATAAAAAGTGAAGTAAATGTCCCCCAGAGGTCTTGTATGACCTTATGGGGGACGAAAAGTGTAAAATAAAATAAAAATAAAATAAAGGGTTGAAAAAATAAAATAAAAAAAAGTTTCACATGTAAAAAAAAAAAAATCCCAAGTAAGGAATAAAAAAAAAAAAAAAAAATAGAAAAAATAAAATAAAATAGACATATTTAGTATTGCCGCGTCCGTAAAAACCAGCTCTATAAAAATATCACATGACCTAACCCCTCGGGTGAACACCGTAAAAAATAAATAAAACAAACTGTGTCAAAACAAGCAATTTTTGTCACCTTGCATCACAAAAGGTGCAACACCAAGTGATCAAAAACGCGTATGTCCCACAAAATGGTACCAATAAAACCGTCACCTCATCCCGCAAAAAATGAGCCCCTACATAAGAAAATCTCTCAAAAAATAAAAAAACTATAGCTCTAAGAACATGGAGACACTAAAACATCATTTTTTTGGTTTCAAAAATGCTATTATTGTGTTAAAGTGAAACAAATAAAAAAAAGTATACATATTAGGTATTGCCGCGTCCGTAAAAACCAGTTCTATAAAAATATCACATGACCTAACCCCTCGGGTGAACACCGTAAAAAAAAAAAAAAAAAACTGTGTCAAAACAAGCAATTTTTGTCACCTTGCATCACAAAAGGTGCAACACCAAGTGATCAAAAACGCGTATGTCCCACAAAATGGTACCAATAAAACCGTCACCTCATCCCGCAAAAAATGAGCCCCTACATAAGAAAATCTCTCAAAAAATAAAAAAACTATAGCTCTCAGAACATGGACACATTAAAACATAATTTTTTGGTTTCAAAAATGCTATTATTGTGTAAAACTTTAATAAATGAGAAAAAGTATACATATTAGGTATCGCCACGTCCGTAACAATCTGCTCTATAAAAATGTCACTTGACTGAACCCCTCAGGTGAACGCTGTAAAAATAAATAAATAGAAACTGTGCTAAAACAACCAATTTTTTGGTCACCTTGCCCCATAAAGTGTTATAATGAATGATCAAAAAATCATATGTACCCAAAAATAGTACTAATAAAACTGGCACCCTATCCCCTAGTTTCCAAAATGGGGTCACTTCTTGGGAGTTTCTACTGTAAGGGTGCATCAGGGGGCTTCAAATGGGACATGGCATCTAAAAACCATGTGGAGTTCCTTTCCTTCTGCGCCCTGCCGTGTGCCCATACAGCAGTTTACGACCACATGTGGGGTGTTTCTGTAAACCGCAGAATCTGGGTAATAAATATTGAGTTTTGTTTGGCTGTTAACCATCGATGTCTTAAAGAAAAGAATTGATTAAAATGGAAAATCTGCCAAAAAAGTGAAATTTAAAAATTTGATCTCCATTTTCCTTTAATTCTTGTGGAACGCCTAAAGGGTTAACAAAGTTTGTAAAATCGGTTTTGAATACCTTGAGGGGTGTAGTTTCTACAATGGGGTCATTTATGGGGGTATCCACTATGTAGGCCCCACAAAGTGACTTCAGACCTGAACTGGTCCTTATAAAGTGGGTTTTGGCAATTTTCTTAAAAATTTGAAGAATTGCTTCTAAACTTCTAAGCCTTCTAACGTCCTAAAAAAATAAAATGACATTTCCAAAATGATGCCAACATAAAGTAGACATATGGGGAATGTTAAATAATAAATATTTTATGAGGTATCACTTTCTGTTTTAAAAGCAGAGAAATTGAAATTTAGAAAATTGCGAATTTTTCAAATTTTTGGGTAAATTTGGGATTTTTTCATAAATAAAGGTGAAATATTTTGACTCAAATTTATGACTATCATGAAGTACAATGTGTCACGAGAAAACAATCTCTGAATGACTTGGATAAATAAAGGCGTTCCAAAGTTATTACCACATAAAGTGAGATATGTCAGTTTTGCAAAATTTGGCCTGGTCAGGAAGGGGGCAAAGGGCCCAGATGGGAAGTGGTTAACCTCTGTCTGGTTGCTTGGTGTTCTGTACCATTACAGGTAGGCATTAGTTTATGAAAAAAATAATGTTAATGCCAGAAAAATACCAGCATAAGCATGGACAGTGTAGGTTGGAAACCACCACATAGGAATTGCTGTAAAAAAATGGGCTATAGGACTTCACTATGTGGGCACCATGTGATCTTACAGAAAAATGTACTCTGCTGTATAGTCACCACTATGTAGCATCATTGGTGTAAAGTTCTGTCATTCTTTAATATTATTAATCTGATATTTCATTTATTTCTGTAATAACAGTCAACTTCTTACTTTATTGGACACCTGCATCAGGGTTACATAGTGCAGTTGAAAAAAAAGACATGTCCATCAATTTCAACCAAGAGATGGTAGGGGATGTGAATGAATGGAAGGGGAGTGAGAAACAGACTTCTACATATTTTTTTATTCAATGCACTTCTATAGCGCTGACATATTCCACATAGCTTTATAGACTATAGCATCATGCTGTCTCCAATGGGGCTCACAATCTAAGTTCCCTATCAGTATATCTTTGGAGTGTGGGAGGAAACCGCCACGCTGCCACCTCCACACTATGTCACCTTGCCACTCTGTGGTCTCCTCATGCTGTTTCTAAATCAACACTATGTCACTGGGCCACTCTGTGGCCTCCTCATGCTGCTACTGCTGCCACCTCAACACTGTCACCTTGCCAGTCTTTGGCCTCCTCATGCTGCTGCTAACTCAACACTATGTCACTGGGCCACTCTGTGGTCTACTAATGCTGCTGCTGACACCTCCCCACTATGTCACTGGGCCACTTGGTGGTCTCCTCATGCTGCTTCCACCTCAACACTATGTCATTAGTCCACACTGTGGACTTCTCAAGCTGTTCTTCCACCCTCCCCACTCTAGGACTAAACCACTATTATGCCTTTTTGGCCTGGTTGACATCATCATTTATTTGACCCTTCTTCTGATCTGTCAGAAGGAATAAAAAATGAGACGCACAACGGATCCTCTCTGTGTAGCGGCTGTAAGGCCTGTATGGTCTCATCAGAATTGGCTTGTGAGTTGGTAGCCAAAAGCAGGAGTGGGTACAAAACACATCAGACATGATAATATTACATTTACGTGTCATCTCAGTTTTGGATCCACTCCTGTTTTTTTTTTTGGCTTTAAAAATACTGATGGATTACTGACCAAATGCTGACCGAGTGAAGGCGGATGCTCAACAGACAGGATCCGTTTTTTGGGGTTTATTGTTCTGATGGATCCTAGGAAGGGCAAAATAATCAGTGACTAGGGATGAGCGAACCCGAACTGTATAGTTCGGGTTCGTACCGAATTTTGGGGTGTCCGTGACACGGACCCGAAGCCGATCATTTTCGTAAAAGTTCGGGTTCGGTGTTCGGCGCTTTCTTGGCGCTCTTTGAAAGGCTGCAAAGCAGCCAATCAACAAGCGTCATACTACTTGCCCCAAGAGGCCTACTATTGGCATGGCTGTGATTGGCCAGTGCAGCATGTGACCCAGCCTCTATTTAAGCTGGAGTCACGTAGCGCCGCACGTCACTCTGCTATGATCAGTATAGGGAGAGGTTGCAGCTGCGACGTTAGGGCGAGATTAGGCAGATTAACTCCTCCAAAAGACTTCATTCTGTGATCGATCTGCAGCTGTGGATCATTGAAGTGCTATTATTGACTTGCTCACTTTTTTGAGGCTGCCCAGAGCGTTTTTAGATCACTTTTTTTCTGGGGTGATCGGCGGCCATTTTGTGACTTGTGGTGCGCCAGCACAAGCTATCACCAAGTGTATTTAACCATCGATAGTGTGGTTATTTTGTGCTATATCCTACATCAGCTGCAGGCTGAGCCTGTGTCACCGAAGTGCATTTAACCATCAACAGTCTGGTTATTTTTTGGCCATATACTACATCTGGTGCAGGCTGAGCCTGTGTCACCCAAGTGCATTTAACCATCAACAGTGTGGTTATTTTTTGGCCATATATTACATCAGGGGCAAGTTGAGCCTGTCACCCAGCGCCTAAAAAATAGACCTGACATTTCTATTCAACCAAATCTGTACTGTTTTAGCTGGTCAAGTTATTTGTAGTGACCGTAAAAGCACACTTTTTATTCTGGGTTGAAAAACCATTCCCAAATTTGCCATTCTCAAAATAACTAGTTTCTGGTATTTGAGGCCTACTTGAAATCTATCCCAAAAAGAATATCTTACATTGAAGGTACTGATAGTGTCATTCAGAAAAACCTAAGACACACGCTAGCGTGCTGATAGAAGTCTGATTCTGTGATTAAACCTATACCTGTCACACAGCGCAAAAAGAAAACAGGCCTCACCTCTCTATTTAACCAAATCTGTACTGTTTTAGCTGGTCAAGTTGTTGTTCATGACATGAATACAGATTCTGCGCTGACATAAGGCCAGATTCTCTGTTACGGGACCTCTCTCCTCTGCCTGGGTGCCTGGGCCTAAATGTGTGACAGTGGCCTGTTCCAGTGGTGGGTGACGTGAAGCCTGATTCTCTGCTATGACATGAAGACAGATTCTGCGCTGACATAAGGCCAGATTCTCTGTTACGGGACCTCTCTCCTCTGCCTGGGTGCCTGGGCCTAAATGTGTGACAGTGGCCTGTTCCAGTGGTGGGTGACGTGAAGCCTGATTCTCTGCTATGACATGAAGACAGATTCTGCGCTGACATAAGGCCAGATTCACTGTTACGGGACCGCTCTCCTCTGTCTGGGTGCCGGGGCCTAAATGTGTGACAGTGGCCTGTTCCAGTGGTGGGTGACGTGAAGCCTGATTCTCTGCTATGACATGAAGACAGATTCTGCGCTGACATAAGGCCAGATTCTCTGTTACGGGACCTCTCTCCTCTGCCTGGGTGCCTGGGCCTAAATGTGTGACAGTGGCCTGTTCCAGTGGTGGGTGACGTGAAGCCTGATTCTCTGCTATGACATGAAGACAGATTCTGCGCTGACATAAGGCCAGATTCTCTGTTACGGGACCTCTCTCCTCTGCCTGGGTGCCTGGGCCTAAATGTGTGACAGTGGCCTGTTCCAGTGGTGGGTGACGTGAAGCCTGATTCTCTGCTATGACATGAAGACAGATTCTGCGCTGACATAAGGCCAGATTCACTGTTACGGGACCGCTCTCCTCTGTCTGGGTGCCGGGGCCTAAATGTGTGACAGTGGCCTGTTCCAGTGGTGGGTGACGTGAAGCCTGATTCTCTGCTATGACATGAAGACAGATTCTGCGCTGACATAAGGCCAGATTCTCTGTTACGGGACCTCTCTCCTCTGCCTGGGTGCCTGGGCCTAAATGTGTGACAGTGGCCTGTTCCAGTGGTGGGTGACGTGAAGCCTGATTCTCTGCTATGACATGAAGACAGATTCTGCGTTGAGATAAGGCCAGATTCTCTGTTACGGGACCTCTCTCCTCTGCCTGGGTGCCTGGGCCTAAATGTGTGACAGTGGCCTGTTCCAGTGGTGGGTGACGTGAAGCCTGATTCTTTGCTATGACATGAAGACAAATTTTGCGCTGACATAAGGCCAGATTCTCTGTTACGGGACCGCTCTCCTCTGTCTGGGTGCCGGGGCCTAAATGTGTGACAGTAGCCTGTTCCAGTGGTGGGTGACGTGAAGCCTGATTCTCTGCTATGACATGAAGACAGATTCTGTGCTGACATCAGGCCAGATTCTCTGTTACGGGACCACTCTCCTCTGCCTGGGTGCCGGAGCCTAAATGTGTGACAGTGGCCTGTTCCAGTGGTGGGTGACGTGAAGCCTGATTCTCTGCTATGACATGAAGAGACTGATTCTCTGCTGACATGAAGCCAGATTCTTTGCTATGGCATGAAGAGACTGATTCTCTGCTGACGTGAAGCCAGATTCTCTGCTATGGGACCTCTGTCCAATTGATATTGGTTCATTTTTTTTTTTTTTTTTTAATTAATTTCCCTATCCACATTTGTTTGCAGGGGATTTACCTACATGTTGCTGCCTTTTGCAGCCCTCTAGCTCTTTCCTGGGCTGTTTTACAGCCTTTTTAGTGCCCAAAAGTTCGGGTCCCCATTGACTTCAATGGGGTTCAGGTTCGGGACGAAGTTCGGATCGGGTTCGGATCCCGAACCCGAACATTTCCGGGAAGTTCGGCCGAACTTCTCGAACCTGAACATCCAGGTGTTCGCTCAACTCTATCAGTGACGTCAACACAAACTTACTGCTGACACCCGCTGCACCTTGTTGGGGGGCTCTACTTGTATAGGCAATTAATAGAACAGGTTCTGTAGACATCTGTGGAATCAGCGGACAACGGTGTAAAATCACTGTGCTCTTTCAAGCTACAGTAGGATCTTGGGCCTCTGCACTGTTCTATCAACGGTTTTGCCCTGCCACAGTCCTGTTAATGCAGTGGATGTCTGCGTGCTGACATTCACTGTTAGGAGTGATACCTGGTGTCACACCTGGTACCAGATATCCAGATAGATAGTACCTCACCCAGGTCACACACCTAGGACCCTGTGGTGTTTTGGCCCCCCTAAGTGTTGGTGGGTTCTAGTTTGTGGGATCCACCCTTCATTCATCCCGATATGGTCCCACCTCTATCTATGTGGTTACTGTGAGGGTGGTCCCATAAATCAGTGACGGTTCAAGTTGCTGCTTTGTGCAGTTTGGGTAGACACCCCTATATTTTATTGAGACAATTTAATAAAGAATTTGTTATTTTGTTTTAGCGTCCTATCCCCAAATATATTTAAAAGCAGTGTAGGCTACCTCCTACTCCTCCACCGCCGCTTCCACCTACACCACTTCCTCAACCTCCTACTCCATATGGACCTCGTCCTCCTAGATCAAGATTATTATTATTTATTTTTTTACCTATTTTATGTTATTTAAAGTCATTTCCCTATCCACATTTGTTTGCAAAGCACTTGCCATGCTCTTAACCACATTTTGTTGCCATTTGCAGCCCTCTAGCCCTTTCCATGACATTTTTACAGCCATTTTAGTGCTCAAAGTTCGGGTCCCCATTGACTTCAATGGGGTTCGGGTTCAGGGTCAAGTTCGGGCCCCGAACTCAAACTTTTTTCTGAAGTTCGTCGAACCCGAACATCCAGGTGTTCGCTTAACTCTACTAGAGACCAAGAGTTTAATTGCCAAAGAGAGTAAAACTAATCCTAAAATGTTCTTCAATTATATAAATGGTAAAACGTATAACTATAAAGGTGTCGGCCCTTTACAGAGTGATGAGGGGGCAGTTGCAGAGAGCGATGAGGAGAAAGAAAAGCTATTAAATATTTTTTTCTCCACTGTATTCATTGAAGAAAATAAACTGTCAGATGAAATGCAGAATGTAAAACTAAATTCCCCATTAAAAGTGCCCTGTCTGACCCAGAATGAAGTACAGCAGTGTCTTGAAAAGATTAAAATAGACAAATCGCCATGACTGGATGCTCCCCCCCCCCCCCCGTATCCTAAGAGAATTAAGTAATGTCATAGCCAGACCCTTATTATCTGATATTTAAGGACTCTATACTGACTGGTAGTGTTCCACAGGATTGGCGCATGGCAAATGTGGTGCCAATATTCAAAAAGGGTCCAAAAACAAAGTCCGGAAACTATAGGCCGGTAAGTTTAACATCGGTCATGGGTAAACTGTTTGAAGGTTCTAAAAGAGATGCTATCTTGGAGCACATGAGGGATCGGTCATGTCAAACTAATTTAATCCGTTTCTATGACGAGGTAGGTTCTAAACTTGACAGCGGCGAATCAATGGATGTCGTATATCTGGACTTCTCCAAAGCATTTGACACTGTACCGCATAAAATGTTAGTATATAAAATGAGAATACTTGGAGTGGGAGAAAACGTCTGTATGTGGGTAAGTAACTCGCTCAGTAATAGAAAACAGAGGGTGGTTATTAACGGTACACACCCAGATTGGGTCACTGTCACTAGTGGAGTACCTCAGGTGTCAGTACTGGGCCCTATCCCCTTCAATATATTTATTATTGATCTTGTAGAAGGCTTGCACAGTAAAATAAAATTATTTGTAGATGACACTAAACTGTGTAAAGTAATTGACACGGAAGAGGACAGTATACTACTACAGAGGGATCTGGATAGATTGGAGGCTTGGGCCGATAAGTGGCAGATGAGGTTTAACACTGACAAATGTAGAGTTATGCACATGGGTAGGAATAATACAAGTCACCCGTACATACTAAATAGTAAAACACCGGGTAACACTGACATGGAAAAGGACCTAGGAATTTTAGTGAACAGCAAACTAAGTTGTAAAAACCAGTGTCAGGCAGCTGCTGCCAAGGCCAATAAGATAATGGGTTACATCAAAAGGGGCATAGATGCCTGTGATGAGAACATAGTCCTACCACTTTACAAATCGCTAGTCAGACCACACATGGAGTACGGTGTACAGTTCTGGGCTCCTGTGAACAAGGCATACATAGCAGAGCTGGAAAGGGTTCAGAGGAGGGCAACTAAAGTAATAACTAGAATGGGGGCACTACAGTACCCTGATAGATTATCAAAATTAGGGTTATTTACTTTAGAAAAAGGACGACTGAGGGGAGATTTAATTACTATGTATAAATATATCAGGGGTCAGTACAGAGATCTCTCCCATCATCTATTTATCCCCAGGACTGTGACTGTTACGAGGGGACATCCTCTGCGTCTGGAGGAAAGAAGGTTTGTACACAAACATAGAAAATGCTTCTTTACGGTAAGAGCAGTGAGACTATGGAACTCTCTGCCTGAGGAGGTGGTGATGGTGAGTTCACTAAAAGAATTTAAGACGGGCCTGGATGTATTTCTGGAGTGTAATAATATTACAGGCTATAGCTACTAGAGAGGGGTCGTTGATCCAGGGAGTTATTCTGATTTCCTGATTGGAGTCGGGAAGGAATTTTTTCCCCTTAAGTGGGGAAAATTGGCTTCTACCTCATAGTTGTTTTTTTTTGCCTTCCTCTGGATCAACTTGCAGAATTCCAGGCCGAACTGGATGGACAAATGTCTTTTTTTGGCCTTATGTACTATGTTACTATGTACTCTGATCATAAACTACCTGCAATTCTTTTTAGAAGGCAATTTTCTGCGTATTTGGGTTAAATCTACTATAAATTATGGGGTTCATTTACTATGTGGAAATATGATTAAATTAGGCGTATTTCAGGCGCAGATAGCGGCACAATGGTTAGTGCATTCCAGGTCTAAAATTTTGGGGGATCGGACAGCAGGCCAGTGTCTTTCACCATTTTCTATGCCTGTTTTAGGCGTATAAAAAGATCTAAATGTAAGACCGCTCAGAAGCTGTCTTGGGCATCAAGAGAACCTGTCCCATCCCTGGACATATTACAGAGCACCATCAATGTGTATCCGAGCCTAGGACATAACTCATACAGTAGTTACTTTAGAATCAGAACCGGTATGCTGTCTTTAAGTGGTATTACTGTCTAGTGTATCTTTTAAAACATCATTCAAAACTAACAAGCATAACCTCTTTTACCCTCAACTCTGGAGTCAATGTCAAAATTTTCTCCATGTGCTCAGCTCAGGTTCTGTAGAACTTACCATTTTTTCAGACTTCACAGATGTTTGGCAGGAATTTTCCTAGAAATGTGGTAAATTGAAAGATGTGTCATCACGTATTGCGGTTGCATTTGTTAGTGATAGCATTACTTAAAAACCCCTGCATTTAATCCACACTGCTGTTCAAGGTCGCTTTAATGGCTTCCTGTAAGTAAAATCCATTATTAATGTAAGCACAATGGTGGGAATTGGTATGACGTCATTACACAATAGGGACTGTATGAAGCTAGCCCATCGTTAATATTTCTGTCTAAATCATGCTTTGTTTTGTTTTTCACTTTAATTTGCAATCAACCAATCCATCTCAGTCCTGTTATCAGCATATTCTCATTCTAGCGTACACTGACAACTCTTTTTTAAAGGGTTGATTTAAACCAACGCATATTCCTGAACTATTTCTCCACATCAGTAAAGACGCAATGTTCCACCTATTATAGAGGCTCACATTCTAACTTTTATCTTTCAAATGCATTTACTTAATGGAAATGTTAAAAGATTTATAATATCCATATCATAGATCCTTCTCCATCATTTATATGTAGTAACAGCGCAGATTGTGGAAAGCCGGGAGAGTCGGGAAGGCTATAAACTGTGTTAATCAGACTGTACTTTATAGAACATGTGTATTGCGGTTTAAAAGGGTATTCCCATCTCAGACAATGAGGGCATATCGCTAGGATATGCCCACATTGTCTGATAGGTGCAGGTCTCACCTATCTCTAAAAAAAAATCTGGCAAGGTGGTAGTCAGCAGTGCCGAGTCCAGCCACCACCAATCCTCCGAAAAGAGACGAGAGGTGTGCTCGGCTATTTTCGGAATCCCCATAGAAATTAATAGGAGTGCACCATGCTTACGAGGTCACCTGGTATACTTCTGGTTGTCAGCTTGATGTGCTATCTACATAGAGATATTTATTTTACTCACTTATATAGCGCTACTATATTCCACAGCCCTTTACAGACATTAGCATCACATACTGTCCCCAATGGGGCTCACAATCTAAGTTTCCTATCTGTATGTCTTTGGAGTGTTCAAGGAAACCAGACTACCTGCAGGAAACCCATGCAGACATAGGCCTCCTGCACACGAACGTGTGCTTCCTGTTGCCGTATTGCGGACCGCATTTGCGGATCCGCAATACACGAGTGCCGTTCCGTGGTCATTCCGCATCACGGATGCGGACCCATTCACTTCAATGGGTCCGCAAATCCGGAGATGGGGAATGGTGCGGGATGGAAGCACGGAACGGAACCCTACGGAAGCACTACGGAGTGCTTCCGTGAGGTTTCATCCCGTACTTCCGTTCCGCAAAAAGATAGAACATGTCCTATCTTTTTTGCGGAACGGCCAGATCGCGGACCCATTAAAGTGAATGGGTCCGCGATCCGCTGCGCTGGGCCCACGGACGGTGTTCGTGCATTGCGGACCACAGCACGACCACGGGGCGCACACGTTTGTGTGCACAAGGCCTTAAGGAGAACATACAAACTCCATGCAGATTCAAACCCAGGACCCCAGCACTGCAAGGCACCAGTACTAACAACTGAGCCACCATGATTCCCCAGCACGGATTTGGACATACAACAAGTACAGTTCTTGCAGCTAACGGGCCACAGGGCCAACATGTGGGGCTACGGTGGGCCGATGGGGGTAGTAATAGTTTGTACTCATGGTTAACAGAGCCTCCCAGGGCCGGCGTGCAGTGATGGGGAAGACAGTACTAGATCCTCTGGGGCACTCTCTAGTACAGGGATCTCCAGCCAGATGGTAGTTGAGGTGCCCTTGATGGAGGTACACTTAGGTGTTTAGGGTGCTTTGGAGGCTGGGACCCTGAGGGTCGTGACTTCAGCACCGTTAGGTGCAAAGGTCGGTGGTGGAAAATATGAGGAGTCGGTTGCAGTGAAACAGTTGAACTTTTACTTAGGTTACTTGTCTTCAGGTAGTCAGTACAGTTCATTTATACGGTAAAGCAATAATATAAATATTGGTTCCATAGAGGCATGTGGTAAAGGATAATTTTGTGCATTAATCATCCGGCTGTGTCCAGGTACTTTTAGGTTCCTCCTGGTCACTGGTGCTTGTGAAGTTCATTGGCTAATTTAGCTCTAATCTCCACTAGAGTTTCTCTATACCAGACGTAGACTCATTAGTCTGTGCTGTGCTGCTGTAATACTGTTCTTGTTCTATGTGTTCCCTTGGCTTGGCCAGAGCCAAGAGGCTAATATGGCAGCCACATGGTGGACTAAGCCTGTTCTGCTCCTCTCACAACCAATTCTCTACTCTCACAGCTTTTTCTAACAAAACCCCAGTGTATATATATATATATATATATATATATATATATATATATATATAGGAGTGGCGCCGCACAGCTGGATCGCTCAACCCACCTCAGGTGACTTGGATAATGACGGACCTCTGGCCCAATCTTAGGTAGGATAAAAAGAGAGATGGGTGGGATATGTAGACACGCCCCCCAGGAAGAAGCTCAGGTGAAACGTGCGTTGGGGTTGGTGTGCCCTGCGACTCTCCCGGTCTGTATGACAATGTTAGCTATTTTTCACATGCATTATTGTTAAGAGTATTGCCTTGTGGGTTGGACTTATACTGTGGATTGCATATTGAGGACGGTTGTTCCCTATGTATATGCTTACAACAGTGCAACCAACCTGCCAGACATTATATGTAATTAGTCATATGGTGTGGTAGCTATCTATGGTACAAATTGGCCTGGATTATAATGTGCAATAGGCCAAATGATATTAAGACCTACCAGTACCTACTGCCTCTTGGTTAGTTCATACTTGGGACTGGTAGTATCTTTGTGACACACCTGTGTGGATCAGTACCTCCAACATTGCTGTTTTTATACTGTATTATTTAATGAATTATTTTGTAATGATAAATATATATTTATTCATTATTTATGTGTGTTCGGTTTTTTGGTTGTTGTTGATATGGTGTAACACACATTTAAGTTTGTCAGTTTGTCTACTTGTTGTTGGTTTTGCTAAGACCGGTATCTAAAACGCCGTTCTTACTAAATGTGCCCCTGAGTGTTTTTTTTTACTGATGAAAACAAAATTATGGAAACTGCTGACATTTGTGGGAAAAAAATTACAAAGTGAATGCAATTACATAAAAATCTGGTGCAGACTGAACCAAAAGTAAAAAAAAAAGTTCAGATTTTCACTGATAGAACCCTGATGAGTTACATATAGCTTGTGTGAAATAAGCCATAGGGATAGGAGGGAAAGATGTATTAGAGAAGGAGGAGAGCACCCACAGCAGAGTCTGTAGGAGAGGAATCACATAGTCAATAACAGTGTCAAAATGGCAGAATCTACATGGTAAAGGGAGGAATCTCAGGACAGGGGAGAGTAGATCGCACAGCTTACATGTCATAGAAGGCGAACGCAATCAGTTAAAGCCAGACCAGGAATAAAAAGATTACGGAATCTGAGCCATGATTCAGTTGCATTTAGAGTAAATGCTTTTATATATGCTGTAAAATGAATATGAGAAGATTGAAGCTCTCCATCATTCTTTTCTGATTGCATTTTCTTAAATTATTCATAATGAGTCCTTGGTTATATATGGTTATCTCTCAAAGTTGGTACTATAGAAATGAATGGAGCCGCAGTGCAACTCATATGTTTGCCGCGACCATGACTCCATAGACCCATAGGGTTGCGGTCGCAGCTAAAAGGCAAGTAACACTACTTGGGCGTAACACCTGTTGCGCAACCAAGATCGCCGCATAGCCCATCCCTTAATGCAGCTGAGTTGTAGTGATGGAAGCAAAGCAGCCACCACAACTCAGCTGCACTAAGGGATGGGCTATGCGGCAATCTTGGTTGCGCAACAGGTGTTACGCCCAAGTAGTGCCACTTGCCTGTTAGCTGCGACCGCAACCCTATGGGTCTATGGAGTCATGGTCGCAACAAACGTATGAGTTGCACTGCGGCTCCATTCATTTCTATAGTACCAACTTTGAGAGATAACCATATATAACCAAGGACTCATTATGAATAATTTAAGAAATTGCAATCAGAAAAGAATAATGGAGAGCTTCAATCTTCTCATATTCATTCTGGACAACCCCTTTAATAAAACAACATGGAATGGAATGGAAACACATCATATTTCCCTTAAATGTAAAAAAAAACAAAAAACAGCAATTTCCAGATGAATAGACTGAAACATTTTGTGCAAACACATAATGATGTTATCAGTGTTATATGAAAGAAAAGATATATAAATCCATTTTCCCTCTAAAATATTATTCTGAAACTGTAGAAATCGATTCCCCTCACGAGCAATTAATCCTACATGATAGGACAGAAACAACATAACACTCATATATTCTTCCTTCAGGAAACCAATTTGTTAGGCAAAAATAGCGCATTTTTGATCAATATGAAATTTAACTCAAAATCTCGCTCCACAGTGAAACATATCTAAATGGCATTCCAGGATTATTAATAATTCAATACAGCATGGTCAATAGGCTATTTTATAGATTGCGTATTGGACAGCATCATAATCTGAACCGCCTCATACATCACTGTGGTGAAACTCCTGAACATGATACCTATTACTAAAATTAATTATCCATTTTCCTTGGTGTCATGGTGAATGTGTTTCTGTGGGACTTAAACAACTGCTGTTCCTGACATGACAGATGACTGCTGTGTGGCTTTTTTCCTTTAGTTCTTTTCTTCTATTTTATTTTTATGTTGCTCGCTAGAATATTCATTTTCATACGCGATGAATTCAAACAGTATTACTGATATAATGGTTACTATTATTACTGGCAAACATTATTATAATACTTGTCTATGGACATTTTCTACTGGCATTTTTTGATATTTCTGTAATATATATATATATATATATATATATATATATATATACACAGTGCTGCCCATAATTATTCATACCCCTGTCAAATTTTGACTTAAAGTTACTTTTAGTCAACCAGCAAGTAATTTTTTGACAGGAAATGACATAGGTGTCTCCCAAAAGATAATAAGATGATGTACAAGAGGCATTATTGTGGGAAAAAAACATTTCTCAGCTTTTATTTACATTTGAGCAAAAATACAAGGGGTTCCGCACTGTGGAAAATCTGGGAGGACGTGGTTGGAAGCCAAAAGTGACACCTGTGCTGGCCAGTAGGATAGTTAGAGAGGTGAAAAAGAATCCAAGGATCACCACCAAGGCCATCCTGGTGAATCTGGGCTCTGCTGGTGGCAATGTCTCAAGGCAGACAATCCAATGGACACTGCACACTTCTGGGTTCTACTTCTCCAGATAAGGCACACAAAAGCTCGCTTGGCCTTTGCAAAAGCTCATCTGGACAAAGAAGAAGACTTCTGGTCTTCTGTGTTATGGTCAGATGAAACAAAAATTGAATTGTTTGGTCACAAGTAGAGTTGAGCGAACACCTGGATGTTCGGGTTCGAGAAGTTCGGCCGAACTTCCCGGAAATGTTCGGGTTCGGGATCCGAACCCGATCCGAACTTCGTCCCGAACCCGAAACCCATTGAAGTCAATGGGGACCCGAACTTTTTGGCACTAAAAAGGCTGTAAAACAGCCCAGGAAAGAGCTAGAGGGCTGCAAAAGGCAGCAACATGTAGGTAAATCCCCTGCAAACAAATGTGAATAGGGAAATTAATTAAAATAAAAATAAAAAAAATAAAAATTAACCAATATCAATTGGACAGAGGTCCCATAGCAGAGAATCTGGCTTCACGTCAGCAGAGAATCAGTCTCTTCATGCCATAGCAGAGAATCTGGCTTCATGCCAGCAGAGAATCAGTCTTCATGTCATAGCAGAGAATCAGGCTTCACGTCACCCACCACTGGAACAGGCCACTGTCACACATTTAGGCCCCGGCACCCAGACAGAGGAGAGAGGTCCCGTAACAGAGAATCTGGCTTCATGTCAGCACAGAATCAGTCTTCATGTCATAGCAGAGAATCAGGCTTCACGTCACCCACCACTGGAACAGGCCACTGTCACATATTTAGGCCCAGGCACCCAGGCAGAGGAGAGAGGTCCCGTAACAGAGAATATAGCTTCATGTCAGCAGAGAATCAGTCTTCATGTCATAGCAGAGAATCAGGCTTCACGTCACCCACCACTGGAACAGGCCACTGTCACATATTTAGGCCCAGGCACCCAGGCAGAGGAGAGAGGTCCCGTAACAGAGAATCTGGCTTCATGTCAGCAGAGAATCAGTCTTCATGTCATAGCAGAGAATCAGGCTTCACGTCACCCACCACTGGAACAGGCCACTGTAACATATTTAGGCCCCGGCACCCAGGCAGAGGAGAGAGGTCCCGTAACAGAGAATCTGGCTTCATGTCAGCAGAGAATCAGTCTTCATGTCATAGCAGAGAATCAGGCTTCACGTCACCCACCACTGGAACAGGCCACTGTCACATATTTAGGCCCAGGCACCCAGGCAGAGGAGAGAGGTCCCGTAACAGAGAATCTGGCTTCATGTCAGCACAGAATCAGTCTTCATGTCATAGCAGAGAATCAGGCTTCACGTCACCCACCACTGGAACAGGCCACTGTCACATATTTAGGCCCAGGCACCCAGGCAGAGGAGAGAGGTCCCGTAACAGAGAATCTGGCTTCATGTCAGCACAGAATCAGTCTTCATGTCATAGCAGAGAATCAGGCTTCACGTCACCCACCACTGGAACAGGCCACTGTCACATATTTAGGCCCCGGCACCCAGACAGAGGAGAGAGGTCAAGTAACAGAGAATCTGGCTTCATGTCAGCACAGAATCAGTCTTCATGTCATAGTAGAGAATCAGGCTTCACGTCACCCACCACTGGAACAGGCCACTGTCACATATTTAGGCCCAGGCACCCAGGCAGAGGAGAGAGGTCCCGTAACAAAGAATCTGGCTTCATGTCAGCACAGAATCAGTCTTCATGTTATAGCAGAGAATCAGGCTTCATGTCACCCACCACTGGAACAGGCCACTGTCACATATTTAGGCCCAGGCACCCAGGCAGAGGAGAGAGGTCCCGTAACAGAGAATCTGGCTTCATGTCAGCACAGAATCAGTCTTCATGTCAAAGCAGAGAATCAGGCTTCACGTCACCCACCACTGGAACAGGCCACTGTCACATATTTAGGCCCAGGCAGAGGAGAGAGGTCCCGTAACAGAGAATATGGCTTCATGTCAGCACAGAATCAGTCTTCATGTCATAGCAGAGAATCAGGCTTCACGTCTCCCACCACTGGAACAGGCCACTGTCACATATTTAGGCCCAGGCACCCAGGCAGAGGAGAGAGGTCCCGTAACAGAGAATCTGGCTTCATGTCAGCACAGAATCAGTCTTCATGTTATAGCAGAGAATCAGGCTTCACGTCACCCATCACTGGAACAGGCCACTGTCACATATTTAGGCCCAGGCACCCAGGCAGAGGAGAGAGGTCCCGTAACAGAGAATCTGGCTGCATGTCAGCACAGAATCAGTCTTCATGTCATAGCAGAGAATCAGGCTTCACGTCACCCACCACTGGAACAGGCCACTGTCACATATTTAGGCCCAGGCACCCAGGCAGAGGAGAGAGGTCCCGTAACAGAGAATCTGGCTTCATGTCAGCACAGAATCAGTCTTCATGTCATAGCAGAGAATCAGGCTTCACGTCACCCACCACTGGAACAGGCCACTGTCACATATTTAGGCCCAGGCACCCAGGCAGAGGAGAGAGGTCCCGTAACAGAGAATCTGGCTTCATGTCAGCACAGAATCAGTCTTCATGTCATAGCAGAGAATCAGGCTTCACGTCACCCACCACTGGAACAGGCCACTGTCACATATTTAGGCCCCGGCACCCAGACAGAGGAGAGAGGTCCCGTAACAGAGAATCTGCGTTTGTCTGTAATGACGCCCCCTGCCGTGCTGAATACACGTTCAGACAAAACGCTGGCCGCCAGGCAGGCCAGCACCTCCAAGGCATAAAAGGCTAGCTCTGGCAACGTGGACAATTTGGAGACCCAGAAGTTGAATGGGGCCGAACCATCAGTCAGTACGTGGAGGGGTGTGCACAGGTACTGTTCCACTATGTTATTGAAATGTTGCCTCCTGCTAACACGTTCCGTATCAGGTGGTGGTGCACTTAGCTGTGGCGTGGTGACAAAACTTTTCCACATCTCTGCCATGCTAACCCTGCCCTCAGAGGAGCTGGCCGTGACACAGCTGCGTTGGCGACCTCTTGCTCCTCCTCTGCCTTCGCCTTGGGCTTCCACTGGTTCCCCTGTGACATTTGGGAATGCTCTCAGTAGCGCGTCTACCAACGTGCGCTTGTACTCGCGCATCTTCCTATCACGCTCCAGTGTAGGAAGTAAGGTGGAAACATTGTCTTTGTACCGGGGATCCAGCAGGGTGGCAACCCAGTAGTCCGCACACGTTAAAATGTGGGCAACTCTGCTGTCGTTGCGTAGGCACTGCAGCATGTAGTCGCTCATGTGTGCCAGGCTGCCCAGAGGTAATGAGAAGCTGTCCTCTGTGGGAGGCGTATCGTCATCGTCCTGTGTTTCCCCCCAGCCACGCACCAGTGATGGGCCCAAGCTGCTTTGGGTGCCACCCTGCTGTGAACATGCTTCATCCTCATCCTCCTCCACCTCCTCCTCATTCTCGTCCTCCTCGTCCTCCAGTAGTGGGCCCTGTCTGGCCACATTTGTACCTGGCCTCTGCTGTTGCAAAAAACCTCCCTCTGAGTCACTTCGAAGAGACTGGCCTGAAAGTGCTAAAAATGACCCCTCTTCCTCCTCTTCCTTTTGGACCACCTTCTCTTCCATCATCACCCTAAGTGTTTTCTCAAGGAGACATAGAAGTGATATTGTAACGCTGATAACGGCGTCATCGCCACTGGCCATGTTGGTGGAGTACTCGAAACAGCGCAACAGGACACACAGGTCTCGCATGGAGGCCCAGTCATTGGTGGTGAAGTGGTGCTGTTCCGCAGTGCGACTGACCCGTGCGTGCTGCAGCTGAAACTCCACTATGGCCTGCTGCTGCTCGCACAGTCTGTCCAGCATGTGCAAGGTAGAGTTCCACCTGGTGGGAACGTCGCATATGAGGCGGTGAGCGGGAAGGCCTAGGTTACGCTGTAGCGCAGACAGGCGAGCAGCGGCAGGGTGTGAACGCCGGAAGTGCGAACAGACGGCCGGCACTTTATGCAGCAGCTCTGACATGTCGGGGTAGTTGTGAATGAACTTCTGCACCACCAAATTCAGCACATGCGCCAGGCAAGGGATGTGCATCAAACCGGCTAGTCCCAGAGCTGTAACGAGATTTCGCCCATTATCGCACACCACCAGGCCGGGCTTGAGGCTCACCGGCAGCAACCACTCGTCGGTCTGTTGTTCTATACCCCGCCAGAACTCCTGTGCAGTGTGGGGCCTGTCCCCCAAACATATGAGTTTCAGAACGGCCTGCTGACGTTTACCCCGGGCTGTGCTGAAGTTGGTGGTGAAGGTGTGTGGCTGACTGGATGAGCAGGTGGAAGAAGAGTAGGAGGAAGCTGAGTAGGAGGAGGAGGAGACAGGAGGCAAAGAATGTTGCCCTGCGATCCTTGGCGGCGGAAGGACGTGCGCCAAACAGCTCTCCGCCTGGGGCCCAGCCGCCACTACATTTACCCAGTGTGCAGTTAGGGAGATATAGCGTCCCTGGTCGTGTTTACTGGTCCACGTATCTGTGGTTAGGTGGACCTTGCCACAGATGGCGTTGCGCAGTGCACACTTGATTTTATCGGATACTTGGTTGAGCAGGGAAGGCACGGCTCTCTTGGAGAAGTAGTGCCGGCTGGGAACAACATACTGTGGGACAGCAAGCGACATGAGCTGTTTGAAGCTGTCTGTCTCCACCAGCCTAAATGACAGCATTTCATAGGCCAGTAGTTTAGAAATGCTGGCATTGAGGGCCAGGGATCGAGGGTGGCTAGGTGGGAATTTACGCTTTCTCTCAAATGTTTGTGAGATGGAGAGCTGAACGCTGCCGTGTGACATGGTTAAGATGCTTGGTGACGCAGGTGGTGGTGTTGGTGGTACATCCCATGTTTGCTGGGCGGCAAGTGCCAACGTCCCTCCAGAGGCGGAGGAAGAGGCCGAGACGGAGGCAGCAGCAGAAGAGGCCGAGGTGGCAGCAGCAGAAGAGGTAGCAGGGGGAGCCTGAGTGACTTCCTTGTTTTTAAGGTGTTTACTCCACTGCAGTTCATGCTTTGCATGCAGGTGCCTGGTCATGCAGGTTGTGCCAAGGTTCAGAACGTTAATGCCTCGCTTCAGGCTCTGATGGCACAGCGTGCAAACCACTCGGGTCTTGTCGTCAGCACATTGTTTGAAGAAGTGCCATGCCAGGGAACTCCTTGAAGCTGCCTTTGGGGTGCTCGGTCCCAGATGGCGGCGGTCAGTAGCAGGCGGAGTCTCTTGGCGGCGGGTGTTCTGATTTTGCCCACTGCTCCCTCTTTGTCTTTTGCTACGCTGTTGGCTCGGTCTCACCACTGCCTCTTCCTCCGAACTGTGAAAGTCAGTGGCACGACCTTCATTCCATGTGGGGTCTAGGACCTCATCGTCCCCTGCATCGTCTTCCACCCAGTCTTGATCCCTGACCTCCTGTTCAGTCTGCACACTGCAGAAAGACGCAGCAGTTGGCACCTGTGTTTCGTCATCATCAGAGACGTGCTGAGGTGGTATTCCCATGTCCTCATCATCAGGAAACATAAGTGGTTGTGCGTTAGTGCATTCTATCTCTTCCACCCCTGGGGAAGGGCTAGGTGGATGCCCTTGGGAAACCCTGGCAGCAGAGTCTTCAAACAGCATAAGAGACTGCTGCATAACTTGATGCTCAGACAGTTTCCCTGATATGCATGGGGGTGATGTGACAGACTGATGTGCTTGGTTTTCATGGGCCATCTGTGCGCTTTCTGCAGAAGACTGGGTGGGAGATAATGTGAACGTGCTGGATGCACTGTCGGCCACCCAATTGACTAATGCCTGTACCTGCTCAGGCCTTACCATCCTTAGAACGCCATTGGGCCCCACCAAATATCCCTGTAAATTCTGGCGGCTACTGGGAACCTGAGGTAGTTGGTACACTAGGACGTGTGGCTGTGGCAGAACGGCCACGTCCTCTCCCAGCACCAGAGGGTCCACTAACACCACCACGACCATGTCCACGTCCGCGTCCCTTACTAGATGTTTTCCTCATTGTTACCGTTCACCACAATAAGAAAAATATTATTCGGGCCAATGTATTGAATTAAAATTCAGGCCTTTTTTTACAGACACCTAACACTGTCTGGCTATCTATTTAGGTAGCGTATTACACTAATACAGGCACACCAGTAATGACAGATTTAGTTAAATATAAATGTGAGGCCTATTTTTTAGGCGCTGTGTGACAGGTATACGTTTAATCACAGAATTAGACTTGTATCTGCACTGTAGCGTGTGTGTTAAGTTTTTCAGAATGACCCTTTTAGGGATAGATTTAAAGTAGGCCTGATACAGCAGAAACCACTAATTTTGAGAATGGCAAATTTGGGAATTGTTTTTCAACCCAGAACAAAAACTGTGCTTTTACGGTCACTAAAAATAACTTGACCAGCTAAAACAGTACTGATTTGGAGGAATATAAATTTCAGGCCTATTTTTTAGTCGCTAGGTGACAGGTATACGTTTAATCACAGAATTAGACTTGTATCTGCACTGTAGCGTGTGTGTCAAGTTTTTCAGAATGACCCTATCAGCACCTTGAATCTAATATACCCTTTTAGGGATAGATTTAAAGTAGGCCTGATACAGCAGAAACCACTAATTTTGAGAATGGCAAATTTGGGAATTGTTTTTTAACCCAGAACAAAAACTGTGCTTTTACGGTCACTAAAAATAACTTGACCAGCTAAAACAGTACTGATTTGGAGGAATATAAATGTCAGGCCTATTTTTTAGGCGCTGGGTGACAGGCTCAACTTGCCCCTGATGTAGTATATGGCTAAAAAATAACCACACTATTGATGGTTAAATGCACTTGGGTGACACAGGCTCAGCCTGCACCTGATGTAGTATATGGCCAAAAAATAACCACACTATTGATGGTTAAATGCACTTGATGAAAGCTTGACCCTGATGTAGGATATAGCAAAAAATAACCACACTATTGATGGTTAAATGCACTTGGGTGACACAGGCTCAGCCTGCACCTGATGTAGTATATGGCCAAAAAATAACCACACTATTCATGGTTAAATGCACTTGATGAAAGCTTGACCCTGATGTAGGATATAGCAAAAAATAACCACACTATTGATGGTTAAATGCACTTGGTGGTAGCTTGTGCTGGCACACCACAAGCCACAAAATGGCCGCCGATCACCCCAGAAAAAAGTGATATAAAAAACGCTCTGGGTAGCCTAAAAAAAGTGAGCAATTGAATATCAGCACTTCAATGATCCACAGCTGTAGATCGATCACTGAATGAAGTCTTTTGGAGGAGTTAATCTGCCTAATCTCGCCCTAACGTCGCAGCTGCAACCTCTCCCTACGCTTGTATCAGCAGAGTGACGTGCAGCGCTACGTGACCCAAGCTTATATAGAGGCTGGGTCACATGCTGCACTGGCCAATCACAGCCATGCCAATAGTAGGCAAGGCTGTGATGGCCTCTTGGGGCAAGTAGTATGATGCTTATTGATTGGCTGCTTTGCAGCCTTTCAAAAAGCGCCAAGAAAGCGCCGAACACCGAACCCGAACCCGGACTTTTACGAAAATGTACTATACAGTTCGGGTTCGCTCATCCCTAGTCACAATGATGTTTCCTTCATTTGGCGTAAAAAAGGAGAAGCCTTCAACCCAAAGAACACCATCCCTACTGTCAAACATGGTGGTGGAAACCTAATGCTTTGGGGGTGTTTTTTCAGCCAGTGGACAGGGGAACCTAATCACAGTAAACGGCACCATTAAAAAAGAGCAATACATGAGGATTCTCAATGACAACATCAGGCAGTCTGCAGAGAAACTTGGCCTTGGGCACCAGTGGACATTTCAGCATGACAATGACCCAAAACACACAGCAACATTAACGTTTTGGAGTGGCCCAGCCAGAGTCCAGACTTGAATCCAATTGAGAATCTGTGGAGGGAGCTAAAGATCAGGGTGATGTCAAGAAGACCCTTCAACCTGAAAGATTTTGAGCTCATTGCTAAAGATGAATGGGCAAAAATACCTATGCAGACATGCAAAAAGCTGGTCTGCAATTATAGGAAGCGTTTGATTGCTTTAATAGCCAATAAAGGCTTTTCTATTGATTATTGAGAAGGGTATGAATAATTTTGGACTGGACACTTTTTGCTCAAATGTAAATAAAAGCTGAGAAATGTTTTTTTCCACAATAATGCCTCTTGTACATCGTCTTATTATCTTTTGGGAGACACCTATGTCATTACCCGTCAAAAAATTACTTGCTGGTTGACTAAAAGTAACTTTAAGTCAAAATTTGCCAGGGGTATGAATAATTATGGGCAGCACTGTATATAGTAGGGATTTGCTCTGGTAGGTAGGGTAAGTGGACGCAATACAGAGGCAAGACCACAGTTGATTCACACAGTAAGAGTCCACAGAACAAAACATAAATCACCTGGCAGTCCACAGCAGGCTTTAGGACGCCTGACTCCCAGCAGGCGGCTTTCATGCGGCTCTCAGCCTTGCAGTATGGCGGAACTCCTCAGCTCCCAAACACAGAGCTTCCACAGCTCCACTATCACCTGGAGGATCATTCCACACACAGCTGAGCTGCTGGCTGGGTTTTTAAATCCCAGCCCAAAACCTGGCCTGGAACGTGGCGAACAGCCACCCACCCTGCTCTTTGGCTGCTCCCAATAAGAACCGGCCCGGATCGGCTTTACAGCCACACTAAGTAGCTGCTGCTGACACACTAACCTACCGATTCCTATCTCACCGAGGCCAGGAACCTCGGTGACACGTACCTTCTGTCAATGATGGACCCCTGCGCCTTCCTACATACCTTCCCCCTTTGTTCAACCCTGAGTGGGTGAACACACGCCAGACAGTGTACTCGGGACAGGGCATCCGTGTTTCCCTGTAACTGGCCTGCCCTGTGTTCTACTGTAAACTTAAAGTTTTGTAGAGACAAGAACCACCTGGTGACCCGAGCATACCTCTCTTTGGCATGGCTCATCCACTTGAGAGGGGAGTGATCGGTCACTAGACGGAACTTCCTCCCCAACAGATAATAGCGGAGAGACTCGAGTGCCCACTTGATGGCCAGGCACTCTCTCTCCACTATACTGTACCGGGTCTCCGCTGGAGTGAGCTTATGGCTGAAGAAGACAATGGGATGCTCCTCCCCATTGTCTTCCTGAAACAGTACCGCACCAAGGCCTACTTCGGAGGCATCAGTCTGTACCACAAATTCCCTCTTGAAGTCGGGCATCACCAAAACCGGGGACCCAGACAGGACCGACTTCAAAGCGGAGAAAGACTCTTCCGCCTGGTCATTCCAGCGGACTATCACGGACTTTCATCCCTTTAAGAGTCCTGTCAACGGAGCTGCTAAAGTGGCAAAATGGGGGACAAACCTCATGTAATAGCCCACCATTCCCAGGAACGACTTTACTTTTCTAGAGGTGGCAGGTCGAGGCCAATTCCGAATCGCCTCTATTTTGCTTACTTGGGGTTTGATGACTCCACGCCCAATGACATACTCAAGGTATTTAGTCTCTTCTAACCCGATTGCACATTTCTTTGGGTTAGCTGTTAGTCCCCCCTTTCGAAGGAAGTCCACTACGGCCTGTACTTTGGGCAGGTGACTTTCCCAGTCGGTACTGTAAATGATAATATTGTCCAGGTAAGCTGAGGTGTACCGCCGATGTGGATGAAGTACAATATCGATTAGACGTTGGAAAGTGGCAGGGGCGCTATGCAGGCCAAAGGGTGACACCTTATATTGGTACAGCCCCTCTGATGTAACAAAGGCAGTTTTCTCTTTGGCAGCCTCTGCCAACGGTACCTGCCAGTACCCTTTGGTGAGGTCCAAAACAGAAAATACCTGGCTTGGCCTAACCTCTTAATAAGGAAAAACAATAAAGACCAATGGTGTCCAATTGATAAAAAATGGAAAACAGTGTCCACCCAGTATAACCAAAAGGACACCCGTAGTTGTAACTCGGTACTAGCTCCCGAGTGAAACAGGCGAAAAAACAAGAAAACAGAGCTCATAGTACCAAAAGTAAAAATATAATTTTATTGTAACATAATTAAAAAGATATACAAAGCAATAAGTAATGTGCCGTTAAAAAGTGAATGGAAGCAGAAAAAAGAGCGCCACCCTGGGATAGCACACAGGTCAAATGTAAAAAATGGTGATCAATGGAATGGATTATATTATATACGGTACAGTGACCAACCAGTGACCAAAATAAATGCAGCCTAAATAACGGATGAGTCAGCGGTCAGAAAAAAAAACACACGGCAAAAAAGGCTAGAAAAAGGGGACGAAGGCACGCCGAAACGCGCGTTGGGGTAGCGCCATCCTGGGTGATATAGCACACGGTCATTTTTGGTGAGTCTCTGCTCTGTTTTACCTATACGGCACCTGATTTAGGATATTCCTTACCTAGTCACTACTGTGGTTTGCTCTTACTCCATTCATGTTGCACTTGCAATGCAAACCCCTTTTTCCAGCCTTTTTTGCCGTGTGAGTTTTTTTCTTTTTTTTTTTTTATATTTTTATTATTTTTGGTTTTAAACATGGATAGGATCATTACATACTGTTGGTGAAGGATATGTCTGTGTGTCACACGTTTCACCTTACAATGGATTTTGTGACAAATACATTACAGAGAAATAACATAAACACATGTGTGACATAAACATGTGGATTACAGAGCTATACAACACATGTATCTACTGTATGTGGGTTGAGGTAGTCAACAAATCAACAGAGCAACAGGTACAGGATCAGTGTGAGTTTTTTTCTGACCGCTGACTCATCCGTTATTTAGGCTGCATTTATTTCGGTCACTGGTTGGTCACTGTACCGTATATAATATAATCCATTCCATTGATCACCATTTTTTACATTTGACCTGTGTGCTATCCCAGGGTGGTGCTCTTTTTTCTGCTTCCATTCACTTTTTAACGGCACATTACTTATTGCTTTGTATATCTTTTTAATTATATTACAATAAAATAATATTTTTACTTTTGGTACTATGAGCTCTGTTTTCTTGTTTTTTAACCTTCAATAAGTTCATCTACCCGAGGCATGGGATATGCATCGAACTTAGATATTTGTTTAATTTCCGAAAATCGGTACAAAATCGTAACATCCCGTCTGGCTTGGGAATTAAGACTATAGGACTGGCCCACTCACTTTTAGACTCCTCAATGACGTCAAGCCGAAACATGAGCTGCACTTCGAGATGGCTTTTCGACAAGCCTCGGGTACCCTGTATGGCTTTAACCGGACTTTTGCCTGAGGCTCAGTGACAATATCATGTTGGATTACGGAAGTGCGTCAAGGGAGGTCTGAGAACACATCTGTGTTCCGACTAACGAACTCCCTGGTTTCCTGAGCCTGTTTAGAGGAGAGGCTGTCAGCAATTTTTATTGTGGCAACAGCTTCCTTTGCATCAGACAGAGGAGCCGGAACCTCTTGCCCTAGAAAGCTCGGCCGCAGGCTGTATTCCGTACAGGCTTCCCTATCCTTCCAAGGTTTTAGTAAATTAACATGGTAAACCTGCTCCGGCTTTCACCTTCCCGGCTGGTGTACCTTGTAATTTACCTCTGCAATTTTTTCACATACCTCGTAGGGTCCCTGCCACCTGGCTAGGAACTTACTGTACACGGTCGGGACCAGAACCAAAACTCGATCACCCGGGTTAAAGATCCGGACCCGAGCCTGCCGATTATAGATCCGACTCTGGGCTTGCTGAGCGGCCTCCATATGCTCCCTGGCAAGAGACAAAATGGTCTCTATATGCTGTTGCATCTTGGTAATATATTCAAGGACGCTTTTATTTGGAGTGGGTTGTTGTTCCCACGCCTCTTTGGCTACGTCCAACAAGCCACGAAGATGTCTGCCATATAGCAGTTCGAAGGGCGAGAACCCAGTAGAGGCCTGGGGCACCTCTCGCACTGTGAACATGAGATAGGGCAGAAGAAGGTCCCAATCCTTTCCATCTTTGGACACCACCCTTTTTAACATGGTTTTTAGTGTTTTGTTAAACCTGTCAACCAGTCCGTCCATTTGTGGATGGTACACGGACGTCTGTAACTGTTTAATATGCAGCAACTTACAGAGTTCCCACATGACCTTGGACATAAAAGAGGTCCCCTGGTCAGTCAGGACCTCTTTAGGTAGCCCCACTCGGGAGAACATCTCCACTAGCTCTTTAACTATAAGTTTCGCCAATGTATTTTGCAGTGGCACTGCCTCCGGGTACCGAGTGGCGTAATCAAGGACAACCAAGATGTGTTGGTGGTCCCTAGTGGACTTCGGTACTGGGCCTACTAGGTCCATAGCGATTCACTCAAATTGTACTTCAATGATCGGGAGAGGTACCAAGGGACTGTGAAAAAGGTGCTGGGGGCTAGTTGCATGGCAGGTCGGGCAAGACTTCCAGAACTCGTCCACCTCTTTAAACACACTGGGCCAGTAAAACCATTGTAGTATACGGTCCTGTGTTTTCTGCATTCCCAGATGACCTCCGAGAACATGCTGGTGGGCTAACTCTAACACGAGTTTGCGATAAGCCTGGGGCACCACCAACTGTTCAATGGATTCACCTCACAGCTGAATTACCCGATACAACATATCCTAATGAACCACAAAATGGGTTCATAATGTAGGTTGGTTGTGACAGCCACCTCGTGGGTCCACCTGCCTGAATCCGTGGACAGAGACACCATAGCAGTAGGGTAGTCTTTTAAGTCCCCAAGTATACACATGACTCTGACCTTACGGCCGGTGTACTCAGCGGAGCATACCAGGGAAGCCCTTACCAGGGTCACTAGACTCCCTGAGTCCAACAGACTCTCCGCTGGAGTGTCTACCACCTCCACCTGGCACAGGTGGTTCAGAGACTCCGGAGCACCCTCTGCACACAGTTTCATGGCATACAATGATTGACGGAAACCATAGTTCGTGCCCATGGGTTCCCCCTGATGTGGACAGTCAGCTCAAAAATGGCCAGGGTCCCGACACCGCAAGCTTATTATTGGAGCAGGGTCCACAGGGGTTACATCCCGGGCAGGTTTGGTGGGCACCAGTCGCCGGGTCCGGGGTGGAGAGTTACGGGATTTGACTGACCCCTCCCAAAAGAACCCCCCTGCAAGTTCCGGGTCGCCTCATAGCGCTCCACCAAGTTGACCATCTCAAGCGCATTACCTGGAGAGACCTGGCCAATCCATTGGAGAGGGGGTGGCAGAGCCCTCCAGAACCTGTCTGCTAACAACCGGTCCAGCATAGCAGTGGAGCTAAGCACGTCAGGTTGTAGCCACTTTTGCAACAGGTTGAGCAGGTTATAATACTAGGGTCTCACGGGCTCAGCCTGATTGAACCCCCACTGATGCACCCGCTGGGCCCAGACCAGCACATTCACACCCAGTCTTGCCAAAATCTCACCCTTTACTTTTGGGTAGTCGGCCGCTTGATCGTCTGGTAAGTCAAAATACACCTGCAGGGACTCTGATGCCAGAAAAGGAGCGACGACCTCAGCCCACTGGTCTTGGGGCAGCTTTTCCCTGGTGGCCACTTTCTCATACATCGCCAGGTAGGTTTCGACTTCTAGGGAATTGTGTAGCTGAATAGCTGATACGGTCCAGTGCAGGGTGTAGTGTAGGTTATAGAGATAGTTAACTGAAATATATTATCCAGATAGTTTACGTTAGATAATTTAGGTTAGTTTGGGCATATTGTAGCAGATAGGGTCCAGTGCAGGGTGTAGTGTAGGTTATAGAGTTAGTTAGCTTAAATATATAATCCATATAGTTAGTGCTAGATAGTGTAGGTTAGTTAGGGAATATTTTAGCTGATAGTTTCCAGTGCAGGGTGTACTTTAGGTTAGATAGGGATATACGATAGTGTAGGGTTTAGCTGTCTGTTTTGTCCGTCTGTGAAAAAAAAAAAAGGCTTTTAGTGTGCCGGCCCTTCCGTGCATTGGGACCACAATAGAGGTCCCCAATGCACGGGCAACATCCGTGCGTCTGCTGCAGACGTATCCCAGACCCATTCACTTGAAAGGGTACGTGATCTGTCCATTCCGTAAAAAAAAAGTGCATGAACTACTTTTTTGTGGTTCAGAGGCACAGCCAGAAACACCACAGAAGCACTCTGAGGTGCTTCCGTGGGGTGCCGCATCGCATCTCCTGGATCGCGGACCCATTGAAGTGAATGGGTATGTGATCCATGAAATAGGGTGCACACGTTGTGCACACGTTCGTAAAGTTACCGTTATAAGATCACATTGTATTGCTTTTGTATGTGTGTGGGGTCTGAGCAATCATATATATTGGCCAGCTGAGCAGATGTACCTGTCTAGTGAAGTGACAGTATGGTATGGGGTGTACAGCTGGCTCGCCTCCCCATGGTGCACCCTGGGTAATGCTAAATGAACCAGCAAATTATGGCGGTCAGACAAAGAAAGCTTCTCCTGACCAACAGGACCCAAACTTTCATCTATAGACTATGTATGTGTGGGGTATATAATGTGTGTTATTATATATATAGTGTGTGGCAGGAAAATAAATGTGTAATGTGCTTGTGAGAGAGATTTCTCTGCTGTACATACATACATGATACAGAATAGTGCTGTGATGTCCCTACAATACTAAGTTCAACAATTAGTATTATGTTGTCAGACCTGATTAAAGGTGAAGTTGTATGTATTGCGCTAAAATATTCGAATCAATAGTGGCGATTAGCTCGATCTCGAATACTTTTAAAAACTCTATCTGTATATAAAACTATTGTTATGACATGCATGGAATTAAAATCTAAAACAGTGCTGTAATGTACAATTAGTTACCGTGATCAGGAGTTCTTCCTCACTATCTCGAAAGTTGCTGCCAACCATTTTCATCACTTATGTAGCTATTAGCTAATAGTGCGTGCATTTGTGCGTGCGCATAATGGTGCAATCGAAAAGAATTTCATGAATATCACAAAATCACTAATATTTGCCTAAATATTCATGATATATCGCTAATTCGAATATTGCCCCTGCCGCTCTTCACTATGAACCACCCAATAAATTTTAATTAGAATTGGTATTTAAACATTCCTCCTCATCATGCTCTTCACATTTTAACATCGGCTCTATAAATGAGCTCCAGACTCATTTTTTGTGAGAGTGCTGCAATTTCTTTCTTCTGGATTATTTTGTGGATCCATTGGTCTGCTGTGCTGTCATTTTATTGGTGGGGGTCCTAGCCATTGGACCCCCACCGATCCAATAGTTATTAGTGGATAGGTGATAACTTCTAACAACCAAAATACCTCTTTAATAGTGTTGAGCGACCACACCAACGTGCTAGTGTAGAACACTTTGCGATGCTCGGGTGTTCTACCGAGTACCCAAGCACAATGGAATTCAATGGAAGAACCCCAGTCACCCCCTGCTCTGAAGAGGGGAGGGTGTCGGGACTCAAGTTCAGCTTAGGAGTCCCTGCTCTGACTCGATATATAGCTATATCCATATATGGACTTAGTGCCTGGGGACACCCCAGTGTATTTTAATCTAATTTCTGAAAGGTTTCTGCCAGGATTTGAACTCCTAAGCTTGTACATTAGAGGCAAGGACCTTATCTACTCAACTATAAAGCTGAATGCTAAACTGTGTCAGAAAAAACTCATAGTAGTTTCTAATGTAGTGACTATTCCTATATTTCCTTGGATATAATGGAGGCCATTTTGGCACCAAAGATGACAGAAATTAAAGCAGGCCCAGCATGCATGTGGAACCTACACTCCCTGAATTGAATGGTAGCCGTTATGGCACATAACAGGTAGAATTTAGTTTTAGGAACCCGTCTTACAGAGATCGCCTTGACGTGCGGCAGACGGGCTAAAATCATTTTGTACAAAATGATTTGCCAAGCATCTCTAATTTATAAGTTTAGCACTAGCAATTATTATGAATTTTTGTACTTTATTTGGTTTGCAGAGAGCTGTTGCATTGCATGTTTTGAGATATATATATATATATATATATATATATATATATATAAATATCCGGAAAAAAGAGCGGCACTCCAAAAAATAAAAGCAAGTGAACCTTTATTCACCCCAGTGGTGCAACGTTTCGGCTCTGGTCACGAGCCTTCCTCAAGCTTGAGGAAGGCTCGTGACCAGAGCCGAAACGTTGCACCACTGGGGTGAATAAAGGTTCACTTGCTTTTATTTTTTGGAGTGCCGCTCTTTTTTCCGGATTTATTCATCGGGGACACCAGTCTATTCCCCTTGGGACGTGCACCCGCAATTTCTCTCTGTAGCCAGTGCCGCCATTTTTCTCTCTCTCTCTATATATATATATATATAGATAAAATCATACTTCTGATATATATGAATGCATAATATGTGGGGAACTACTCCTGATGTTTTTAGCCATAATATATTTATATACACTCACCTAAAGAATTATTAGGAACACCATACTAATACGGTGTTGGACCCCTTTTTCCTTCAGAACTGCCTTAATTCTACGTGGCATTGATTCAACAAGGTGCTGATAGCATTCTTTAGAAATGTTGGCCCATATTGATAGGATAGCATCTTGCAGTTGATGGAGATTTGAGGGATGCACATCCAGGGCACGAAGCGCCCGTTCCACCACATCCCAAAGATGCTCTATTGGGTTGAGATCTGGTGACTGTGGGGGCCATTTTAGTACAGTGAACTCATTGTCTTGTTCAAGAAACCAATTTGAAATGATTCAAGCTTTGTGACATGGTGCATTATCCTGCTGGAAGTAGCCATCAGAGGATGGATACATGTTCTCATTCTGTTTAAGCCAAATTCGGACTCTACTATTTGAATGTCTCAACAGAAATCGAGACTCATCAGACCAGGCAACATTTTTCCAGTCTTCAACAGTCCAATTTTGGTGAACTTGTGCAAATTGTAGCCTCTTTTTCCTATTTGTAGTGGAGATGAGTGGTACCCGGTGGGGTCTTCTGCTGTTGTAGCCCATCCGCCTCAAGGTTGTGCATGTTGTGGCTTCACAAATGCTTTGCTGCATACCTCGGTGTCACGGAACCATGAACCAGACGTACAACAAGAGATAAGTGAAAATAAGAAGGCTTTATTGAAAATAAAGCTGTAAAGCAAAAGTCCAAACGGATGGTGAAACCGAGCAGAGTCTTTGCGAAGCCAGAGGTCAGGAACCAGAAGGGTAGTCAGACGAAGCCAGGATCAGGAACCAGCAGGGTAGTCAGACGAAGCCAGGATCAGGAACCAGCAGGGTAGTCAGACGAAGCCAGGATCAGGAACCAGCAGGGTAGTCAGACGAAGCCAGGATCAGGAACCAGAAGCAGCAGCAGTCTTAGAAGCATGTGAACACAAGAGGACCAAGCAAGGAACTGAAGCCACAGACCTCCTATATATATGAGCTAGGCATCCAGCTCCTCCCAGGGGAAGGAGGAGCCGCAGGGTGGAAGGCTACAAGAAACCCAGAAACCAAGATGGCCGCCAGCACATGTCAAACGAAGGAGAGCAGCAAGCAGGTAAGACCATGACAGTACCTCCCCCTCAAGGGCCCCTCCTCCGCGGAGCACAAAACGGTTTCTGAGGGAAGCGTGCGTGGAAGGCTCGGAGCAAGGCAGGAGCATGGACATCTGCGGAGGGAACCCAGGAACGCTCCTCTGGACCATAACCACGCCAATGGACCAAAAACTGCAACCGACCGCGGACCAGGCGTGAGTCCAGGATATTGCTCACCTCATATTCCTCACGATTGCCCACTTGGACCGGACGAGGCCGAGGAACCGAGGAAGTGAAACGATTACACACCAGTGGCTTCAACAGGGAGACATGAAACACGTTGGAGATCCGCATGCCAGGAGGAAGCGCAAGGGCATAGGCTACCGGGTTTACCCTGCGAAGCACTCGGAAGGGACCAACAAAGCGAGGCGCCAGCTTGGGAGTGGGCACTCGAAGGTTGAGGTTGCGGGTGGACAACCATACACGGTCTCCGACCTGGTAGGAAGGAGCAGGCGCTCGTCTGCGATCAGCCTGGAGTCTCTGGCGCTGCGCAGAGACCTCAAGGGACTTCTGGATCTGTACCCAAGAAGCACGTAGGACGGAAAGGTGATCCTCCACAGCCGGAATATCCTGGGGAGAGAATACCTCTGGTAACACGGCAGGTTGGAACCCATAATTGGCCATGAAGGGAGACGTCCCAGAGGAAGAGTTCACCGCCGTGTTCCTGGCAAACTCAGCCCAAGGCAGGAGGTCAACCCAATTGTCTTGGTGATCGGAGACATAGCAACGAAGGAATTGCTCCAAGGCCTGATTGGATCGTTCTGCGGCCCCATTGGACTGAGGGTGGTAGGCCGAGGAGAAGGAGAGATGAATCCCCAACTGGGAGCAAAAGGCGCGCCAGAACCTGGACACAAACTGACTCCCCCGATCCGACACAATCTCCTTAGGCAAACCGTGCAACCGGAAGACCTCCCTGGCAAAAATCGTGGCCAACTCTTGTGCAGAGGGTAACTTCTTGAGAGGAACACAGTGGCACATTTTGGAAAACCGATCCACAATCATGAGAATGACCGTATGGCCTCGGGATGCAGGGAGGTCCACAATGAAATCCATCCCCAGGTGTGACCATGGACGCTCCCCGGTGGCTATGGGTTGCAGAAGGCCCAACGGAAGGTGCCGAGGGGACTTACTCTGGGCACAAACGGAGCATGCCGCTACATATGCGGCGATGTCGGAACGTAGGGAAGGCCACCAGAACAGACGTGAAACAGCCCAGGACAGCTGATTCTTTCCAGGATGCCCCGCGGTCTTGGAGTTATGGTAGGTTCGCAACAACCGAGTGCGCAACTCCTCAGGCACAAAACATCTGCCGTTGGGTCTCCCAGAGGGAGCACCAGATTGAGCCGCCAAAATCTGCTCACCCAGGGGAGAGGTCAGGCTGGTGCGAATGGCGGCCAGGATCTGATTCGGAGGTATGACCGAAGTCGGAATCGACTCCTCCCTGGACAGCTCGGAGTACTGCCGTGATAAGGCATCCGCCCTGATGTTCTTGGAACCGGGTAGGTAGGAGACCACGTAATTAAAACGTGACAAGAACAGAGCCCATCTGGCCTGACGTGGTGTCAATCTCTTGGCCTCAGAAAGGTAGGTCAGATTCTTGTGGTCCGTCAGGATGAGAACCGGAACCACCGAACCCTCGAGCAAGTGCCTCCATTCTTTAAGGGCCTGCACGATGGCCAATAACTCCCTGTCACCAATCTGATAGTTGCACTCCGCGGAAGACAGTTTCCGGGAGTAAAACCCACAAGGAAGCAGAGGACCCTCTGGTGTTCTACGCTGAGACAGAAGGGCGCCTACTCCCGTCTCAGACGCGTCCACCTCGAGGACAAAGGGCAACCCAGGGTTGGGATGCGACAGAATCGGAGCCGACACAAAGGCGGACTTTAGGGCCTCAAAAGCTCGGATGGCCTCGAGCGGCCAGACCTGAGAATTACTGCCCTTCCTGGTCAGATCCGTGAGAGGCTTGGCCAGCATGGAAAAGTCCCTGATGAACTTCCGATAATAATTGGCGAAGCCCAAAAAGCGCTGCAGGGAACAAAGACCACTGGGCTGGGGCCACTGTAAGACAGCCGAAACCTTCTCAGGATCCATGGAGAACCCCTCAGCGGAAATGATGTAACCTAAGAAGGTTACCTGGGATTGGTGAAATTCGCATTTCTCAAGCTTACCGAACAGCTTGTTCTCTCGTAACCGTTGCAACACTCGTCTGACATCCAGAATGTGGGCCTCCATGGATTCAGAATATACCAAGATGTCATCCAAATAGACTACCACACACTGCTGCAACAGGTCACGGAAAACATCGTTGATGAATTCCTGAAAGACTGCGGGCGCATTGCACAACCCAAAGGGCATAACCAAGCAGGGGCGTAACGATCGCGGTCGCAGGGAGTGCGACTGCGACCGGGCCCGGCGGGGGGAGGGGGCCCGCTGTACTAACATGTAATGAAGCGCTGTGAAGGGGCCCGGCATGAAGTACAGTGACAATGCCGGGCCCCGTCAGGGCGCTCCATTACATGTTTAATATGAGGCAAGGTGGGGGAGGTTTGCGCAGAGGGGGTGGGAGGAAGAGGGAGGACGCGCGCACTCACTCACATACACTCGGCCCGGCAGTTCTTGTCACTGCCGGGCTGTCTCCAGATCATCAGTGAAGCAGGAGCTCTAGCGCTCCCTCTGCTGGCCGCACATCGGGCTGCTGGCTGTGGGAGGAGCTCTGAAGGCCCGGGAAACTGCCTTTAGTACAGCCAGCAGTGCGATGTCAGTGTGGCAGCGCAACATCAGGGAAGAGGGTAAGTATGTGTTTTTTTTTATTTTCCTAACACTGCAGACTGGGGGCAAAGGGGAAGGGGAAGGGGGGGGGGGGGGTTGATGGGCACAACTAGAGTGAGGGGGCACAAAAGTGGGCATCTCTACTGAGGGGGCACCTAATCTGCCATAACTACTGTGAGGGGGGCACATAATCTGGCATAACCACTGTGAGGGGCACATATGTGGGCATATCTAATGTGAGGGGCACATAATCTGGCATAACCACTGTAGGGGGGCACATATCTGGCATAACTACTGTGAGGGGGGCACATATAAAGGCATAACTATGAGATGGCACATATAAAGGCATAACTACTGTGAGGGGGGCACATAATCTGGCATAACCACTGTGAGGGGCACATATGTGGGCATATTTAATGTGAGGGGCACATAATTAGAGATGGCCCGAACTATCCGACGGCGAACAGTTCCCGGCGAACATAGCTTGTTCGCGTTCGCCTCTGCCGGGCGAACACATGCGATGTTCGGTCCGCCCCCTATACATCATCATTGAGCAAACTTTGACCCTGTACCTCACAGTCAGCAGACACATTCCAGCCAATCAGCAGCATACCCTCCCTCCCAGACCCTCCCACCTCCTGCACAGCATCCATTTTAGATTCATTCTGAAGCTGCAGTCTTAGTGAGAGGAGGGAGACTGTAACTGCTGCTGATTTAATTGGGAAATCGATAGCTAGGCTAGTGAATTCAGTGTCCACTCCAGTCCTGAAAGACTCATCTGATCTCTGCTGTAAGGACAGCGTCCTGACAGCACCCCAAAAAGCCCTTTTTAGGGCTGCAACATTAGTCTGCTTTTTTTTTTTCCTTTATATACATATTGCAGTTGCCTGGCCTGCCTGTGTGTGAGGAGCTGCAGGCCCACAGACTGTAGTGTGCCCACTGCCAGTGCTCACCCCTGTCATTCCGTGTGGCACAGGACTTTGCTTAAAAAAAGGCACTTAATTTTTACACTTTAATCTAAGGTTAGTTGCCTGCCAGTGTGTGTCAGGCTGACTTCCACTGACTGTAGTGTGCCCACTGCCAGTGCCCACCACTCATACCGGCTGGCACAGGACTTTGCATAAAAAAGGCATTTAATTTTTACACTTTAGTGTAATTTCAGCTGCTTGCCTGCTGCTAGTGTGTGTCAGGCCGACTTCAACTGACTGTAGTGTGCCCACTGCCAGTGCCCACCCCTGTCATCCCGTGTGGCACAGGACTTTGCTTAAAAAAAAGGCACTTCATTTTTACACTTTAATCTAAGGTTAGTTGCCTGCCAGTGTGTGTCAGGCCGACTTCAACTGACTGTAGTGTGCCCACTGCCAGTGCCCACCCCTGTCATCCCGAGTGGCACAGGACTTTGCTTAAAAAATAGGCACTTAATTTTTACACTTTAATCTAAGGTTAGTTGCCTGCCAGTGTGTGTCAGGCTGACTTCCACTGACTGTAGTGTGCCCACTGCCAGTGCCCACCACTCATACCGGCTGGCACAGGACTTTGCTTAAAAAAGGCATTTAATTTTTACACTTTAATGTAATTTCAGCTGCTTGCCTGCTGCTAGTGTGTGTCAGGCCGACTTCAACTGACTGTAGTGTGCCCACTGCCAGTGCCCACCCCTGTCATCCCGAGTGGCACAGGACTTTGCTTAAAAAATAGGCACTTAATTTTTACACTTTAATCTAAGGTTAGTTGCCTGCCAGTGTGTGTCAGGCTGACTTCCACTGACTGTAGTGTGCCCACTGCCAGTGCCCACCACTCATACCGGCTGGCACAGGACTTTGCTTAAAAAAGGCATTTAATTTTTACACTTTAATGTAATTTCAGCTGCTTGCCTGCTGCTAGTGTGTGTCAGGCCGACTTCAACTGACTGTAGTGTGCCCACTGCCAGTGCCCACCCCTGTCATACCGAGTGGCACAGGACTTTGCTTAAAAAATAGGCACTTAATTTTTACACTTTAATCTAAGGTTAGTTGCCTGCCAGTGTGTGTCAGGCTGACTTCCACTGACTGTAGTGTGCCCACTGCCAGTGCCCACCACTCATACCGGCTGGCACAGGACTTTGCTTAAAAAAGGCATTTAATTTTTACACTTTAATGTAATTTCAGCTGCTTGCCTGCTGCTAGTGTGTGTCAGGCCGACTTCAACTGACTGTAGTGTGCCCACTGCCAGTGCCCACCCCTGTCATACCGAGTGGCACAGGACTTTGCTTAAAAAATAGGCACTTAATTTTTACACTTTAATCTAAGGTTAGTTGCCTGCCAGTGTGTGTCAGGC